>NC_059108.1:29605954-29911648 GCF_020740685.1 Jaculus jaculus
AGGTACATGCTTTCATAACAATTTTTATGTTTTACAGCCTCCAAAAGTATGTTCGGGAACAGATTCTATTAGCAGTAGCAGTAATCGTAAAACGAGGATCATTAGATAAATCAATTGATTGCAAAAGCATTTTTCATGAAGTGAGCCAATTGATTAGTAGTGGCAATCCCACTGTGGTAAGTATGCTAACTACTGTTTTTTTTAATATTTTGTTTTTATTTATTTATTTGAGAGAGAGTGAAAAGGAGGGAAAGAAAAAAGAGAAAATGGGCACGCCAGGGCTTCCGGCTGCTACAAGAACTCCAGATGCATGCACCACCTTGTGCATGTGGTTTACATGGGTCCTAGGGAATTGCACCTGGCTCCTTCCACTTTGCAGGCAAACGCCTTAACTACTAAGCCATCTCTTCAGCCCTAACAAGTGGTTTTTATAAATATTTTTAAAAAGGTTCGCTGGGCAAGGTAGCACATGCATTTAATCCCAGCACTTGAGAGGTAGAGATAAGAGGATGGCTGTGAGTTCGAGGCCACCCTGAGACTACATAGTGAATTCTCAGTCAGCCTGGGCTAGAGTAAGACCCTACCTTGAAAAACCACACACATACAAAAAAGTTTAATTTTGTTTTCCTATGTAAACCTACATAAACCAGGTGGTATTGTTAGGTTGAACAGACATAAAAATAAAAGAGGAACTGGTTAGAAAGAAGGGGATTGATAGAAGGGGTTATGGAGGCAAGACAAAAGAAAACAATAGGAGGATAATGATCAAAATGCATTATGTACATGTATAAAAATGTCAAGTAAAATATTTTTGCTTTTTTTTTAAAGAACAAACTGAGTTTGGTAGCACATGGCTTTAATCCCAGCACTTGGGAGGCCAAGGTAGGGTGAGTTTGAGGCCAGCCTGAGCCTACATAGTGAATTCTAGGTCAGTCTGGTCTAGAGTGAGACTCTACCTTGAACTTTCCCTCCCCCCCAAAAATAAAAGAACGGTAGCCTTACATCTGTTCAACCTAACAATGCCACCTGGAACCGTGGTATACTTTGGCTGATTAGTAAGGCAATATTGATGATTTTTGCCATGTTCAATATTATTTTATATTTAATTCAAACATGTTTTGATCATAGTCCTCACTCATTACTTCCTTTTGACTTCCTTCCCCAACCCTTTCCTGCAATCCCCTTCTGGCTAACCAGTTCCTCTTCTGTTTTTGTGTCCTCTTTTTTGCCTTCCTCTATAATCTATGATAGCATGTTGATGACTCAATATTGTGCACATCTTACACAGGTAACAACCACCACTGTGAAGTCATGAATACAATAGCTACCTCATGTCTAGAAGACAGCATTCCAAAGCATTCCTTCTGATCCTTTGGCTCTTAGATCTTTTCACACCTCTTCTGCACTGTTCCCTGAGCCTTGGAGAGTGTGATGTAGATGTCTCATTCAGTACTGAGCACTCAACTGTCACTTCCTCTCAGCACTGTGACAAGTTTTAAGTGTCCTCTGTTGTCATATCATCTGCAAAAAGAAGCTTCTCTGAACAAAAGCAAGAGCCACATTAGTTTATGAGCATAATATAAATATTTAAAGGGCACAACATTTTTTTTAGTCAAACAACAGTAGTAGCTTCCCACCTAGGGCTGATGACCTTCTAAGCCATTGGCTTTTGAATAGGTTTCCATTATCAGGCATGAATTTCCTCCTGTGTAGTAGACCTCAAATATAATCTAGAGTAGTTGGTTACCCCCATAGCAGCCATGCCACTACTGCACTGGTAGGCACATGTTCCTGGCTAGTCAGTTGTATAGGTCACAGTGTTCACTGTTGGTGAAGACTGTTGGTGACTTTTCTCTCCCAGCATCCTGATTAGCACTTTGCAGCACTGTGACAGCTAGTGAGCAGGGAGGAGTCTTACAGCTCACTTGTAGCTTGATTTCTCAGTGTCCTGCAACTGAAAGCATAAGGTATCTTCAGCAATACAGTCTTACCATCTTGTTCTGATGGGCAAACAAGAACTATTGAAATGGTCTATATTGTTTTGAGGACCTTCTGGGCCTTCCTGACCAACAACTCACTGGGAGGCATCTCACCCCTGGCACTGGCATTTTCCTGTAACAACCTGTGACCTGGCAGGGTTGGATAATGCTGAGCTCAGAAGCCATAGGTATAACTTTTATTGACAATTTTCATATGGGTGTGTAATGTACTTTTAATGTTTTATTGACAATTTCGATGCATGTGCATAATATATTTTGATCATAATACCCCTCCCATTACTTTTTGTTTTTGTTCATGTGTGAGTGGAGGCATGTGCATGCCATGATGGGCATATGGAGGTCATAGGACAATTTTCAGGTCTATTCTTGCCTGTCCACCTCATTTGAGGCAGGGCTTCTTGGCCTATATATTTTTTTTTTTTCCCTTCTGCTTTTTGAGGTAAGCAATCACTCTAGCACAGGCTGACCTGGGATTCACTATGTAGTCTCAGGGTAGCCTTGAGCTCAAGGCAATCCTCCTACCTCGGCCTCCTGAGTGCTGGGGTTAAAGGTGTGTGCCACCACGCCCAGCCTCTCATCCTGTATTCTTGTTCTACTGTTTTTGCTGGGCTAGCCACAGTCTTCCAGGAAATTCTGTGTGTGCCTTGCAGCCTGCCGTCAGCATCAGCATGCTGAGATTATAAAAGCCTGCTACAGCTTCCAGCTTTTTATATAGGGTCTGGGGATTGAACTCAGGAACTCCTGCTTGAGTGGCAGGTACTTGATTTGCTGAGCCATCTCTCAGTTCCACTTACTAGAACTTTTTTCCTCTACCCTAAGCCTCTGTATTTTTTTCATTTTTCTTGGTGTTATGTAATGCTTTAAGAAGTATTGTGGTCTTGGTTCCCAGCAGATGGTTTTATGGAAAGTCTGAGAGGCATAGGGAAACTTTCCCTCCTAGAATATACTCAAACAATTTAATTTAACTAAACAAACAAGGTAGGGTTTCGCTGTAGCCCAGGCTGACCTGGAATTCACTATGTAGTGTCAGGGTGGCCTTGAACTCATGGTGATCATCGTACCTCTGCCTCCCAAGTGCTGGGAAGTTTAGTTTTAATTTAAGTTAGCATGTAAGGCAAAATTTAAGTTTATTTTGTTTTATTTCCTTTGAAAGTAGTAAGCCTTGTAAAGGTGTTTAATTCAGTATTTAAGCCTCCTTCCTCTTTGCCTTGTTGGAGAGAAGTGGGTGAGAAATTCACTTGTCTGCCCAGAGCTGCCCCTGGATGTGATAGCCAAGTTAATCTCTCTTATCACAAATTCTCATTGATGTTTGCTTAGAAGAACAGCTGAAGATCTGGTGTATAGTATGGCAATCTTTCATACAGTTTATTCTTGGTAATAAAGATCCTGAGACAAAAGCCAGGCTATTATAAGAGACAATCCTCCCTCTGAACAAGAGCATTCTATTTTGTCAGCTGGAGTTAGTATTTGAGTATCTTGTTCTTATGACAGTAAGCTGGCGTGGCAAGCTTGCTATCTCTGAGGGTTATTTTCTCACCAGCATGGAACTGGTGGCTTTGAGTAGAAATAATGCTGCTGTAAGATTTAATGTAAAAACAGAATTCTTTAAAATTATTAGCTAGTGAATTAATTTGTGAATTTTTATGAATGAAAGAAGACATACTATAAAGACTTTATTTTTTTTGAGACAGTCTCATGTATCCCAGTACTAGGATGACAAGCATATGCCACAACACTGAGTTTTATGTGGTACTAGGGATCAAACCCAGAGCTTTGTGCATGTTAGGCAGGCACTCTACCAACTGAGCTAGTCCCCAGCACCCCCCCCTTTTTTTTTTTGAGGTAGCGTCTCACTCTAGCCCAGGCTGACCTGGATTTCACTGTGTAGTCTCAAGGTGGCCTCGAACTTATGGCGGTCCTCCTACCTCTGCCTCCCAAGTGCTGAGATTAAAGGCATGCGCGATCATTCCCAGCTCCCAGCCTGTTTTTTTAAAAGTTTGAGACTCATTGTCTTGACTTGTATTTGTTTTACCTATTTAAAAGTTCATTTTCAAATTTATAAAGTTAAGAAAAATAGATACCATGTCATGTGCTTATTGTCCTGCTTGTGTCAACACAGTGTTAGCAATATTTTTTTGAGCATATATTATTTTTAATCTTTGTATATATGTGTAGTGTGTTTATAGGGATTTTTCTCTTTTTTAAAATATTTATTTATGAGAGAAAGAATGAGAGGGAGAGAGGGATATGGGTATGCCAGGGCCTCCTGCTTCAGCAAACAAACTCCAAATATAGGCTCTACTTTGTGTATTTGGCTTTAGGTGGGTACTGGGAAGTTCAGCCCGTCTTTCAGGCTTTACAAACAAGTGCCTTTAACTACTGAACTGTCTCTCCAGCTTTTTTCTTTTAATATTTTATTTTATTTATTTATTTGACAGAAAGAAAGTGGGAGAGAGTGAGAGAGAGCCTCCAGCCATTGCAAATGAACTCCAGATGCATGTGCCATCTTGTGCATCTGGCTATTGTGGGCCCTGGGGAATCAAACCTGGGTCCTTTGGGTTTGCAGGCAAACACCTTAACTGCTAAGTCATCCCTCCAGCCTGGGTTCTCCTCTTTCTCTGTCTCATCTTGTCATAGGAGAACTGGAATTATAGATGCACACTACTACATCCAGCTTTACATGGGTTCTGGGATCTGAACTTAGGTCCTCACATTTGAATGGCAACTATTTTACCAGCAGAACCATTTCCCCGGTCCTAGCATCTTCTGTTTTCAAGTGATAACTTACCTTGGAATTCTAACTTGGAATACCATAGATGAAGTAGGATCAAATAATATTTAATTTTTATGGTAACTATAAAAATACTACTTCTGCTTGATCACCCTAAATCAGACTACCAACAGGCCTGCCATGGCTCAGGGAACATTGTGGAAGAGGGTGCAGAAATAGTGTAAGAGCTGCAGAGTTTGTGGGAATACCCTGAGGCACAGTTCCCCCACTATCCCATTGAGACTAACTGAGGCTTCATGATCCCACAGTGAATCCCATAACCCCACTGAGGAGGGTCCCAGGAAAATGGGAATAGGGGAAAAGGAATAAAAGAGTATAATCTGCTATTTAAAAAAAAAGTACTACTGCTGTAGCTGGGAAGATGACTAAGTGGCTAAAGGTACTTGTTTGCAAAGCCTACTGGCTCAAGTTCAGTTTTCCAGGACCCATATAAAACCAGATGCACAAAGCGGTGTGCACACCTGGACTTCTTTGGAGCTCCAGTTCACCCCTTCCTTCTCTCTCTTTCTCAGTGAGTAAATAAAATTTGAAAAACACTTCTGCTTTACCTTATCATAACTGCTATACTTACAGAATATTTGTATAGCATCTTATTTAATTTGAATCTAAGGCAATTGTGAGTTAGGCAGGACAGAGCAAAGGAGCCTTTTGTATATGAGAATTCTGTTGTCATGATAAATGAAGTGCCTTGCCCATGCTTATGTGGAGTAAGAAAATTTAAACTGTTAGAACATAAGTTTTCTGGTCAAAATAGGATTCTTATACTCCTAAGGAGATCTAAGAGAGCATTTGCTTGTTTGTTTATTTTGAGGCAAGATCTTACTGTAGCCTAGGCTGACCTGGAACTTGCTTTGTAGCCCAGGCTGGCCTTGAACTCAAATCTATCCTCCCATCTCAGCCTCCCAAGTGCTGGGATTAAGTGCATGAGCCACCACACCTAGCAAGAGAACATTTTTTATTTTAATGCATTTTAGATACAGGCTTAATAAATTTGGTTACTTGGTTTCTAACTGAATATAAATGATCAGTCTGAAATGAACTTGCTGGTTATAGTCAAGTTGTCATCACAGTGAGCAAGAGGCCACAACAAAGGTCACTTAAAACCTGTGAAGCAGACATAAATCACAAGTGTGGCAATCTGGTGCCACTTCTTCAAAGGCTGTAAGACCCCTTTTATGTGAGTAGCTCCAAGTTGTCACTTGATTCAGTATCATATAGTAACTGCTGTAGAAATGATTCTTCTAGAAAAATGTAACCAAAGTAAATTGTGTTATTTTCTTGTTGAACTTGGGAAATACTAGATACTATTTTTATGATCTTAGATAAATGAAGCATTCTTAGATTAACCTCTAACAAGTCTTTAAATTTATAGTAATGTTGCTGATCAAATCATCTATTGTTACTCAGTCAACTTTCATCAAATTTCACTGAAATTATTTATGACAGCTTTTGTTTCTGACCTCTTAAGTATCAGAGCACTGCTGTCTCCAGCTCAGAGTAATATCTAACCTTGACTGACAAAGGGCAGAGGCAGCGCCTGCAAGTGTGGGTGGTTAGATGGGACCTGAGCACTGACTGCCTGCCGCAAGTAAATAAGAGCTTTCTTCAGGAGTGAGACCAGTCAGGGCTGGCCTTTTTTTCTCCATTCCCTCCTGGGAAGTTCTTGGGAGCTCATTTTAAGTTTGCTTTCCTAGCTGTATATTCATTACAACACAGTGTGAGAGCAACTTCACCATAGGGGATTTAATTATCAGTTAAATACTGAAAATGAGTGAACATATTTGGAAGTGAGTCCTAGACATTTGTGATGTGTTGATTTCATGAATAAGGAGAAATATTTGGTTGATATATGTCCAAGTGCCTTGCTCTCTTGGTGTATAAACCATGCGTAATTGCTCACTTTTCACAATGAATGAATCTATTCATTTAGCTCGTTTGTGTCAGTAGTATAGTGTAATTAGGTTTTATGATGTTAATCTCATAACTTTACCAGACTTCCAAATGAAGAAGCTATTAAGAAGCTGGTTACCTTTTCTTTGTTTCTTTGTTTTTCAAGCTAGGCTCTTACTCTAGCTCAGGCTGACCTGGAATTCCCTGTTTAGTCTCAGTTTGGTCTCCAGCTCACAGCAATCCTCCTAGTACCTAGACCTCCAGAGTGCTGGAGTTAAAGGTGTGTGACCTGGCTTAAACTGGTTACCCTTAATAATGAAAATGTCTAACTGAATTTAGTTCTTTGAGAAGCTGGTGATTTTAGGTAGCTAAAAACAGTATCTGATCTCTATATGCTATTCACATTTTTATGTTACTAAGTGTAAGTGGTATATATAGGTAGAAAATGGTTCTTTTTTTGTTTTCCTTTGGTTCTTCGAGGTAGGGTCTCATTTGTCGCCCGGGCTGACCTAGAATTCACTATGGAGTTGCAGGGTGGCCTCGAACTCACAGCATTCCTCCTACCTCTGCCTCCCAAGTGCTGGGATTAAAGGCATGCACCACCAGCAGAAAATAGTTTTTAGAGATTTCTCTTTGTTCCGAAGTGGAAAGTGGAAAGAAGGATATAAAATAATATGTGAACTGATAGCAACAGTATAAACATAATGCATATCATGCACTAGGAAATTAAAAGTTGCCAGGTGTGGTGGCACACGCCTTTAATCCCAGTACTCAAAGGTAGGAAAGAGGATAACCATGAGTTCAAGGCCACCCTGAGACTACATAGAGAATTCCAGGTCAGCCTGAGCTAAAGTGAGACCCTACCTCGAAAAACCAAAAAAGAAATTAACAGTTATACATAGTTGGGCATGGCGACACTCACCTTTAATCCTAGCACTAAGGAGATTGAGGTAGGAGGATTGCTGCGAGTTTGTGGTCAGCTTATTTGAGAGCAACAGGACAGAGAAAGAGGGAGGGAGAGAGAGGGAGAGAGAGAGACTGGGTGCGCCAGGGCTTCCAGCCACTGCAAACAAACTCCAGATGTGTGCACCCCCTTGTGCATCTGGCTAACGTGGGTCCTGGGGAATCGAGCCTCGAACTGGGGTCCTTAGGCTTCACAGGCAAGCACTTAACTCCTAAGCTATCTCCAGCCCCTTCAAGTCTGTTTTTTGAGATGATATATTGCTTTTTTTTTTTATGATTTAAGAACAAATAGGTCTTCTGTTCATGGAGCTAAGCCTATACAGAAAATGCACTTTTTTCTTGATTCTCATGTATTAAGAATAAGGATGTTGAGCAGGGCGTGGTAGCACACACCTTTAATCCTAGCACTCGGAGGCAGAGGTAGGAGGATCGCTGTGAGTTCATGGCCACCCTGAGACTACATAGTTAATTTCAGGTCAGCCTGGACCAGAGTGAGACCCTACCTCGAAAACAAAAAACAAAAAACAAAAAAGAATAAGGATGAATTTGCTTTTGTGGGTGAATTTGTGTATCATTAGTGTGAAACTTTGCTGCTTGTGAGAGATATTTACAGATGTATGTGGTCTCTATAGCTCCTTGTGTTTCTGCTGACACTTATTGGGAGCCTGTTTCCTTATATGCCAGTGATTTCCTCTTAGGAAATATTTATTACACATGAAAGTGATCCTTTATTATAGTACATGCTATTTTAATAGTCAGAGGTATGGTATTGTACTGAGAATTTGAATGTAGACATTGATTAAAATTATGCTAATTTGTCACTGCAATATCTCTATCACACCTTCTAAGGCTCAGGGTCCATTGCAGAAAAGGCAGCGTAAAGAATGTAAGAGCCAAAGGAAGGGTAGGACTCCTTACAACGTGCTCCTCCAGACAGAAAATGGCCTGGATATCCATGACCTCACAGTGTCTGACACTACCTACACAAGGCCATCGTAATAGAAGGAAAAGATCATGACATCGAAATAAAAGAGACTGATTGAGAGGGGGAGGGGATATGATAGAGAATGGAGTTTCAAAGGGGAAAGTGGGGGGAGGGAGGGCATTACCATAGATATTGTTTACAATCATGGAAGTGGTTTAAAAAAACAATAAATTTAAAAAAACTATGCTAATTTGTGAAAGCACTCAAAATATTAATCTAGGGCCTAGGGAGGAGGCCCAGTGGTTAAAGTTGCTTGTTTGCAAAGCCTGCTGGCCTAGGTTTGATTTCCCAGTACCACATCGAGCCACATACACAAAATGACACATGTGTCTGAGTTTCTTTGCAGTGGGGGAGGCCTTGGTGTACTTATTTTCACACTGGAAACACTCTGTGTTTCTCTGTTAAGTAAATAAATAAAGTTTTTAAAAGTCTGTGGCAAATTATAAATTACTTGTGGAAAATTATCACAGATCATTTATTTATAGAAAATGATGACAGTTTGCATTTAACAAGTTCTAGATTTAAAAAACTTTCAGGCTGGAGAAATGTCTTAGTGGTTAAGGTCGTTACCTGCAAAGTCTAATGACATGGGTTCAATTCCCCAGTACCCACATAAGCCAGTTGCACATGGTGACACATGCATTTGGAGTTCCTTTTAAGTGACTGGAGGCCCTGTTGTGCCCATTTCTCTGTTTATCTGCCGCCTTCTCTCTTAAATAAATAAATTAAAAAAAAATACAAAAATAATAAAACTTCCAATATTTTTGTAAGTTTTTTTTGGGGGGATGTTCTGTGGTTAGTAGATTGCTTATCTCATCTTGAGATTTTGGAATTAGTTTTCTTTTTTCCTAAGAAAAATTTCTCCAACACTTATGTTTCTGTAACATACTCATTGAAGTCTAGAAAAGTGAAGACTAAAACTTAGGTAAACATAGGGTACTAAAAACTGTTATCAAAGAGGTACCTTCAGAATCATAGGTTCTCAGAATTTGTGAGGACATTGTACATTTTATTAATTTAAGCTATTTGTTAAATAATTATCATTATTATCATATACATATACATATGCTTTTGTTTTTGTTTTTTTGATATTTCAAAATAGGGTCTCACTGTAGCGTAGGCTGACTGGGAATTCACTGTATAGTGTCAGCATGGCCTTGAACTCACAGTGATCCATCTACCTCAGCCTTCTGTGTTGGGATTCAAGGCGTGTGCCACCACACCTGAGAGAGAGAGAGAAAGAGAGGGAGAAAATGGGCCTCCCACTGTTTGTCTCTTTGTGTATGTGGCGTTAGATGGGTATTGAGGAATCGAACTTGGATTGTTAGGCTTTATGGGCAAGTGCCTTAACCATTGAGTCATCTCTCCAGCCCAAAGGAAGCCTTTTTTTATTTTTGTTTTTTGAGGCAGGGTCTCTAGTTCAGGCTGACCTGGAATTCACTATGTAGTCTCAGGGTGGCCTGAACTCATGGTGATCTTCCTACCTCTACCTCCTAAGTGTTGGGATTAAATGCATGTGCCAACACACCTGGCAGGAAGCCATTTTTTTTTTAAATTTAACCAGTTATGTGGTCAGATTTACATTTTAACTTGCCTGCCTGCTTGCCTGCCTGCCTGCCTGCCTGCCTGCCTGCCTTCCTTCCTTCCTTCCTTCCTCTCTCTTTCTTTTATGTTTTTTTCTTTTTAAACTTTTATTTATTTATTTGAGAATGACAGACAGAGAGGGAAAGAAGCAGAGAAAGAGAGAATGGGCGTGCCAGGGCCTCCAGCCACTGAAAACAAACTCCAGATGCATGCGCCCCCTTGTGCATCTGGCTTATGTGGGTCCTGGGCAATTGAGCCTCGAACCAGGGTCCTTAGGCTTTACAGGCAAGCACACTGCTAAGCCATCTCTCCAGGAAGCCATTTTTAACATTACAGTTTTGTCCACTTAAAAATGAAGGCATTTTACTTGATAAGTTTCTAAAATCTTTTCAACTGTAAAATGAGGCATGTGATAAACTGTGTTCTGCATGAGAGGTGCTTGTGCCTGATTGCCTGATTTCTCATGCAGTCATGCACAAGCAGTTAAACAGGCATACTTTTTCTTGATGATTTAGAGATGAGGGGACTTTTGTATAGAAATGAATGTATACTTTGAAATAAAATTACAGAATGGAAAGTACAGAGTTGAGCTCACTGGTAAGACTGCTTACCTATTGACCACACAATACAATGTCTGGGTTCAATTTCCAGTAGAGCTAACAAATGATAACAAAGTATGTGTGCACTACACTAGGAGCATTCAGAGAACTTTTATCATGAAAGAAGGCATCCTTGATTGATAACTTCAGATTCCCAGCATACATAAAATATTATTTGTATAGTCATGCTTATTTTAGTTAAGATTAAGAGATAAGCAGGAACTCATTTTCTTTTTTTTACTGTTTTAAAATTTATATTCTGCAAAGAAAAATTTTAGATTAAAAAGAAGTAGTATGTTGGTTCCCCATGTAACCATTACCCACCTTGAATAAAAACCCCACCAGTCTTGGGGAATGTAACTTTATGTGTATTTGCTGATATTTGCCAAGATAAACATCTATAAGGTCAAGGTACTAACATCAGAAGCATTTCTGAGCACAGATGTTGCAGTTGGTGGGGTGGGTCCCTCCCCCTGTGTTCAGCTGTTGTATAAGCTTGCAGAAATAGTATCATCCTGACTTTAATCTTTCGGTTGTTCTGAGGTAGTGTGCATATTTCTGTGTAACCCCTGGAACTGTGCCAAAACAATTCCTATTCCTTTTTTAAAAAGATTACTTTTATTTTTATTTACTTATTGGAGACAGAAGAGAGAGAGAGTGTGTGTGTGTGAATGGGTGTGTCAGGGCCTCTGGCCACTGCGAACGAACTCCAGACACAAGCGCCACCATGTGCATCTGGTTTACGTGAGACCTGGAGGATCGAACTGGGGTCCTTAGGCTTTGTAGGCATGCGCCTTAACTGCTAGGCCATCTCTATAGCCCACAATTCATATTCTTATCTCTATCCTTGGTACCTTGACTGCAAATAGTCTGAATACAATTAATGAATTGATAGTCTTAAGTCTATCAGATAGAATAATTAAGATGGAAACACTTCTTTTTTTTTTTTTTAAACAATGAGGTATTACCTGTTTGATATTTTCTAGCTCATGGGCCTCTGCTGCTGATTTTGGTTCCAGCTTACATACAAGACTATATACATTTGTAGCTAGGATCCACATATAAGAGAGAACATGTGACGTTTGGCTTTCTTGGCCTGGGTTACCTCACTTAGTATAATCCTTTCCAGAGCCATCCATTTCCCTGCAAATTTCATAATTTCATTTTCCTTTACCACTGAATAGAACCCCATTGTGTAGATGTACCATATCTTTATTATCCATTCATCTGTGGATGAATGTCTAGGCTGGTTCCATTTCCTAGCTATTGTGAATAGAGCAGCAATAAATATGATTGTGCAAATATCTCTAAGGTAGTGAGAAGAGTCATTAGGATATATGCCTAGGAGTGCTATAGCTGGATCATATGGCAAATCTATTTTTAGCTGTCTCAAGAACCTCCACACAGATTTCCACAATGGCTGTACCAGATTACATTTCTACCAACAGTGTAGAAGGGTTCCCCTTTTACCACAACCTCGCCGACATTTATTGTCATTTGTTTTCTTGATGGTAGTCATTCTGACAGGAGAGAGATGAAATCTCAAGGTAGTTTTAATTTGCATTTCCCTGATGGCTAAGGATGTAGAACACGTTTTTAAATTTATTATTATTATTAATAATAATTTTTTTTTTTTTTTGGTTTTTCAAGGTAGGGTCTCACTTTAGCCCAGGCTGGCCTGGAATTCACTATGGAGTCTCAGGGTGGACTTGAACTCATGGTGATCCTCCTACCTCTGCCTCCCGAGTGCTGGTTTTAAAGGCATGTGCCACCATGCTAGCCTGGCTAGAACACTTTCTTACATGTTTATATGCCATCTGTATTTCTTTTGGTGAGAACTCTCTATTTAGTTCTGTAGTCCATTTTTTGATTGGGTTGTTTGATTTCTTATTCTGTTTTTTTGAGTTCTTTGTATATTCTGGATATTAATCCTCTGCCAGATGTGTCTGTTTGATATTTTGAACACTAAAGCCTGTTTTTACTTTTCATCTGCTTGGGAATACACATTTCAAACATCAGAACATAGTTTTGAATGCTATCTGGCTATTGATAATCTCCCTCTCTAAATCACGGTTACTTCAAGTGTACAGCAAATTTGTAGGTTGTTGTGCAAGTTAAATGAAACATTCAGCATTATTTAAAAACACTACTTGAGCTGGGCGTGGTGGTGCACGCCTTTAATCCCAGCACTCAGGAGGCAGAGGTAGGATTGCCTTGAGTTCGAGGCCACCCTGAGACTCCATAGTGAATTCCAGGTCAGCCTGGGCTACAGTGAGACCCTACCTCGAAAAACCAAAAAAAAAGAAAACTACTTGAATCTTAGGCTTGAGTAGAAACATGTCTTCAGTTCCAGTATTAGATGGGTTTATAGAACTATAATCCATAAGTACTGTTAACATTTGCCAGGCCACTTTGAATGAAGAGCTAATGTTTATTAATCATAGCTAACTTTCTGATGGGTATTTAGTTAAAAGATCTAACATGGTAAGAAATAATATAGACAGAAAATATTCCATTTTGTTTGATCAGTACGTTTTGAAACAACATTGAACAAAATAATGCTTCACAATTATTTCTTCTCAAATACAGCAAACTCTGGCCTGTTCTATTCTAACTGCACTATTGAGTGAATTTTCAAGTTCAAGTAAAACTAGCAACATTGGATTGAGTATGGAATTCCATGGTAACTGCAAAAGAGTTTTTCAGGTATTTATGTTTTTGTTCTTATGTTAATTATTTGGACAATCTGCTTTTTACCCAGTCTGTTTCGAATGGAAGAATATATTTGTTTTAGATATTTAATAGCTTGTACCTGTAGGTTTGTGTTGTGTTTTCATAAGATAAAGCAAAGTGGTAGTTGAGTGAGTGGCAGTTTAAAATTGCTAAGTTTTCTCACCTTAAAACAAGAACATTAATAAGATTCATCAGTTTTTCATTTCTTATTGTATGTGTATGTAACTATCTTAATTGATAGGATTCTGTCAGCCTTAAAAATAGGACTGGCAGAATGCCCAAGAAGGCCATGTATTTAAAATGTTATTGCAGATGGTGTGGGCTCTTTGTCTCTTGCATGTATTGTTTGGCTCTGGAGTGAAGTTATGTGAAGGCATTGGCTTAAGTCCTAGGACGCTGCACCATAGCCTGTGCCTCACAGCTCTGCTGTCAAAGTCATCAGAGGCACTCCTCTCTGGAGCAGCATTAATATTACAGTAAATATAGATGAAAGCGTGCTGTGATGTAAATTCTGGATAGAGACCTCAAGATGGAAACTGGTCATGAGGAAGTAGTGTTTTCTAATGAAAATCTTAAGGTTATTGTTTGTTTTGTTTTATTCTAAAAGTCATTGCATTTTGAAGAAGTGTTTGATGCAGAAATTGACTTATTGATTATAGGAAGAAGACCTTCGTCAGATCTTCATGTTAACAGTTGAAGTTCTGCAGGAATTCAGCAGACGGGAAAACCTCAATGCACAGATGTCTTCAGTGTTTCAGCGGTACCTCGCACTTGCTAATCAAGTCTTGAGCTGGAATTTTCTTCCTCCAAATTATATCCTTTTAACAACTGACTAGGTTGAAAACATAAAATTCTATTTATACTACTTTGTTGAAGGTTGGATGTGTGGAAACATTGGTGGCAAATGATGATGCTGATCATTAACTTACAGAGTGTTTTCCTGGAATGAAAGGAGAAAGCTGAAAAATCCATTTATATTAAGAAGCAGAACCATTTTGTCCTTGGACATGCAGTTATATTGGATTTTTTTTTTTTTTTTTTTTTTTTTTTTTTGGTGGTGGTGGGGTTCTGAGGTAGGGTTTCACCCTAGCCCAGGCTGTCCTTGAACTCACAGCAATCCTTCTACCTCGCCTCCTGAGTGCTGGGATTACAGGCGTTTGCCACCACACCCAGTTTATGTTGGATGTTTAGTTGTTCTCTGATTTTGTTCTTAGGAATATTGTTCAGGCATGTGTAATAAGTTGGCAGTATGTTCTTTAGAGGCTTTTACTGGTACATATAGATAAAAATTTCATCTTAAGGAAAGTATTAGTAATGCAAAATAAGGTTAAGTGTGTTATATTTGTGTATATATGCAAAATGGCAAATATATATATATGTATTATACACACACACACATACATGCTACATATTTTCTTTTTTAAACCAGTTACCAAAGATGAGAAATTTTGTATTTTAGATATGATTCCAAAACATTTGCTTAGTGACAGGTTGAACAATGTGTTGTGGTACCTGTTACTGCAGTTCAGTTGGATAGACCGGGGTTATGGCTCATCTGATATGTGGCAAATTACTAAACCTTTCTGAGTCTTATATTTTTCAAATGTAAAATGATACGGGTTGTTGTGTCAGTTAAATAAACAACATAGTCAACATTCTCAGAGTTGGCTACTGTTCAGCAGCTCAGCACCCTTGAATAAAATAGTCTCCCCATGCAGTTAGCTCTCCATGTCATGTTTTTTTGATCTAATATACTTTGTATAGTATATGAAACTTAACATAACCTTATTTTGATGTCTTCATAGTCAACCCTATATTGGGGCTCTGGGAGTGTTTGTTTTAGGAGAAAATGACCGATTCTAAGGAGATTAGAAATGGATAATGAGCCTTACCAGTGATTTAGGATAAGGATCTGTTACATTCATGCACATAGGAGTTTGAAAACAGTAAACGTGTGAGACTTAAAGGTGCATGAGTCATAATTTTTATTTTCAAGTTGTATGGCCTAAAGGGAGATTTTGACTGAGGTATGGTCTCATTCTAGCACAGGCTGACCTGGAATTCACTCTATTCTCAGGGTGGCCTCAAACTCATGGTGATCATTCTACCTCTACCTCCTGAGTGCTGGGATTAGAATCATGCACGACCATGCCCAGCTCAAGGTAGTCATAGTGGGGCAGTGCTTGCAATGTCATTATTCACATTTTCCTTTTATTCCTATTCTTTAAGATGTCTTTACCCTAAAAGTGAATTTCATATTGTCAGTATGTTCATGTAATTATTTTGGGTTGTTAAGAAGTACATACTTTCTTTTTTGTTTTTGATTTGTTTAGTTTAATTTAATTTTATATGTAACAGGCTATACTCTTGTCCCTTCATGCCTTTCCTTGGGGCTCTCTTCAATGGGGTTATGGTATTCCATAATGTGGGGCATGAAGGCTCTAGTCAGTGCTAGTGGGGTAGCGGGAGTCCATGCTTCAGGATATTCCTACCTACTCTGTGGCTCTTAGAATCTCTCTGCCTACTCATCTGCTGTGTTCCCTGAGTCATGGCAGGCCCTTTGGCAGTCTGATTTTATGTTAAGTTCATTCTAGCCTTTGGATTTCTGCTTTGATGGGTTTTGATTGATCACTGTGTCTGCCGCCATGGCCTGGAGCTGGTTGTCAGGCTAGCATTAAGAGCAGTATTCATGTCACTGCTGCTTCTGCAATTTTTTTCTGTGTCCCCCCCCCCACCTCCTTGCAGATGTGGTAGAGGTGGCATGTCTAGTGGTGGGCAGTCAGCTATCTACTTTTCATATTGATTGATCTTGGTTCTTCCTCTTTTATTCTGCCATCTTCCCCTGGCTTGTTCACTGTTGGCAGCCACTCTAGAATGGTGTCTTGGCACTCCACCCTGTGCTCAACTCTTGTCACACAGTAGCGCTCAGCTTTTTTTTTTAATATGAATTTTTTTGAATGTTTATTTTAGAGAGAGAATATGCCACTGCAAACAAATTCCAAACGCATGTACCACTTTGTGCTTTTTATTAAAAAAAATGTTTTTATGGATTTATTTGAGACACAGAAAGAGGCAGGGTTCAACAGGGCCTCTTACCAGTGCAAATAAACTCCAGATGCATGTGGCTCTCTGTGCCTCTGGCCTGCTGTGGGTACTGAGAAATTGGACCTGAGCCATCAGGCTTTGCAAGCAAGTTCCTTTAGTACTGAAACATCTCTCCAGCCCCAGTGTAGCAGACAGCTTTGGGTTTCTGGAGATGGACTTCCAGGCCAGGCACAGTTATGGAGGAATGGATTTATTGAAGCTTACAGATCCAAGGGAGTCCCATAGTGGTAGAAGAAGCTGGCCTGCTTTCACAGGTCCAAGCAGAGACGTGGGGGCTGGTGGGGAAGCCACAAGCCAAAAAGCACACAACACACTTCAGGAACTCTAGGCAGAACTAGGCACTTGGCCTATTTTTAGATTGGAATTTCAAACCCACCACCATACCTTATGATCCACCCAGTGACACTCAAACTACAAACTAATAAAACTAATAAAAATATTGGGGCCACCTATTCAAACTACCATACCCATTTTATGCCTTTCCTGTGGGTATTGGGGAATGAAACCTTGGCAGGCAGGTTTTATTTGCAAGTGTTTTTAACTACTGAGCTATCTCCCCAGTCAAGTTTTAGATTTTTGAGATGGCATCATTGTAACCTTGACGGCCTCAAACTCATAGTAGTCCACATATCTCAGCCTCCCAGATTGGATGAGAGGCACAAGCCACTAATCCCTGCAGCCACACAGTTTCTTAGATTTACCTTTTTTTTTTTTTTTTTTTTTTCCGAGGTAGGGTTTCACTCTAGCCCAGGCTGACCTGAACTCACTAGTCTCAGGGGGGCCTTGAACTCACAGTGACTGTAGTTACATACATGTGTGACTTTGTCTAGCTTTTTACATGGGTGCTGGAGATCTAACTCATGCCAGATGAGGCCCTTAGGCTTTTTTTTTTTTTTTTTTTTTTTGGTTTTTTGAGGTAGGGTCTCACTGTAGCCCAGGATGACTTGGAATTCACTATGTAGTCTCAGGGTGGCCTCGAACTCACGGTGATCCTCCTACCTCTGCCTCCCAAGTGCTGGGATTAAAGGCGTGCGCCACCACGCCCAGCTCCCTTAGGCTTTTATCACAGCACTTTTACCCACTGAGCTATCTGCCCAGCCTCTTGTTTTGGTATTAAAGGATGGCAGAATAGGCTTTATTTATTTATTTATTTTTTGAGGTAGGGTCTCACTCTAGCTCAGTCTGACCTGGAATTTATTATGTAGTCTCAGGGTGGCCTCAAACCCATGATGATCCTCCTACCTCTGCCTTCTAAGTGCTGGGATTAAAGGTGTGCACCACTACTCCCTGCTAGACTTTAAAGAGTTCATTGTTGTTTAGGGACCGCTATAGCAAGATCTTGCTATGGAGGAATGACATTGGACCCAAGTCCTTGCCTTAGTGTTTTTCAGTAAATAAATAAGCCAAGAAGATAATGTAGTACAGGCCTCTAACCCCAGATCTCACTGCAGAGGCTGAGGCAAGAAAATTATAGTAAGCTCAGGGTCAAGGCCAGTAAGGTCAAGGTCAGTATTAAGGCCTCAACACCCCCTTCCCCATGCTCCCTCCCATAAAAGACACTGAAAAAGCTTAGGAACAGATTTCAAAAGAAACAGCCCATATGGAGCTATCAAAACATTAATTATGTATGTAGTGAAAATCAACAAAAATTACACTGCATATATTATAGCCAATTTTAAAGTGTCTGTTTCAGGGAGAAAATGTAGTTGGCCGAGAGTAACTATTTTGAAAAGAGAAACAGCTCCCTGGGAGTTTGGAAACAAAGTTTGTTTGAAAGATACACACATAGAAAATATTTTACAAAGTCCTTAGACAATGCTTTGGAAAAATAAGCACTATTACATTGTTGCCAAAGGAATAATTCCTTCTTTAAAGATCGTGAGGAGCCGGGTGTGGTGGCGCACGCCTTTAATCCCAGCACTCGAGAGGCAGAGGTGGGAGGATCGGGAGGCAGAGGTGGGAGGATCGCCGTGAGTTCAAGGCCACCCTGAGACTACAGAGTTAATTCCAGGTCAGCCTGGACCAGAGTGAGACCCTACCTCGAAAAACCAAAAAATAAAAAAATAAAAATAAAGATTGTGAGGACTGAGAGCGGTGCAAACCAATGATACTAGCGCTTGGGAGGAAGAGGCAGGAGGACCCTCCAGTACATAGTTAGTTCCAGTCTAGACCTTGTCTCAAAAAAAAAAAAAAAACAGTTTTTTTGCTGGGCATGCTAATAAATAATAAATAAAAACTATAAAAAAGATTTTGAGAATCTTTCTCATCTCTTCTATCTTTTTTTTTTGTGGACACAGCCTTTTGCAGTATAACCGTGGCTGGCCTTGAACCCACAATTCTGCCTCACCCTCCTGAATGCTGTGGTTCTCAAGGATATTTTTCTATTTTATTTTATTATTTATTTATTTATTTTGGTTTTTTTGAGGTGGAGTCTCATCTAGCTCAGGCTGACTTGGAATTAACTATGTACTCTCAGAGTGGCCTTGAACTCAGTGATCCTCCTACCTCTGCCTTCCAAGTGCTGGGATTAAAGGTGTGTGCCACCACGCCTGGCTGTTATTTTTGTTTGTTTTGTTTTTCAAGGTAAGGTCTCACTCAAGTCCTCTCGTCCAAGCTGACCTGGAACTCACTATATAGTTTCAGTCCTTGAATTCACTGCAATCCTCCTACCTCTGCCTCCCTAGTGTTGGGATTAAAGGCGTGTGCTACCATGCTTGGTTGGCTCTTTTTTCAATGTGAGAGTGAGAGGGAATGGGTACACCAGGGCCACTTGCTACTGCATACAAATTCCAGAGCAGGCAATACACTCAGCCTACTTTGGTACCAGGGAATTGAACCTTCAACCCCTGTGCTATCTCCCCAGCTCTAAAGGATACTTTTCTTCTTGGGGATTATGAGTATGTGTCCTGGTGACCAGAGACAATATAGTTCTATTTGTTGGCACACTGAACTATAACATGCTCTTCCTTTGAGTGGATTAACTTTAAGTGCAGGAAAAAGAACTTGGCACTGATATTAAACTAAGGTAGTTTGAGTACTAATGATTAAAATTAGTGTCTAGCAACACAATTCTAAGTTCTAATTTTGGCAATTATTTGGGAGATTTATCCTTCTCCTGGTATGATGTTTTCAAGGTTTTTATCCACATGGTGGGATATATCAGTAATTCATTCCCTTTTATTGCTGAGTTTTATATGAATAGACCACATGTGCACATGTATGAGGGTCTCTTGCTGCTGAAAGTGACTGCTCATCCTGCTTTATGTGGGCAGCTAGGGAATTGAACCGTGGACTGCAGACTGTGCAAGCAAGTGCCTTTAACCACTGAGCAATCTCTTCAGCCCCCACATTTTATTTTTAAGATCTCTTCATATCTGTTTGAATTTTATCATGTTCTTTGTCATGGGCTTGCTACATGGGCTAAGCTGGCCTTTAACTGGAAATCCTTCTGCCTCTGCTGCCCCTGTACTGGGAGTATAGGTGTGCACTACGTCAGTAAGTTTACCCCCACTTTATAAAAACCATATTCAATATAAAAATGCTGTGATGAAAATTCACATACAGATTTTCATTTTCTTTTTTTTTCCACTTTTTAAAAATTTTTATTAGCATTTTCCATGATTATAAAAAAATCCCATGGTAATTCCCTCCCTCCCCCCCAGATTTTCATTTTCCAAATATATTTGACAGTGAATTTAAGTAAGGGCTATTAGCTAGCTTTTAGACAGAAGTGGAAGCATCTTGAGACTCACCTTCTCCAAAAAATGTCACTATGGGAATGTCATTTTGAATATTGAGTACAAAAATGTTCCATCATGATCTCTCCCTCCATCCTGAGGTACCAGCTACTCAGGCACCCCAACACCCAGCAAAACCCTAAGGCTCTAGCATGCTGTTTGTACCATTGGTGGGAAGTCGTTAGAAGAATGGAAATATTTGTTTCAAAACCATCATTAAACCTGATATGAGAAAATCAACCAGTAGTTAAATTTTGTGAATAGACTTTTTTTCTTCAAAGGGGAAAGTTCATTTTGTAGTTTGTGAGTTCCAAAACATGCAAAAAAAAAAATTGGCTCTGAAAACATACATAAGGAAGTATCATCACTGGCAGAGTCTTTCTTTCTTTCTTTTTTTTTTTTCGAGGTAGGGTCTCACTTTAGCTCAGGCTGACCTAGAATTCTCTCTGTAGTCTTAGGGTGGCCTCAAACTCATGGTTATCCTCCTGCCTCTGCCTCCCAAGTGCTAGGATTAAAGGCGTGTACCACCATGGCCGGCTCAGGGTATTATCACTTAATAGTATTTAAAAATTGGGGGACTGGAGAGGTGGCTCAGTAGCTAAAGACACTTGCTTGTAGTGCCTATGGGTCCAGATTCAACTCCCCAGCCACCCACATAAAGCCAGATGAAAAAGTCACACAAGTGTCTGGTGTGCAATGAAACCCTGCCAACCCCCCATCCCCTCCGACATGTGCAAATAAATGATTTTCTTTTTTTAAACAGAGCCATCAGTGGCATCTAGTACGAAGTTGGCCCACCATGCCTACATCGTAGACTACATCTGTTTGAGTTCTTACATGGTGTGGGCTTATCGTAAGTGGGGCACAGAGGCACCCAGTGTGCAGCCCCTGAAGCTAGGATTGAGCTGGAAGTGAATGTTTTTTATTTTTTAATTTTAAATTTAATTTTATTTTTTGGTTTCTCGAGGTAGGGTATTTCTAGCCCACAATGGCCTGGAATTCACTATGTATTCTCAGGCTGGCCTCGAACTGTCTACCAAGTGCTGGGATTAAAGGCTTGTGCTACCATGCCCAGCAGAGAGAATGGGTGCACCTCTAGCCACTGCAAACATGGCTTAATGTGGGTACTAGGGAATCAAACTTAGGTCTTTAGGCTTTATGGGGTAAGCACCTTAACTGTGAGCCATTTCTCTAGCCCAAATTACCGTTTGTTTTACAAACCAAAATCATTTCTTCTATGGAAAAATATATTTAAATACTTGATATCATTCATCCTAAGAACAGCATCCTTGTGTCTTCTGAAGTGTGTGCCCCTCAGTCTTTATGGTGTTATTTGAAGCTGAGATTCAGGTCAGCCTGGGCTAGAGTGACACCTTACCTCGGGGCCATGGAGAATAAAGTGCACAATTTTTTAATTTGAATAATGTTGAATCTCCTTATTTTTTATTTATTATGTTTTCAATCTTGTATTTAAAGTGGTTTTGCTTAACTGAAAGTCATAAAGATTTAATTTTACATTTTGTTTTTTAAAACATATTTATTTGCCAGGGAGGGTAGGGAAGAGAGGACAGACAGGGAGAATGGGTGGGTGTGCCAGGACCTCTAGCCCCTGCAAACCAACTCCAGATACATGTGCCACCTTGTGCATCTGGCTTTATGTGGGTACTGGGGAATTGAACCAGGTCATTAGCTTTTCAGGCAAGTGCCTTAACCTCTGAGCTGTCTCTCCAGCCCCTACTTCTATATTTCCTTATAAGAATTTTACAGTCTTATATTTTATATTTCGATTAATCATCTTTTTTGAGTTGGGTCTTGTTATTACCCAGGCTGGCCTGGGACATGTGATCTGCCTCAGCTCCCTAGTGTTAGAATTTCAGGCATGCATCACCACATTCAGCAGGATTGCCTTATGCATATGATCATGTTATCTGTATTACTTATTTGCTGATTGTTATATATAGGTTTTCAGTGTGCAGAAGATGATTTGTGAAAGTATCCATCCACCTAGACCTGGGTAGTTTGAAATCCATGGCTCCTGGAGTTATGTTTATGTTAATATCAGCCCCACCTAGTGAGCTAATTCCTCCTGCCATAGAACTCGAGATCCACTCTTTAAAGAGACTATTGGGGCAAAACTCACTTTCTCACTCTCATGTTAGCGTGCTGTTGCCCAGTGAAAGTGTCCTAGTCCTGTGATCCTCCGTCACAGCATTTGTATCATCACCCTACTTTAGGATGGGCCCTTCCTCCCCCTCAGAACTCCCCTGTTTGGAGTTTATCTGTGTTCAAGGTGGGGTTTTTCTGCCCTCCCACAATGCCTTTTTCCTGTCTTTGTCTTAGGTGCCCCCTGTATTGTACTTCAAATGTGTACGCTAGAGTAGGTCTGGTTTCTGTGTGTATGGCTTCTCTTGGGCGTGCCATATGTATTTTCTTCCCATTTGGCTCACTTGTTAGTTATTTTATTTGCTAGCTTATATACATAATGACTTCTGCGTACTTCCCAAGGCTTCTTAATAGGTGAGCCATATGCTTGCCTGGTATATTGTTACCATCTAGCCAGATGCTTGACAAATATTTCATTACTGAAGGAAGCCAGTTCAGAAGTGTTAGCTCAGTTCTTGGATGTGTGCTTATTGCTGTTGATAGAGTTCTGATAGTAATCCACCTGGTGCCCGTAAATGCTTCTGGGTTTTGGCAATGCCAGTCACAACAGTATCATTTTGTAATAAGAATGTTTGGCAGGCATGTGTGGTATGTTGGCTTCAGTAATATTTCTTTTTTTAGTTTGGTTATGCTGCCTTTTATTGGTACTCTATTTTTGTGGATCTGATCTGGTTTTGGTAAAATTTTAACTTACTTCTTGAGTACGTTAACTGGATGATAAAATGGTAATGGAATCCAAAGCTTTCACCTAAGTTAAGTCCAGCCAACATCTCCATTTGGGGGCAAGGTTTGGCAAATGTAGATTACTTTTGGTTACTTGGACCAGATGTTGTTTGTAAGATTGGCCTTATTGGTTCTGTGTTGTGCCAGAGTGATCACAATTTTTGTTTGTAGAATAATGAAAGGATTAAATATTGAAGAAGAATACTTAGGCTTTCTGTCACTTCTGAAACTTGACTGATGAAGTAGGGTGTAAAAAATATAGAAAGATGGAGAGATCCAAGTATTTGTATCTCTTGTAAAATGTCCTTTGTTACTACAAAATCTTTCTAGATTATGAAATACTAATAAGACGGGGCTGAGGAAATTACTCATTTAATTTTTTTATTTGTTATTTATTTATTTATTTGAGAGCAACAGACAGAGAGAGAAAGAGGCAGATAGATAGAGAATGGGCACGCTAGGGCCTCTAGCCACTGCAAAGGACCTCCAGACGTGTGCGCTCCTTGTGGATCTGGCTAACGTGGGTCCTTGGGAATCGAGCCTTGAACCGGAGTCCTTAGGCTTCACAGGCAAGCGCTTAACCACTAAGCCATCTCTCCAGCCCTGTACAGGAATCTTCTCAAAAAGTTAAGGAATGGGGAGATAGCTGAGTGGCAGGGGGCTTGCCTAGCATGTACAAGGCCCTGGGGGAAAACAGATTTTTCTCCAATTTATTTATTTTCCAATCAGTCCTACCTCCATCCTTGGCCAACTAGGATGTTCATATTCATTCTCTTGCTCTGGTTTGCTTGTCAAGCCCCTTGTCAAATGTCCCTTCTCCAAATCCATCTGGATTGTCTGGTGGGGGAGGGATCTCCCACAGTTCTTGGGGAGCAGAACAACCAGTTGCTACCGCTGGTCTGATCCCATCTACTGGTGGCCAGAGAGCCTCCTGCCTCTGCTCCTACAGCAAGAAGCCTCTGTGCCCACCGACACCCACAGGGATCTAGAGACTTGTCCACTGTTAGCAAAAGCCTGAAACAGATCGGTGGATCTATGGCAGAGGAAACAGAGTTTATTGGAGGATGGTGTAGCCTTCGAGGGACACGTCACATCTCAGCAGCAGCAGCAGAGACTCTGGAAATGGGAGAAGCCTGAGCAAGTGTGAAGACAGGGGACTTCTTTTTTATTTATTTATTTTTTATCTTTTCACAATTTTTATTAACATTTTCCATGATTATAAAATATATCCCATGGTAATACCCTCCCCCCCTACACTTTTCCCTTTGAAATTCCATTCTCCATCATATTACCTCTGCATCTCAATCATTCTACTTATACAATACCAACCGATTAAATACACCCCTCCATTCCTTTCATTTCCCTTTATATCTCCTTTTTAACTTACTGGCCTCTGCTACTAAGTATTTTTCTTCTCACGCAGAAGCCCAATCATCTGTAGCTAGGATCCAAATATGAGGGAGAACATGTGGCGCTTGGCTTTCTGGGCCTGGGTTACCTCACTTAGTATAATCCTTTCCAGGTCCATCCACTTTTCTGCAAATTTCATAACTTCATTTTCTTTACCACTGAGTAGAGCTCCATTGTATAAATGTGCCACATCTTCATTATCCACTCATCAGTTGAGGGACATCTAGGCTGGTTCCATTTCCCAGCTATTATAAATTGAGCAGCAATAAACATGGTTGAGCACGTACTTCTAAGGAAATGAGATGAGTCCTTCGGATATATGCCTAGGAGTGCTATAGCTGGGTCATATGGTAGATCAATCTTTAGCTGTTTTAGGAACCTCCACACTGATTTCCACAATGGCTGGACCAGATTGTGTTCCCACCAGTAGTGTAGAAGGATTCCTCTTTTTCTATATCCCTGCCAACATTTATGGTCATTTGTTTTCATGATGGTGGCCAATCTGACAGGAGTGAGATAGAACCTCAATGTAGTTTTAATCTGCATTTCCCTGATGACTAGTGACGTAGGACATTTTTTTTAGATGTTTACATGCCATTTGTATTTCTTCCTTTGAGAATGCTCTATTTAGCTCCATAGCCCATTTTTTGATTGGCTTATTTGATTCCTTATAATTTAACTTTTGGGGTTCTTTGTATATCCTAGATATTAATCCTCTATCAGATATATAGCTGGCGAAGATTTTTCCCATTCTGTAGGTTGCCTCTTTGCTTTTTTCACTGTGTCCTTTGCAGTGCAAAATCTTTGTAATTTCATTAGGTCCCAGTGGTTAATCTGTGGTTTTATTGCCTGAGTAATTGGGGTTGTATTCAGAAAGTCTTTGCCAAGACCAATATGTTGAAGGGTTTCCCCTCCTTTTTCCTCTAGCAGTTTCAGAGTTTCAGGTCTGATGTTAAGATCTTTTATCCATTTGGACTTAATTCTTGTGCATGGAGAAAGAGAAGAGTCTATTTTCATCCTTCTACAGATATATATCCAGTTTTCTCAACACCATTTGCTGAAGAGGCTGTCTTTTTTCCAATGAGTAGTTTTGGCATTTTTATTGAATATCAGGTGGCTATAGCTACCTGGATTTACAAAATTATTTATTAATTTGAGAGAGAGAGAGAAAGAGGTGCAGAGAGAGAGAATGGTCATATCAGGGCCTCTAGCCACTGCAAACGAACTCCAGATGAATGCGCCACCTTGTACATCCCGCTTTACGTGGGTACTAGGGAATTGAGCCTGAGTCTGTTGGCTTTGCTGGCAAGTACCTTAACCACTAAGCCATCTCTCCAGCCCTTAATTATTATTATTATTATTATTATTATTATTATTTTATATCACCACCACAGAATGATACCATTACTGAAGTTGTTGGTAAATGAATAAACTTACTTGAATATTTAAGGACTCAGTGTGTTTCCAAAGGTAAGTTTACCCCTTCCAGTTAAGATGTATGTACTTACTGGTAATTGTCTAATTTTCAAGAACTTGAGACAGAAGTCTTACTAAGATTATCCAGTGACAGTAGCAGAGTGTCATTAAGCTTGTCTTCTGGGTCTTGGCCTAATGTGTCTTTGTCTCTGGTCATGCAGTTATAGAATAGGGCAGGTAATGCACGTATATGCCTTTGCTTTCTCAAAAGTTTATGAGCTTTCCTAAGTGGAAAATTGAGAAGATCGTTATTGAAAGGGGTAGGGAATGTTAGTTAATTCTTCACTGCTTTGTGCTGCAGTGGAATTTACATGTGTGTCTAACAGGATCTTAAAGGATTAAGATGGCCTTGAGTTTAGAAGCCTGGTTGAGTTTTAGCACCTGTATGGATTCCTTGCTGGAACCCTGGCTAAGCGTGAGCTTGTGTTTGCTATAGTGACAAAGAACCCATGTTATAACTTGTGTTTTACTTAATTTGGTGAAACCTTGAGAAAGTAAATAAGATTAGATGTAGATGACAAAAGTAAAAGTATACAGAATTCTTAAATGACAAAGCAGATTCATTTGACTTATTGGAGAAATTGTATGTTGTTGCTTATAAATGAATTCTGATTACACAGTTTATTCAGTTTATTAATTTTTAGAAAAATAATCAAACCATAGTCTAAAATATTCTAGAGGAATTTTCTTAAACATATATATGTGTATATATATGTGTCTATATGTATATGTACATTTTAAAAGAAACATTATTTATTTATGAGAGAGAAAGAAGCAGAGAGAGAATGTGCGCTCAGGGCCACTGAAACAAAACAAAATCTAGATGCATGTGCCACCTTGTACATCTGGCTTATGTGGGTCCTGCAGAATCAAACCTGGGTATTTTGGCTTTGCAGGCAAATACCTTAGCCATTAAGCCATCTTCCCAGGCCTAAACTTTTAAAGAATATTTTTAAAGACTTTTTTTTTTTTTTTTTTTTGGTTTTTTGAGATAGGGTCTCACTCTGGTCCAGGCTGACCTGGAATTAACTCTGTAGTCTCAGGGTGGCCTTGAACTCACGGCGATCCTCCTACCTCTGCCTCCCAAGTGCTGGGATTAAAGGCATGTGCCACCATGCCCGGAAAAGACTTATTTTTATTATTTATTTATTTGAGAGGGAGAGACAGAGAGAGAATGGGCATGCCAGGACCTCTTGCCACTGCAAACAAACTCCAGATGCATGTGCCATTATGTGCATCTAGCTTACATGGGACCTGGAGAATAGAACCAGGGTCCTTAGGTTTTGCAGGCAAGTGCCTTAACTGCTAAGCCATCTCTCCAGCCCAGGAATTTTTGTTTTGTTTTTACTTTGGTAAAATGATAGCGACATACTGCTCATCTGTTGTGACTTGTGTATTTCATAAAATCTGACTTCTATACACTACATATAATAGAAGATTGCATAGTAAATAATCAATTCATTAACAAACCACTGTCATTGGTGACATGTTTTAATAAGATAAATTAGTGTAACATCTCAAAAAGTAGTGAATATAAACCTCCTGAGGTATTCTAACAAATTATTTCTTGGGCTGGAAAGATGGGCTAGTGGCTTAAGGTGTTTGTTTATAAAGTCAAGGGACCCAGGACCCATTCTTTCTCTCTCCCTCCATCTGTCTTTCTCTCTATGTCTGTCGCTGTCAAATAAATAAATAAAAAATGAACAAAAAAAATTAAAAAAAAAAAAAAAGAATGGCCGTGCCAGGGCCTCCAGCCACTGCAAAGGAACTCCAGACTCATGCGCCCCTTTGTGCATCTGGCTAACGTGGGTCCTGGGGAATTTGAGCCTCAAACTGGGGTCCTTAGGCTTCACAGGCAAGTGCTTAACTGCTAAGCCATCTCTCCAGCCCCTGTTTATTTATTTGAGAGAAAGAGAGAGAGGCAAAGAGAAAGAGAATAGGCATGCCAGGGCCTATAGCCACTGCAAATGAACTCCAGATTCATGCGCTTCCTTGTGCATCTGGCTTATGTGGATCCTGGGGAATTGAACCAGGGTTCTTAGGCTTTGCAGGCAAACTCCTTAACCACTAAGCCACTTCCCCAGCCCCATATATCCTTTCTTATGTTAGATTTGGAAATTCAAAAAATACACCTTTTCATTTTGGTTCTGTTTTTTTTTTTTTCCTTACAGTAGGGTTGTTCTCTAGCCAAGGTGACCTGGAATTCATTATGTATCTCAGGCTGGTTTTGAACTCACAATGATCCTCCTACCTCAGTTTCAGAGTGCTGGGTTTAACATCATGTACCACTATGTCTGGCTTGCTCCTTTTAAAAGATACTTTTATTTATTTATTTATTTATGAGAGAGAGAAAGGTGCATCAGGGCCTCTAAATACAAGCCATCTCTAGACATGTGCCACCTTGTGCATCTGGCTTATGTGGGTCCTCAGAAATCAAACCTGGGTCCTTAGTCTTTGCAGGCAAGCACCTTAATTGCTAAGCCATCTGTCCAGCCCTGCTTTTTTTTTATTTTAGTATTTTATTTTTATTTATTATTTGAGAAAGAAAGAGAGAGAATGGGCATGCCAGGGCCTCCAGACACTGCAAGCGAACTTCAGATGTGTGTGCCCCCTTGTGCATCTGGCTTACGTGGGTCCTGGGGAGTTGAACCTGGGTCCTTTGGCTTTGCAGGCAAGCACCTTAACCACTAAGTCATCCCTCCAGCCCCCTTTTTAAAAATTTTAAATTTAAACAGAGGGCTCACCATGTAGCTCAGGCTGGGCTTAAACTTGTGAGTCACCTGCTTCAAGTCTCCAGAGTGTTGGGATTGTAGTTATCTGCCAATATGCCTGATTCAGTTTAGTACTAGTTTAATATTAGACTATAAGTTACTGTAACTGGGGTTAGATTGTCATAATTTAGGGTTTTTTTTTGGCTCAACACTATTCCATATAGCGGTTAATAAGCATTTTGTTCATTATTGAACTATTGATATAATAAAGAATTGCCTTTCAGGCAAATAGGAGTAAAAGTAGGAACTATAAGTGAGATTGGAGTGATGGCTTAGTGATTAAGGCATTGGCCTGCAAAGCCAAAGGATACCAGTTTGATTCTTTAGGACCCACGTAAGCCAGATACACAAGGGGGTACATGCATCTGGAAATCATTTACAGTGGCTGAAGGCCCTGGTGTGCCCATTCTCTCCCTCTCTCTTTCTCTCTGTCTGTGTCAAATTAAAAAAAAAAAAAAAAAAAGATGGAGAATGGAATTTCAAAGGGGAAAGTTTGGGGGGCTGGGTATACCATGGGATATTTTTTATAATCATGGAAAATGTTAATAAAAATTGTGAAAAAAAATTATAAATGAGATACCTTTCTACATTTTAAATATGTTTTCTTTCTTTCTTTCTTTCTTTTTTTTCAAGGTAGGGTTTCACTTTAGCCCAGGGTGATCTGGAATTCACTAAGTCTCAGGGTAGCCTCGAAGTTATGGCAATCCTCATACCTCTGCCTTTCAAGGGATTAAAGGCATGTGCTGCCATGCCCAGCAAAAATGTTTTATCTGCAGGTAGAGAGAGAGAGAACACACATGCGAGCGAGAGATGAGAAGACTAGGCACACCAGAGCCTCTATCCACTACAAATGAGCTCCAGATGCATGGTCACTTTGTGCGTCTTGCTTCATATGAGTACTGGAGAATTGATCCATGGGTCATTAGGCTTTGCAGGCAAGTGCCTTAGCCACTGAGCCGTCTCTCCAACCCACTTTTCCATTTTCATGAAGGACAAATACTTTACCCAGATGATCTGTTTAATGTACTAAAGTTCTTCTATGCTATATTGTGAATGTCATGGTTGCACAAAAACTAGAGTAACTTAGGTTCACAGCCAGTCCCAGTCTATCCTCTCCTTAGCTCCAGGCTATTTTGGAACAAATGTTAGATGTTAGATAAATTTTGTCCATAAACATTTGAGCTTTTTTATCTAAAAGATAATTAGACCTTCATTCTTTAAGAAGAAGGCAGACCCAGTGCTCCGTCAGTGTATCGAGTGTAAAGAGTGTCTTGTAAGAAATGAACACAGCTGGGCTTGGTGAGAGTTCAAGACCACCCTGAGACTCCAGAGTGAATTCCAGGTCAGCCTGGGCTAGAGTGAGACCCTACCTCGAAAAACAAAAAAAACAAAAAAAAAAGAAAGAAGAAATGAACCCAGCTTGCACTGGTTTGTTGCTTCATTTTTCTCCTTTATACAGGTCGAGCTTACTTTATTTTTATTCTTTCTATCCACTAGGGGGCAGATAAAGGAAGAGAGAAAGTTTTAAATGGGCCTGTTTGGGGCTTTACTTTTGTTAGTCAAATGCATAGAGTTGCACTATACTTTAGCAATGACTTCAGAAACAAGTAGTGGCTTTTTTTTTTTAAGTTTTCTTTTTATTTATTTATTAGAAGGGGAGAGAGAATGGGCATGCCAAGGCCTCCAGCCACTGCAAATAAACTCCAGACACATGTGCCACCTTGTGCCTGGAGAATTGAACTTGGGTCCTTAGGCTTTATAGGCCAGCACTTTAATCACTAAGCCATGTCTCCAGCCCGTGGCTTCCTTCTTAAGATAACTCAATCCCTGCTCCTTACTCTTTAGGGACAGTCTCTTATAAGCCAGCATCTTAAAAAAATGGTTTATGGGCTGGAATGATGGCTCATTAGTTCTCTTGCTTCCAAAGCCTGACAGCTTGGGTTCAATTTTCCAATACTCATGTAAAGCCAGATGGACAAAGTTGTGTATGAGTCTGGACGCTTGCAGTGGCAGGAGGCCCTGGTGTGTTTTACTCATTTTTTTTCCTCTCTCTCTGTCTTCCTGTTTCTCTCTCTCAAATAAATAAAAATATTTAAAAAATGGTTTCCAAAGCATTGTCACAGTCTTTAATTTTCTCTGAATAATAATCTTTCTCTAAAAATAATGAATTTAGATTTAAAGAAATTATAGTATTTCCATTTATACCTAATATTTTACAAAACACCATCTTACATATCTGTACTATGATTTGTCATTTCATTATGCAAATGTTGTCAAGTTGAGTTATTTGAGCTGGGCTTAAATAAGCATTGGGAGGAGAATCACTGTTTTTATTCCAGGCAGTCTTTGCCTCAGTTACAGCAGTAGTATTTGAGTAAATTACATGTATAAATACCTACAAACTTAAATGTGTGTGTCTATATATATGCACATACTTGCAGCATAGCTTAATTCCATTAGAAGCATATTTGATTTTTTAAAAGATATATTTATTTATTTATTTATTAGAGAGAGAGAGAGAGAATGGGCATGTCAGGGCCTCTAGCTGCTGCAAACTCACTCTAGGCACATGTGCCACCATGTACATCTGGCTTACATGGGAGCTGGAGAATCGAACCTGGGTCTTTAGGCTTCCCATATTTGATTTTTTTTTTTTTTCGGGGGTAGAGGGGGGTTTCAAGGTAGGGTCTCACTCTAGCCCAGGATGATCTGGAACTCACTTTGTAGTCTCAATCTGGCCTTGAACTCACAGTGATCCTCCTAACTCTGCCTCCTAAGGTGGATGCCACCATCCATACCCAGGCCAAAATAATCATGGATACTCTTAATATTTTATATAGATGCATGCTCTACCTTGTGCATCTGGCTTTATGTGGGTACTGGGGAATTGAATCTAGGTTTGTTGGCTTTGCTGGAAAAGACCTTACTCACTAAGCCATCTGTCCAGTCCCATATTTAATATTGAATATAGCAATCAACACCCTTTTTTCTTGCTGTCTTAATCTGGAAAATTTAAATGTGCATCTGTTAAATTTTTATTTTATTTTATTTAATTAATTAATTTATTTATTTATTTTTTTGGTTTTTTGAGGTAGGGTCTCAGTATAGCTCAGGCTGACCTGGAATTCACTATGTAGTCTCAAGGTGGCCTTGAACTCAGGGTGATCCTCCTACCTCTGCATCCCAAGTACTGGGATTAAAGGTGTGCACCACTGCGCTGGCTATTAAATTGTTAAAATCAGCAATTTGGTTCTTTGTTGGGTTTGGTACTCATGTGCTATGTTCTCAGGTTTTCATTTTCACAGTGATGTGCAGTTATCATGTATGCTATTTCTGTTTTCTCAGTGAGTATATTTCCTTTGGAAAGTTGCTATTTTTCCATATAGATTATATGGAAACACATTTTTCTATATATAATTTTAATTTATTTGTTTTATGTTTATTTATTTATTTCAACGTGACAGAGAAAGAAGCAGAGGGAGAGAGAGAGAATGGGTGCGCCAGAGCCTCCAGTCACTGCAAACGAACTCCAGATGTGTGCGCCCCCTTGTGCAGCTGGCTAACGTGGGTCCTGGGGAATCGAGCCTCGAACCGGGGTCCTTAGGCTTCACAGGCAAACGCTTAACCGCTAAGCCATCTCTCCAGCCCTATATGTAATTTTAGATGTTTAAAATATTGGGGAAAATTTGTAGAAATTGATTCTTTTAATTTGTTGGTATCCATTTAGTAAATTGTTTGTTTTTTTTTTTCCATTTGTTCCACTATTGAGATTTCTAGTTACCAAAGGTTTTATGTTCCTATAGCATGGCACATAATGAATGAAACTGTTATCTTACATTCCTATAGTGTTCTTTTTTTCCCCCCCAGCACTTAATGCCTTTTACTCCTTAGCTTCATGCATGAATTATGTAGCATATGTGAAGAGGCTTAAACTGTTTCCACTGCATTCTTTCTGGCTGGCTCCTGTTATATTTAGAATATACTTATACTTTAGACAAAGTAAGAATGTTATTGTTGTTGACCTTGACACCAGATAACTAGGCAGACATTATATAGCAATGTTTGAGTCCTCCCAGAACGTGCTGCTGAAACCAACAGAGTCGTGGCGGGAGACCCTCCTGGACAGCAGGGTCATGGAGCTATTCTTCACAGTAAGTCCTGCCTGCATCTGCTAGCAAGGCCATGGGAAAGAAGAAGTGCTTTTGTGTTCTTCTCTCCTTTTGCCTTCTCTGTTTCCTAACCTACCTGCTCAAACAAATATTGGATAGCAAAGTTCTTGCTAATGTACTAAAATACTGTGTCATTTTGAAGAGCTTAGATATTGGAGCAGAACTTCTCAGACTTTGTGATCTCATAGTTGCTTTACACTTTTACAATTCAGGACCCTAAGAGTTTATTATATTCATAGGGGTTACATAGCTGTTACTAATTAGCTTAATAAAAATTCAAACTGGTAGAACCCAAATGAAAAAGAGTCTGAGATATATGATAACATAGATTTGGTCTTTTTTACCAAAACTTTTATAATATGTTCAATAAAAAGCTGAATTCCGAAAAAAAGATGCAGAAATTAAAATCGAGAACTTTTTTTTGGGGGGGAGGGGTTTCTAAGTAGGGTCTCTAGCAAGGCTAACCTGAAATTCACTGTGTAGTCTCAGACTGGCCTCTTAACTCACAGCCATCCTCCTGCGTCTGCTTCCTGAGTGCTGGGATTAAAGGTCTGTGTCACTACGCTTGACTTTTGTCTGTTTATTGCTTTATTTTATTTTTATTTACTTATGTATTTAAGAGAGAGGCAGATAGAGAGAGAGAGAGGGGGAGATTGGGCATGCCAGGGCCTCCAGCCCCTGCAAACAAACTCCAGACACATGTACCACCTTGTGCATCTGGCTTATGTAGGTCCTGGGGAATCAAACTTGGGTCTTTTGGCTTTGCAGGCAAATACCTTAACTGCTAGACCATCTCTCCAGCCCTATCTAGGTTTTTTTGAAGCAGAGTCTCATTCTAGCCCAAGCTGACCTCCAACTCACGAGCTCACAGTGAGTCTTCTACCTCAGCATCCCATGTGCTGGGATTAAAGGCATGTGTCAGCACACCTGGCTTAAGAGTCACTTATTTTAAATACTTCAAGTATAATTTCCAATAGACCTCTTAGTATCAACTTAATACAAAAATAAGCAGCACATTTCCAGTAAGTTTTGGAATTAAAAAATTCATCTATGTGTGTGTGGTGCTCATTTGAGTTATAGAATGAGTGCTCAGTTAAGATTGATAACTTGGAGCCAGAGCTGGGTGTGGTGGCACACACCTTTAATCCCAGCACTCGGGAGGCAGAAGTAGCAGGATCACCAAGAATTCGAGGTCACCCTGAGACTGCATAGTGAATTCCAAGTCAGCCTGGACTAGAATGAAACCCTGCCTTGCAAAACCAAAACGAACAACAACAAAAAGATAACTTGGACAAAATTTGTAAAGTTCAAGTAAACACCAACTAAAAAGAGGGCTGGAGAGATGGTTCAGCTGTTAAGGGCCTTGCCTAAGAAGCCTGATGACTTGGGTTCAGTTCCCCAGTACCCACCTATAGGCAGATGCACAAATTGGCACATGTACCTGAAATTTGTTTGCAGCAGCTGGAGACCCTGCATCCCAAGTACTGAGATTAAAGGTGTGCACCACTGTGCTGGCTGTTAAATTTTTAATGCCCCATTTATTTTCATATTCTCTGTCTTTCTGTCTGTCTGTCTGTCTGTCTGTCTGTCTGTTTCTCTCTCTCTCTCTCTCTCTCTCTCTGTGGCGTAGTGGTGCATGCCTTTAATTTGCAGCACTCAGGAGGACTGCTGTGAGTTCAAGACTGTTCTGAGACTACATAGTGAATTCCACGTCAGCCTGGGCTAGAGCGAGACCTTACGTCAAAAAAAAAGTTATTTTATATAGAAAAATCTAAGCATTAATCATCTTGTTTTTTTCTTTGTTAAAATTTTATTTATTTATTTATTTGAGAGAGAGAAAGAAGCAGAAAGAGAGAGAAGGAAGCAGATAGAGAATGGGCACGCCAGAGCCTCCAGCCACTGCAAACGAACTCCAGATGCATGTGCCCCCTTGTGCATCTGGCTAACGTGGGTCTTGGGGAATTGAACCTAGGTCCTTTGGCTTTGCAGGCAAGCATCTTAACCGCTAAGCCACCTCTCCAGGCCCTCTTTTTCTTTTTGTTATTTTTTATGAGAGACAGAAAGAGAGAATTGGTGTGCCAGAACCTCCAACCACTGCAGTCGAACTCCAGACGTGTGCGCCACCTTGTGCATGTGTGACCTTGTGCGCTTGTATCACCTTGTGTGTCTACTTGTGCCTCTGGGACCTGGAGAGTTGAACATGGGTCCTTAGGCTTTGCAGTCAGGTGCCTTAACCGCTAAGCCATCTCTGCACCCTTGCTTTTTTGTTGTTGTTGTTCATTTTTATTTGTTTATTTGAGAGCGACAGACAGAGAAAGAAGCAGAGAGAGAGAGAGAGAGAGAGAGAGAGAGAGAGAGAATGGGTGTGCCAGAGCCTCCAACCACTGCAAAGGAACTCCAGACGTGTGTGCCCCCTTGTGCATCTGGCTTACGCGGGTCCTGGGGAATCGAGCCTCGAACTGGAGTCCTTAGGCTTCATAGGCAAGCGCTTAACCGCTAAGCCATCTCTCCAGCCCTCTCTACCTCTGTTTATTTAAACAGGAAAATATGAAGATGTTAGTAAGATCAGAGAGGTAATTGTAACTAGTTAAAAAAAAATTTGTGGCCTGCCTCTTCTGACAAGAATTGTTTTGATTTGTGTCCAAGTTCACTTTTTTTTTTTTAAACTGAAAGTAGATTCTACTCCAGCAGTTTTTGAAAAGGTAAAAAACTCACTGGTAGTACTGGAAACAACTCTACCAGATCTGAACAGCTGTCTAGACAAACAAGACAGCTGCTCCTGTCAGCTGTGAACTACCACATGCAAATAACTTTTGATTCAAAAGCTAACCCTTTTTTGTTATTTTAAGTCTCATGTGTGTAGCTAGCTATTCCGGCCATTTATAAAAATTTTAACTTTATTTCAGAAGTCATAATAACTAATGTTTTTATTTAATTCAGTTTTGTTAAATTTACTTTCACTTATGTAAATTCATTGCCTAATTTAATTCCTCTTTCCGTTTGATATCACTGTCACACTAGATTTGAATAGATGTACCATGACATGGGATCATATCTGAAAGTTGAAATAATTGTGGTGCATTTTGCCCCTCAGAAGTTTACAGTGTTGTCCACTTTTCTTTCCTCCATACAGTTTTTAGAAAAATCACATGTATTATGTATTATACTTTTTTTGACGGAATTTTTCTGATTTTGCTAATTGTATGAATATTGGCATTTCTGTGTTAACACTCTGCTTTGCTAACTATATCCAGTTTCTTGGAGCTGTCTCTTCCACACACAGTGTTTCAGGCACCACTTCACCTATGACTCTTCAATCTATATTCAGCACAGGCCACTCCACACTCTCCAAGCCTCATAACCCAAGTGCTTCCTGAATGTTTCAGCCTGGATGGCTCACAGGCACCTCACGTTTAACACATTCCAGCACAGTCTGCCTTCTTGCTAACGTATATCTTCTGTGCCTGTTTTGATGAATAGCCTCACCATTTACCACCCTGCACGTCCTGCTAGGTTTGTTCTCTCCTCCCTCTGCTTCTTTCTTGTATGTAGGTGATGGATCCTGTTTTTACTTGTGTGGTACAATTTATATTGAAATGCATGCTCACTTAGGGAATGCTTTTGCAATGCTGACAGTGGAAGAAGGGCATGAATTTTATGTTACTTATCTTTTAGGAAACATAAATTAAGTTTGCATAATATATTCTGGTTCCAAGGACAGTTTTTTAGCCTGCATTGTCCGTAGTAGCTCTTCCTTTTGTTTCTTCACTTCTGGTCCAGGAAAGAGCAGTCATCTGGCCCTGGATAGATCAGATCATGCGACAAGTTTCTCTTGTCTGAGGCTCCATTGGATCTGTGGGTAGGACACATCCTTGGATATCTCAGTGTTAATTAGGATCCAAAGCATGATGACACAGAATTTATGTTTTTAGATAGAGTCCTGAAAAGATTGTGTTCAAGAGTTTACAAAGAAGACTTTGTGCATATGTGATTTGTGTCATACTTAGAATTTTTTATACAAAGTTTAAAATGCATTGGTATATATGTTAAAAAGCATTTCAGACAAGGGATTGGCAGACCAGGTACTAAATGTTTTAGGCATTGCATGTCATATTTTATACTCAACTCTGTTATTGTAGCGTGGAGGAACCCTAAACAAAAATGGGCAAATGAGGCTAGTTTTTCAGTAAAAATACTTTGTTGATGGCCATTAAAATTTTATTTTGTATAATTTTCACAGATCACAAAATATATTCTTTTGATTTTTTTTTTCTCCCAACCCATGTAAACATGAAAAAGAAAGAGAAAAAAAAAAAAACATACTCTTACCACAACATCCATCTCAAACAGACAGGAAGCCAGATTTGCCAACCCTTGTTGTAGGCACACTAAAGAAGATAGCATGTCAGTAATTTAGTTAACTATACCTTTTAGAGATGTTATAATGTTTTAACTGTAAGCTCAAAAACTTAAGTTTAAAAAATTTATGTATATATTTTTAAAAAGCCGAGCATGGTGATACCTTTAATCCCAGCACTCAGGAGGCAGAGGGAGGATCGCCATGAGTTTGAACCACCCTGAGACTACATAGTGAATTCCAGGTCACCTGGGCTCGAGTGAGACCCTATCTTGAAAAAGCAAAAAAAATATATATATATATATATATATATATATATATATATGAAAAACTAAAGCTTAGTGGAATCAGTGAATAAGTATTTGTTGTGTTCACTGTGCCAGTGAATAGTTAAAAGAAATATTCTGAACTCAGGTAATTTATAAATGATGTGTAGTCACAGTGAATGTAACCTGAGAAGAATGCAGAATAAGTGTTCACCATTCTGCAGCCTTTACAAAGTCGAGAGCTCTGCATTGAAAGCAAAGGTCAGAGTGCTTCAGTGCCAATGGGAAGTAGAAAGTCGCTACAGTCAATCTTATAAATGAAGATGAATCATTCATTACCTTACTAATTTTTTCACTGGATTTTCCTTGGCTATTTTAATCATGTCATATCATAGAAATGAACCTTTACTATCTAGAAATAATAATATTATAAGATAGCAATATTTTTAGAGCCTTTTCTTTATATAGATTGTATACCAACTGTTTCAAATCAATATTGCATGATTGAAAGAAAATCTAATTGAGCTTTTAAATGAACTGGCACATTAATTAAATGAAATTTTTATTTTAAAATTTCTAGTATTAATAACATAGTATAGACTGAACTAAAATTTAAACAGATTAGGTAGTCTCAGAATTAAAGCATTTACTTCCGTGTTGGTTGAATGAATGAAGGTCTAGAGATGAGTGATATTATTGGTTTTATAAGTGTGCAACTGTTTACTTCCACTAAGGCATCATCTCTATACTCTTGATTGAACTTGTCTGCTAACTTTAGCAAGAAGCTGTAGAGAGGCATAGTTAGCATAATACAGATGACTGTCGTCGTTGCTGTTTTTAGAAGAAGCAGTATGTCTGACTGGCTAGCATCTGTTTCTCTCTTTGTCATAACATGCTGGAAACAGTTCAATTTTCAAAATGTAGGTAGTCCTCAGCTAAAAGTTAATTGATATGTTTAAAATCATGGCCTGTAATGTCAATTGGGCTGAGGGGTAATTTTCAAGTTTAATTTAACCAAGGAGTTAATTTTCTAGAAATGACCAGCTACTGGGAATTTTTTTCTTAGCTCATTCGGCATGGTAGACACGTGACCCCCCCTTACAAAAGAAGAATTTATTTTTATGGATTAGTGATTCTTTCTAAACAGGTACATCGAAAAATCAGAGAAGATTCAGATATGGCACAAGATTCCCTGCAGTGCCTTGCCCAGTTAGCGTCTCTGCATGGAGCCATCTTCCCGGATGAAGGATCCCAGGTTGATTATTTAGCACACTTCATTGAGGGATTACTGAACACTATCAATGGGTAGGTATGCTTGCCCTTTTTAACTGAACAAGGGACTGTCCAGTTTTTCTCCATGTGTTGAACAATAGAAGAAAAACTAAAAGTTTTTAGGTTTTTCTATTCTGTGTTTTGAACTAGAGTTGTAAGGCTAGTTATTAGAAACTAATAAGAGATGGACCTAAAAATCAATAGGTGATAATATTTTTATGTTGGAAATATAACTGTTCTGCTACCATTTAATCTTCATTGCTTGATTTGTAGAATTGAAATAGAAGATTCTGAAGCAGTGGGAATCTCTAGCATTATCAGCAATCTGATAACTGTGTTTCCTCGGAATGTTCTAACTGCCATTCCCAGGGAGCTTTTCTCCTCCTTCGTTACCTGCCTCACACACCTCACTTGCTCTTTTGGGCGAAGTGCTGCGCTGGAAGAAGTGGTGAGTAACTGCTGGAAAGTAAATTGTGTTTGTTTGTCAGATGGACATTTGTGCTGCCTTCGGAACATTTTCTCATGACATGTAATTATTTTAAGTGAGTGCTAGTAGCTGTCGTTAAAATTACATTTTTTTGTTGTTCAGAAGTCTAACTTAGTTGTATGTATATGGTTACATGACTTTAAAAATTGGTTGGTTTAAATCAGTAGGTGAAATTTGTTGGTTTTTAAATTTTAATTTTGAGATTAGAATGAAATGATTCTATTAAAATAATGTTGAAAGTCCATCTTCATAGTGTTTACATTAGAAGGTATGATGTAGTGTGATTACATAACTATATAATTACGCTTATGCTTGAGATTTTTAAAATTTAGGACTTACTTGGAAATTACGTAGATACAATTCAGTTTCAGTTATTGTAGCTGTGTTTTTTTATTATTTGGTAGAATCCAATTTATATTAAAATAAGACTAATAATAACATTAAAGATTTTCTTGGTACAAATTTTGAGATATTTTGTAAATTTTATATTTAAATGGAGAAAATATTTACTAAAACTCCTTGACAACACAGCTGCTTTTATAAGTTACTGTGAATAACTACATTAATCATGGAAAATAATTTATGTTTTTCTACAAAGTAGTTAATTGTTGCGTGGGATTATGACAGTGGGTGCCAGTTTTTGTAACCCTTTAGAGGTGTTTAAAGAATAGGGTGTTGAAGAATGATTGTGTTTATGTAATTAGGCACTTTTGTGATTTGTTGAGCATAGGAACCAAGTCTTGTGGGGACTTAAAAACATAATGTTGTTGAGGAACAAAAGTTTATAGGCATCACATATGGGGTTTAAATTTCTCCAGGGAACAATTTATGTTCTAAATGTGAAAGTCCGTGTAGAGTTTACGGGTTTAAAGTTAACTAGAATTGCTTCTATGCTCATATCCTCTGCTCCCAGCAGGTTTCATGTAACATAGCTTAACTGTGCTTTCCCTTTCCTGCTGGGTCTGTTTTCTCTCTAAAGCAGATGGACGAAAGATTTAATATGTTGATCATAGGTTTAGAAACTCGGCTACTTTTTAGTTTCTGTTTGTGTTTGGTTTCTGTAAGAATGTTCCTAATATTTTAACAGACTTGGTAGAAGATTATGGTTCTCTTTCTGCAAATTTTATTTTTGGAAATCAGTTCTTTTGCATAGGAGGCTAACAGTTTGATGGGTTTTCTGTGGAGACTTGACATAGGAATATTGGTATACAGAAAGCTAGTTGTACTTTCAGAAAAGCAGATGTATTTTGAGCTTGCCTCACAAAAAGTAATGTTCAAAGTTGTAATAATGCTTAGTAGGTTTTAAGAATATGGTTATTTGAATCTTTTGATTAGCTTCTTTTAGTTGATTTATTCAACAACTTCTTTTAGCAACAACTGGTCACCTATTGTAAAGGACATAGAAAGAAGTTGTCTGAAGCTTTGCATTAATTCCAGCAGCCCCACTGGGGAGGTTGAAGGCTGAGGGAGCATATTGGAGAGCTAATACCAGAAGGTTGTAAACAAATTTACTCAGATTGGGCCTTCTCAAGTCATCTTTTTTTTTCCTTGTTCACCCAGTGATCTTAGTACTAGTTCTTAATAAACAGTTGTCCTGAGATGGAAAAGGAATGGTCTATTAAAGAAAATTTGAAGAATTGAGCTTATAAACAAACAGCTTAGAAGTAAGCATGGTATGAAATGATCGTGTATTTGGAGGGAGACTGCATAGTCACACGCTGGCCGAGTATCATAAAGCGCAGGCTCTTTTTAAGTTTCCTTCCTCACTGTAAAGTCAAGGTGAGAGTTCCTTCTAGTTTTGGTGTGTGTAGGGGGAAGGAACTGCAGAATTTTTAGTTAGGTCACTTTGTATCCCAGGCTGATCTTGAACTTGTGATCTTCCTGCCTCTGCTTAGATAATAGACATGAACCATTATACCCAGCTTTCCTTTGGTGTTGTTTTTTTTTTCCTCTGTTTTTGGCATGGACTAACCATGTGAAAGTGCTTGTGTAGTATGTACAATACAGTGTATAATGCTATTTTTTTGTTAGCATACAAAGATAAAGGCTTCCTCGTGCCTCCCTTTGTCCTACCCTTTCTCAGTATTTCTTGACCTTATCTCATGGTCTTATATATAATAGCAATTAAAAAAAATCTATTTATTTATTAGAGAGAGGGAGGGAAGAAGAGAGGGACAGGATGTGTACGCCAGGGCCTCTAGCCACTGCAAACAAATTCTGGACATATGCGCCACCTTGTATGTCCGGCTTACATGGGTCCTGGGGAATTGAACCTAGGTCCTTGGGCTTCTCAAGCAAGTGCCTTAACTGCTAAGCCATCTCTCTAGCCCTATAATGGCACATTTTAACAAAATTTTTATTTATTTATTTGTAAGCAGAAAGAGAGAGAGAGGGAGAGAGAGAACTTTAATAAGGGAATTGATTGGCAGCATCTGTTCCATGTACTACCTTACCACATAAGACCACTTGTTGAGGTGGGTTTTTTTGTTTGTTTTTTGAGGTAGGGTGTCATCCTAGCTCAGGCTGGCCTGGAATTCACTATGTAGTCTCAGGGTGTCCTCAAACTCACCTCTGCCTCCTGAATAGACTTTTTACTACTGTGCACAAACTAGTATTCTAAATCATTTCAATCTTTATATATATATTTGTGATAATTTTTAGAAAATGTTTTTTGGGGCTGTGGATGTAGCTCACTTGGTAGAGTACCTGCCTAGCATGTTGGAAGTCCAGGCTTTGATCCCCAGCACTGCATAAACAAGGCATGGTGGCTTCTGCTTTTAATCTTAGCACTTAGACTTCAGGAGATGGAGGCAGGCGATAGAAGCCAGCCTGGGCTACGTGAGACTTTTTCACAAAATAAACAAAACAATAATTGTAACAATAAAAAAAAAACCTCCATGGAAATACATCCTGTTTTTTTAAATTTTATTATATTTTTAAATTAATTTATTTGACAGAGAGAAAGGGGGGAGGAGAAAATGGGCACACCAGGGCCTCCAGCCACTGCATATGAGCTCCAGACACGTGTGCCACCTTGTGCATCTGGCTAAGGCAGGTCCTGGGGAATGGAACCTGGGTCCTTTGGCTTTGCAGGCAAACACTTTAACCACTAAGCCATTCCTCCAGCCCTTCTTTTTCTTATTATTGAAGGAATTTCTTTTCTCAGTAAGAAAGCAGGGTGTTTTTTCATACAGCTTTATTATGAATTTTTTTAACAACTATATTTGCTTAGGAATAAACAAGAGATTTTCTTCATAAGCAATTCAGGTCTTTGCTATACCAGGGACAAAAAGGATAGTAATTTGTAAGACTAATTTATGCGTTGAAAATGTTCTTAGGCTGGGCGTGGTGGTGCATGCCTTTAATCCCAGCACTGGGGAGGCAGAGCTAGGAGGATTGCCATTGAGTTCAAGGCTACCTTACAACTACATAGTGAATTTCAGGTCAGCCTGGACTAGAATGAAACCCTACCCTGAAAAACCAAGAAAAGAAAATGCATTCTTGTTTAGTAATTAATGTTAGCCTATGTGTAGAGAGATAGTATTCATGTCAAGCTCTCGGTCTAAAGAGCAGTGGTAGCCTTTGGCCAGTTGCTCTGTGACTTAAAATTTATTATTCTCTCTCTCTCTCTCTCTCTCTCTCTCTCCCCGCCCTTTTTTTCTTTTTTTGTGAGATAAGGTCTCCCTCTACCCCAGGCTGACCTGGAATTCACTATGAAGTTTCAGCTAACCTTGAACTCACAGTGATTCTCCTACTTCAGCCTTCTGAGTGTTGGGATTAAAAGCATGTGCCACCATGGTCAGCTCTTGGTATTTCTTGAGGCTTCTTTAAGCCACAAGAATTTTTTTTAACACATCTCTAAAATTAAAGAGTATAATGAAGTGAGGATAACTATAGAGTAGAGCACCATTATCTTAAAGATTAAAAATCGTAGAAATTAGTACATATATTTTAATATATCAATTATGTCATAAAATATTAATTTATTTAAAATTTGCTATTTACTTATTTTGATAGCAAGAGGCCATAGAGAGAGAGAAAAAAATGGGCATGCCAAGGCCTCCAGCCACTGCAAACAAACTCCAGACACATGTGCCCCCTTGTGCATCTGGATTATATGGATCCTAGGGACTAGAACCTGGGTCTTTTGGCTTTGTAGGCAAGCACCTTAACTGCTAAGCCATCTCTCAAGCCCTGTAAAATATTTATAATACTAGTACATACATTTGAGTTATAGTGAAAATTGAGGAAGTTATAGTGAAATTTGAGGAAAATATGGACTTAGTATTCTAGTTTGGTCCTTTGTTTCTTTTTTCAAGTGGAAAATTTCGAAGTCAGACCACAAGTAGAGTCATCAGAATGGCTGAGTCACAGGAACAGAATAGTTGCCACGACAGAGACCACCATGCATATTGTAAGTGGATCATCTGTCATGACAGGGTTGCTTGGTTGAGAAATCCCACTGGCTTCTCAGTCCTTGGTTCTAATAGCTGGAAAAAAGTGTGCTGGTGATCCTGCAGAGAGCAAACAGCTGTCAAGCCCTGCTTACCTGTCACATTTACTTTGTAGGACAAGCTAAAGTGAAGTTTATTTGTATATTTTGTTTAGCAGGTTGAATCATATCCTTTACATCATTTATAATGGTAGCCTTAGGCACAAACATCCAGCCAACTTTGAGTTCAAAAGTGAACTGGGTGTGGTGGCACACACCTTTAATCCCAGCACTTGGGAGGCAGAGGTAGGAGGATTACTGTGAGTTTGAGGTTACCTTAAGACCATATGGTAAATTCTAGGTCAGCCTGGGCTAGAGTAAAACCCTACCTAGAAAGAAAAAAAAAAAGTGAACTGGAGTGACATAGAAGAGTAGATTTCCCATTGACTCCAAGTAAACCCAGGGGTGTCCCAGACATGTCCATCCTCTTACAGTGCTGCTGGACATAGTTAAGTCAATAACTATGTCTTAGACTTAATACCATGTACCAGGCATAGTGTCCAATATGTCTATATTTCTTCATAGTAACAATTTGGAAATTCATATGCAGTTTCAAAAGGAAGAAAATACGTTAATTCAGAATATGGCATCCAACAAATTTCTGTAAATTACAACTAGGATTTTTGGTATTTTGTGGGGCTAGCTTTTTTGTTTTGTTTTGTTTTTAAGCACTAGATCTATAGGATTCTGGGAACAGCTGCAGTACTTGTCTACTAAATCAATTTCTTTTGGGAGATTTTAGAAGTCAGGAATACTGTCAGCTGTATAGGTATTTGAAGTTAAATTAATTCTGTGCTTTAAGGATTAAAATAAATTTAGCTAGTTCTTTGTCATTCAACATCCAAAGACTTCTAAATTCTTTCTAAATGGAGTGCTCATGAAGTTCTATTTATTACTTTCTATTCTTTCTTTTTCTATTATTGTCACCGTTACCTTAAATGATACACACTAGAACAAAGTCTCAGTAAGTACAGTCAGTGAATAACAGTAAAAACAAATATGCCTCTAAGATATTTGATATTTCATATATCCTTGTTAGTATTATATGTTGCATAATACAATTAATTATTTTGATAATGTCATTGGATTTGCAGGATGTGTCGGTGTCCGTATTTTAGACATTGTGAAGTATTTCATTCATGTGAAGTGTACATTTTATATTATGTAAATACAATGAATAATAGAATGAAAAACTTAGCATATTGAGCTGGGCATCATGGCTTATGACAGAAACCCTAGCACTTAGGAGGCTGAGGCATCAGGATGTTGAAGCTGAGGCCAGCTGGTGCCCACATAGCAAGACCCTGTCTCTAAAAACAAACAAAAAAGAAATGCTATATTGATAGAGTCCTTTTATCTCCCCTTTCATATTTACTTGTGGGTTTTGTGTGTGTTTGTGCTCCCTCCCTGTAGCAAGCAAGTTTTGTTACGTAACTTGCTTCTTCAAATCATGTCTATAAGGAAATACTACTAGTGAATGTCCCAGCTGGTGTTTACAGCTCTTTAGCCTACCCAGTATCATCTGTTGGTAGTTGAATTTGGTTCTACTTTCAAAGCTCTCGTAGGCTGGAAATATGGAATTTTAGAGTGAGGCTAAGGCTCTCCTTAGAGGTTATCCCTTAGAAATACAACTTTTGGTGAAGTTACTTGTCCATACTCATCTTAATGCATATTTTTATGTCCGTGAGCCATAGTTCTATTTTTTTGTTACTATGAAACTATTTACTTTGTGTGTATACAGTGTGCATGTGTGTGTGCACATGTATAAGCCAGAGAACATCAGGTGTTCCATCTCTTGTCACTCATCTGCATAGTTCCTTGAGGTGGGCGTGTTTCCCTCTTCCTGCTGACTGGAGTTACAGATGTGTTTGGGTTCTGCAGAGTTAAACTTGGTGGTCTCTGGCCTAAGAGCCCCTTATACTTAAGCACTCTTAACCACTGAGACATTTCCCCAGCCACATTTCTTTTTAAATTATACTTGACAAACTCATTTATCTGTGAAAGTGCTTTGGGGCTGGGGATGTGCTAGCATGTGTGGGGTACCAGGTTCTGTCTCCAACACTCTGAAAATGGGGGGTGGAGTTTGATGGTTAACAGAAAGTGGTTTCAGATTTCATGGAAAAATTTGAAGCTACATTGATTACTTGTTTCAGGCTCTAATAAGCACTGATTTTTCTATGGTCTCCATAATCATGCCTTCCCTAAAATGTCATATACTTGGAATCATACAGTGGTTAGACTTTAATGTCTGAAATCAAGTTCATTTTAAGATAAGGGTGGGGACAGATTTCAGTACTTAACAAGGTTTCTTTGCTGGCATAGTGGAGCATGCCTCTAATCCCAGTACTCAGGAAGGCAGAGGTAGAAGGATCTCTCTGAGTTTGAGGTCAGCCTGAGACTACATAGTGAATTCCAGGTCAGCCTGGGCTGGAGCAAGACCCTGCTCCAAAAAGAAAAAAAAAGAAAAAAAAAGAAAAGAAAAGAAAGCAAAAAAAAAAAAAAAAGTTTTCTATACAAAGTGTCATGTTGTTAATTGACAGCATTTTAACAAAAAGTTAACTACTATTTTGGAGTAGTGAGGTATTCGTTATTACCACAGCATTAACAAAAAGCAGACTTTTTTTTTTTTTTTCTTTCTGAAAGGGCACACAGTCACCTCTGAACACTTTCAGGTTAGTTATGGACACTGGAGAAGTGCTGATAACATAGTTTATTATGTTCTCTTCTCCATTTCCAAATGGAGTAAAGTGGGGTCAAGTAGTCTCATAAGCTCTAAGCCCCTCTCCAAAACCCTGTGGCAGCAGGCCTGATAATGCCCAGAGCATGAGCACATAGTGTCTAGCTTTGTCTCCTTAGTCATCTCTGCACGTGCTGCCAGCCAGGCTGCTGGCTGAGTTGCTGGGTTTGGGCCAGAGTGGCGGTGGAGCACAGCCAAGGTATTATGAAAAAGCACAAGCTTGTGTTTCACTTCTCTGTGATTAGACTGGAAGATCTAGTTGCCAATTGTCATCAGCCAGATTTCTCACACTTTGCCCGATGAGTTAGTTTATTGGTATCCAGAGGGAACCAAAGTTTTTTTTTTTTTTTTTAACTTTTTTGAAGCACAGTCTTTATTTTAAGTCACCATCCAACTCGTATAGTCTACACTGGATTCTATCCTCTGTCTACTATTAGAGCTTTAAGGAGGGATTTTTGTTCTTTCAGCAATAAATATGTAAAACTTTAAAAAAGACTTCTATATTTTATTTATACTTTTCAACTAAACCATGATATGACAGCATGCATATCTTGAATATGTACTAAGGAAATGAGCCCAGGTCTTATAAAATGTCCTCCTTGTTTTCCCTTTGTGACTGTAGGTCAGAGGATGCCACTCCTAAGTTCCTGTTAAGATACATTACCAGTCTGTTTACTTTGGCAAGATAAACTGTTAAGACCTAACAAATGATGTCTGTGAAGCACATGCTTGGTTGAGTATGTAAACAGGCCACAGATGTTTCTATGGGAAGAAAGCATCTTATTCATCTCAGTATTCCAGTGCTTAGCTGTCAGCATCTAGTAAATTGTAGAAGGAATAAAAACCACCTTTTCCCACTACCGATGGCTAATTAAGTACTCTTCTTGGGCATTTTAACATTATTTTTGTTTTCCCCCTATCTTTTTTTAATATTGCATTATTAACTGTATAAGATAATGGGTTTTGTTGTGTTATTTTTTTTAATTTATTTTTATTTGAGAGAGAGGAGAAAGAGGCAGATAGAGAATGGGCACGTCAGGGCCTCCAGCCACTGCTCATGAACTCCAGATGCTTGAGCCCCTTTGTGCATCTGGCTTACATGGGTCCTGGGGGGGTTGAACATGGGTTCTTTGGCTTTGCAGGCAAATGTATTAACTGCTAAGTCATCTCTCCAACCCTGTTGTGTTTTTATGCATGCAGATATCATAGTTTGACCATATTCAGTCCATTCCCTCTGGTCTATATCCTGTCTTTCACTCTTAAAGCCATTACAGATGATCTTAAGATGCAAAAGCAGCCATGCTGACCCATGATCCAACCTGTGAATGGTTGTTAGCACTAGAGTACTCATTCTAGTCTTGTCCCCTTACCCTTCTTTACCGAGATAGCCACTGTTCAGAAATGCAACCTTTCCTCATTTAAAACTTTTTAATTGTATGTATTTTCCCCATAAGACATGTCTTTCTATTCTTTTATAAATGAAGCTTTCAGTGTCCTTTTTTCTGGTGGGGGGGACAGTTTCAAGGTGGGCTTTCGCTCTAGCCTAGGCTGACCTGGAATTCATTATCTTGTCTCAGGTTGGCCTCAAAACTCATGGTGATCCTCCTACCTCGGTCCCCAAGTGCTGGGATTAAAGGTGTGTGCCACCACGCCCAGCTTCAGAGTCCTTCCTTTGCCACTACAGTATCATGATAAACATTCTTTTAATGCTTCCTAGTACATTTAGAATAAACTTAAGTTTACTGAAAAATTATAAAGGTAGCACAGAGCCATGTACACATTTTTCTTCTGTTATCTTACATGATTGGTACATTCATTGAGACAAATATATTAACATTGGTATGTTATTAGTTTAACTATGGGTTTCATTTAGATTGCACCAGTTTTAGTAGCAATATTCTTTCTGTTCCAGGTCCAATCCTCAATATCACATTACCTTTTTATTTTTTTTTATTTTATTTATTTATTTATTGGTTTTTTTGAGGTAGGGTCTCACTCTAGCCCAGACTGACCTGGAATTCACTATATAATAGTCTCAGGGTGGCCTCCAACTCACGGCTATCCTCCTACCTCTGCCTTCTGAGTGCTGGGATTAAAGGTGTATGCCACCATGCCTGGCCATTATTATTATTATTATTTTTTTTTTTTGAGAGAAAGAGAGAATGGATGTACCAGGGTATTCAGCCACTGCAAGTGAATTTCAGATGTGTGTGCACATGTGCGACATTGCATGCTTGAGTCACTGTGCATCTGGATATCTGGGACCTGGAGATTTGAACATGAGTTCTGAGGCTTTGCAGGCAAGTACCTTGACCACTAAGCCATCTCTCTAGCCCTGCTTTTTTTTTTTTTTTCTTGATGTTTTTATTGAGAACTCTCTGAACATGCTATAATTTGTTCACATTCCTACCCCATTATCGTCTTTGGGCCTCTTTCCCCAACTCTTGGTTACCCCCATAACTTATGTGCCACTGTTGCTCACACTTGGGGACATTTTGTATGGCTGGTTAATTTTGTAGCTTGCAGAATCCACTGCTTATTTACAGTGTTGACTTACCCCAGCAGCTCATATAGCACTTTGCAGCATATGACAGCTGGCTGGAGGGAGCTGGCTTCCTTCTCATTTCCAACTTGATTTCTCTATGGCTGCAGCCTGTGGTGGCTTCAGCAGTACAGTCTTACCATCTAGTTCTGGTGGTTAAGCAAGCACTTTGACAAAGTCCTGCATTGTTTTGGGGTCTTCATGGGCTTCTCTGACCAACAGTTTACCACGTGTATATGTGTGGGCTGGTTGGGGGAAATGACCCATCTGCGGCCCTGGGATTTACCTGGAACAACCTATGGCTTCAGAATAAAATTTTCTCCACTTTAGCAGGTGCTTAGCCCAAAATGTATCTTTCTCTTTTAAGCATTTTTTAATAGCTAACAAAGAAGTAGGTTTCTATAGTATTTATTCATCCATTTTTAGTTTTGTATATTCCTCCCTCCCTTATCCATGTCCCCACTCAGATCTTCCCACCTCTTATGTTCTGTCCCTCTACTTGCCTAATCTGTTCCTTCCCCTAATCCCTCTCTGCTTTTCCTCTCCAAGCCTTATCGTAGCTTCCTGACCACTACTACTGATTCTTAATACAACTTATAAACAAATCTTATTATACCAAGCTAACATCTGCATATGAGAAAGAACAAGTGACATTTGTCTTTCTGGGCAGGAGTTACCTCACTTAGTATAATTTCTTCCAGATCCATCCATTTTCTTGAAAATTTCACAATGCATTTTTCTTTACAGCTGAATATAACTCCATTGTATATGTGCCTGTAGTGGTATTCAGTGTCCCCCATAAACTTGTGTGTGCTGAGTGCTAGGTCCCCAGCTGTTGGCACTTTGGGAATTGGAGCCTTCTGGAGGCAATGTATTGTTGGGGGTGGGCTTATGGGTGTTATATCCAGCTTCTTCTTGGCAGTGTTTGGCACACTCTCCTATTGCTGTTGTTCACCTGATGTTGCCCAGGAGGTGATGTCTGCCCTCTGCTCGTGCCATGTTTTTCCTTGCTTTCTTAGAACTTCCGCTCAACTTTGTAAGCCAAAACAAACCCTTTCTTCCCACAAGCTGCTCTTGGTCAGGTATTTCTGACAGCCACATGAAGTTGATTGCAACAGTACCACGTTTTCATTATTCCTTCATCAAGTGATTGGCACCTGGGTTGGCAACAGTTCCTATCTATTGGAAATCGAGCAGCTAGAGACATGGCTAAGCAAGTATTTCTACAGTAAAGTGAAGAGTGTTTAGGGCATATCCATGAGGAGAATAGCTGGGTTATATGGTACATCTATTTTTATGTCTTTGAGAGACCTCTGTACTGATTTCCATAGTGGCTATACTAGTTTTTTACCTTCCTATCAGCAGTGAATAAGGGTTCCTTTATCCCCACTCCCTTGATAGCGTTTGTTGTCATTTGATTTTTAAATTTTTCAAAAATTTATTTATTTATTTGATACAGAGAAAGAGGCAGAGAGAAAGAAAGAGAGAGGGAGAGAATGGGCATGCCAGAGCCTTCATCCACTGTAAACGAACCCCAGATGCATCCGCCCCTTTGTGCATTTGGCTTATGTGGGTCCTGGGGAATCAAGCCTCGAACCGGGGTCCTTAGGCTTCACAGGCAAGCGCTTAACTACTAAGCCACCTCTTCAGTCCCTTATTTTTATTTTTTATTTTATTTATTTATTTGTTTATTTCTGAGGTACCTGGGTCCTTTGACTTTGCAGGCAAACGCCTTAACCACTAAGCTGTCCCTCCAGCCCAGATTTTTCAATTAAAAAAAATATTTTAATATTTATTTGAGAAAGAGAGAGAGAATGGTTGCACCAGGGCCTTTAACCACTGTAAATGAACTCCAGACTCATGTGCCACCTTGTGCATTTGGCTTATGTAGGTCCTGGGAATCGAACCTGGGTCCTTAGGCTTATAGGCAAGTGCTTTAACTGCTAAGCCATCTGTCCAGCCCCTATTTTCATTTATTTATTTATTTTTTATTTTTTTGTTCATTTTGAGAGCGACAGACAGAGAAAGAGGCAGATAGAGAGAGAGAGAATAGGTACACCCAGGGCCTCCAGCCACTGCAAAAGAAATCTAGATGCATGCCCCCCCTTGTGCATTTGGCTAATGAGGGTCCTGGGGAATCAAGCCTTGAACCGGGGTCCTTAGGCTTCACAGGCAAGCGCTTAACTACTAAGCCACCTCTTCAGCCCCTTATTTTTATTATTTATTTTTGAGGTAGGGTTTCACTCTAGCTCAGGCTCTCCTGGAATTCACTATGTGGTCTCAGGGTGGCCTCGAACTCACGGTGAGCCTCCTACCTCTGCCTCCTGAGTGCTGGGATTAAAGGCGTGCGTTATTTTTATTTTTTGATAGCTATTCTGAACACAGCGAGATGGACTCTCTCATCCAAGTACTAACCAGGCCCAACCCTGCTTAGCTTCTGAGATCAGACGAGACTGGGTATGTTCAGGGTGGTATGGCTGTAGATGGTATGGAATCTCAAAGTAGTTTTTAAAAAATTATTTATTTATTTGAGAGAGAGAGAGGGAGAGAATGGGCATGCCAGGGCCTCTAGCCACTGCAAACATATTCCAGATGCATGCACCACCTGTTCATCTGGCTTACGTGGGTCCTGGGGAATCAAACCAAAGTCCTTTGACTTTGCAGGCAAATGCCTCAACTGCTAAGCCATCTCTCCAGCCCCTGAAGGTGGTTTTAATTTCTGTTTCCCTGATGGCTTAAGATGTTGAACTTTTTTAATTGGCCATTTGAATTTCTTTCTTTGAGAACTCTGTTTAGTTGTCTGTCTCTTTTTTTTTTTTTTTTGGACTGGGTTGATGCTTTTTATTGTTGTTGCTTAGTTTTTCAAGTTCATCATATATTTCTAGACATCAAACTTATGTCAGATGGATAGCTGTTAAAGATTATCTCCATTCTGTAGGTGGTCTATTGACTCACTGTTGATGGTTTGCTTCTTTGCATAATAACTTTTTAATTTCTTGAGATTCCATTGGTTGAATGTTTGTCTTATTTCCTAGACTATTAGAGTACTTTTTTTTTTTTTTTTTGGTGTTTCGAGGTAAGGTCTCACTCTAGCCCAGACTGATCTGGAATTTACTCTGTAGTCTTAGGGTGGCCTCGATCTCATGGCAATCCTCCTACCTCTGCCTCCTGAGTGCTGGGATTAAAGATGTATGCCACCATGCCCAGCTAGAGTACTACTTGGAAACTCCTTCCCTGTGCTTATATCATGGAGTGCTCTCCCTATTTTATCTTCCCATTTCATAGTTTCAGGTCTTATATTGAAGTCTTTCATCCATTTGAAGTTGCAAAGGTACCTGGATATGGTGGCTCACGCCTTTAATCCCAGCACTTGGAGGCTGAGACAGGAAGACTGTAGGTTTGAGGCCAGCTTGGTTTGCAATAGGAAGACCCTGTCATTTAAAAAAAAAATGGGGCTGGAGAGATGGCTTAGTGGTTAAGCCCTTGCCTGTGAAGCCTAAGGACCCCGGTTCGAGGCTCGGTTCCCCAGGTCCCACGTTAGCCAGATGCACAAGGGGCACACGCGTCTGGAGTTCGTTTGCAGAGGCTGGAAGCCCTGGCGCACCCATTCTCTCCCTCTCCCTCTATCTGTCTTTCTTCTGTGTCTGTCGCTCTCAAATAAATAAAAAATGAACAAAAATATTTTTAAAAAAATGTGTGGAGTCATTTCTTTTAATATTTTACACTTAAAAGCTGTAATTTCTAACCCTGATTAAGGAAATAAGAACTGCTTATAATATTCATAAAAGCAGCATTTTGCAACTTTGTTGTTGTTGTTTGAGGTAGGATCTCACTCAAGTCTAGGCTCACTTGTCAGTATGTAACCCCAGGGTAGCCTCAAACTCACAGTGATCCTCCTACCTAAGCCTCCCAAGTGCTGAGATTAAAGGCATGTGCCACCACACCCAGCTCTGCTAGGGAACTTCTGTTCAGGTAACCTCACATATTTTTAGTATGTTGATTACATTAGTCTGTTTCTATCATTCTTCAAATCACTTAAATGTTGGCCTTGGAGTTTGATGCTTCTGTAGCATGCATGAGTTCTGTCCCAGCTCTGGAGAAACAAATATATAAGCAGTTCACGTTTCATCCCTTTATTCTAACAACACTCTTTTTGTTTTTCCCCTGAGGTAGGGTCTCACTCCAGCCCAGGCTGACCTGGAATTCACCATGTACTCTGAGAGTGGCCTCAAACTCTCAGTTCTACTCCTACCTCTGCCAAGTGCTGGGGTCAAAGGCATGTGCCACCACGCCTGGCTCTTATTCTAACAACGTTCTTATCTGTTTTTAAAAAAAAATGTTAATACTGGGCTGGGGAGATGTCTTAGCAGTTAAGGTGCTTGCTTGCGAAGCCTAAGGACTTATGTTTGACTCTGCAGGTCCCATATAGCCAGATGCACATGGCGCTGCAAGCACACAGGTGGCATATGGGTTGGGAGTTCGATGACAGTGGCTGGGGGCCCTGGTGCACCAATTCTCTATCTCTCACTTGCTCACTTTCGCTTCCTCTCATTGAAAAAATGGTGTAGTCTGTTGGGCTTGCATAAAAAAAATATTAATACCGTTTTTAATTGAAAACAATGTCTTCCAGAAATCATGAACAGCTAAAATCTTCTGAAGTAATCATTAATTCTAGATTGCCTTGGAATTATTATTATTATTTTTAATTTTTTTCTTGTTCTTTATTTATTTGAGAGTGACAGAGAGAGAAAGAGAGAGAGAGAGAGAGAGAAAACGGGTGCGCCAGGGCTTCCAGCCACTGCAAACGAACTCCAGATGCGTGCGCCCCCTTGTGCATCTGGCTAACGTGGGTCAAGCGCTTAACCGCTAAGCCATCTCTCCAGCCCATGCCTTGGAATTATTTAGGTTAGTTAGAAAGATACAAAGTTTAGCCAGACATGGTGCCACATGCCTTTGGTCCCAGCACTTGGGAGACAGAGGTAGGAGGATTGCCACAAGTTCAAGGACAGCCTAAGACTACATAGTGAATTCCAAGTCAGCCTGGGCTTGAGTGAGACCCTACCTCAAAAAAAACAAAAAAAGAAAGAAAGAAAGAAAGAAAGAAAGAAAGAAAGATAGATAGATAGATACAAAGTTTAATTAGAACTTATAGTAATTAGAAATACTGCTTTAAGCAAGTATAAAATATAAAACTTCTATATATAGCTATATAACTTGTAATATCATTTTATTTCCTTGGAGACTTATATTTATTTTTTGTTTTAGCTTGATAAGGATGACATGGTATACATGGAAGCATATGATAAATTACTGGAGTCCTGGCTAACTTTGGTCCAGGATGACAAACATTTCCATAAAGGCTTTTTTACTCAACATGCAGTTCAAGTTTTCAATTCCTACATCCAGTGTCACCTTGCTGCTCCAGATGGCACACGGAACTTGGTAAGTTTTAAGCCAGGTGGAGCTGAAAGTCATCACAGGCCTTATTTCATCCTATTAGACACACTGTGTAATATGAGAAATGTAGGATATGTTTCCTCAGAAGAAAAGCTGAGGGAAGAAGTGGCCCTTGTTACCTAAATGAGTTCTTCATATGTAGGATGTTGCTTTTTTTTGTTTGTTTTTTTTGAGGTAGGGTCTCTCTGTGGTCCAGACTCACCTGGAATTCACTATGTAGTCTCAGGGTGGCCTTGAACTCATGGAGATCCTCCTACCTCTGCCTCCCGAGTGCTGGGATTAAAGGTGTGCGCCACCACGCCCGGCAGATGTTGCAGTCTTCAAGTTTTTAGTGAGCTACTTCTGTCTTGCCAGTTGTCTGGTATATGATTGACTTACATCCAGATGCCAGGTTGTTGAGTGATAAGTGACATTCCCAGTTGTAGGCAGTAGTCTGTAGGTGTGCACAGCTAGCTGAGGTCATTGTGTACACAGGGGAGCAGTCCTCCCCTTCCTTCTCTTTTGGGGTTTCCTCTACCTTTTGATAGTGACTAGGACTGCTGGCGTGATTGAAAAGTTCTAGAGCACTGCTCTTGTAACTTGGCTTCGTCCGCCTTCCCTTTCCATATGCAGTGCTGAGGCTATTTTACAGGGTCACGGAGATGCTATTTGGAAGAACGTAGTGTCGCCTCTCATCCGTTTTTTTTTTTTTTTTTTCTTTCACAATAGACTGCCAATGGTGTGGCCTCTCGGGAGGAAGAAGAAATAAGTGAACTTCAAGAAGATGATCGAGACCAGTTTTCTGATCAATTAGCCAGTGTAGGAATGCTAGGAAGGATCTCTGCAGAGCACTGTATACCTCTTCTGACAAGGTACAGCCAAAGAAACTACATGAGCAAATGTTATGTATTCATAAGTAAACACTTTAAACATTCCCACACATTGGACTTGACCCATATTAATAGAACAACCAGTTTCAAATGCCTGTTGTAAACCTTGTTTGTAAAGCATTTTAATTCTGTGTTATAAAAAATATATATCACAGGCTGAGTATGGTGGCGTATGCCTTGAATCCCAGCACTTGAGAGGCAGAGGCAGGAGGTTCGCTATGAGTTTGAGGCCAGGCTGAAATTACATAGTGAATTCCATGTCGGCCCAGACTAGAGTGAGACCCCACCTCAAAAAGAAAAAAATCAGGGCTGGAGTGATGGCTTAGCGGTTAAGCGCTTGCCTGTGAAGCCTAAGGGCCCTGATTCGAGGCTCGGTTCCCCAGGTCCCATGTTAGCCAGATGCACAAGGGGGTGCACGCATCTGGAGTTCATTTGCAATGGCTGGAAGCCCTGGCGCACCCATTCTCTCTCTCTCCCTCTATCTGTCTTTCTCTCTGTGTCTGTCACTCTCAAATCAATAAATAAATAATAAACAAAAATATTAAAAAAAAAATCAGAGGGCTGGGGAGATGGCTCAGTGGTTAAAGGTGCTTTCTTACAAAGCCTGATTGCCCATCCACCCACATAATGCTGGCCGTAAAAGGTGGTGCAAAGTGTCTAGTGTTCATTTACAGCAGCAAGAGACCCTGGTGTGTCCATACAAACACACATGCACATAAATAATTATAAAAATAAATAAATCACAATTCTTATAGTGTTATGAGAACAGTTATGTATTTATTTTTATACTAACGTCTTTATGTTATGTTTATCTATATGAAGTTAATAAGTATTCTAGGTCACATAATAAACTTTGATACAGCTACTGTTTCTTTTCTCTTAGTTTATTAGAAGAAAGAGTAACAAGACTCCATGGTCAGTTACAACGACATCAGCAACAGCTCCTTGCTTCGCCTGGTGCGAGCACGATTGACAACAAAATGCTTGATGACCTCTATGAAGATATTCACTGGCTTATTTTAGTTACAGGTTGGTTGGCTGCTTCTTTTTAAAAGGTAGTTTGCAATTAAATAGTTCAAGCTCTAAAAGAAGCTTCATATATTAAAAGATACTACAGAGCAAGGTGTGGTGGCTCATACCTGTCATCCTAACATTGGGAGGCAGAGGCAGAAAGAAATTTGCAAATTTGAGGCCATCTGGGCTACATGGCAAGACCCTAGATCAAACAGACAACACAAAACAATAACTAGTTCCTATAGATTGTATTGAATGAAAATTGGATACAGGTGTTATCTGACATAGAGCTACAGATGGACTTTTTTCAAATATTGGCTAACATGTATTCAGTGTCCATTGCCCATCACAGTTTCCTTTGAATGTCATTACAGCCTCTAATACTAATTCTGGTCTTGTTATTGTTAGTCATCATGTCACTATCCTCATCTAACAGATGAAGAAGCTGAAAGTATAAGAAAGTAGTCCATACTTACATAAATTTTGGAGCCAAATGCAAATCTAGACAGTCTGATGTTCAGAGTCTTCTTTATTAACTCCCATACTATTAGTGTTCTATATTGTAATCAAGGAAAAAAAAAAAAACTTAACTTTTGGAAAGGCCTTCTTCAATACTGACTTTTGGTAATAGGAGAATTCCTATTGATTTGACAGAATAAGTGACTAAAGTATAAAAGCCTACCTGTCACTATTCATTATAAAATTGATGAATAAAACATTTGTCCTTTTTCTTTGCCATATATGTGAAGGTTAATTATTTTAGAAGTTGAAACTTTCTTCTCATCAACTTGAAATTAACAGGTTAACATAATTTACATCAATTTATGTGATGTATATAATTCAAAACTGAAAACATTTATAGTACAATTTGATAAATATAGATTTGTTAAGTGTTCATTTTTAATTTTTTTTAAACTGAAGGCTACCTCTTAGCTGATGATACTCAGGGAGAGACTCCGCTAATACCTCCAGAAATAATGGAATATTCCATTAAGCATTCATCTGAAGTTGACATTAATACAACACTTCAAATTTTGGGATCTCCAGGAGAAAAGGCTTCTTCCATCCCAGGGTACAGCAGAACAGATTCTGTGATTAGGTAATATGAACTCTATAGCTGCGCTCTTGTAATTTATGCTATCTCATAAATTCTGAGTTGATGGGTAGATGACTGGAGAGGGGTAGGCATGCTGTAAATTGGATATATTAAAGAAATGAGAACTTGGAGAAGCCTAGAAATATGTAAGGATGGCAAGTACTTAGTTTAGTTAATTTTGTTTTTTAAAGGCAAGGCCACTATAGTGGGAGTTGGCAGCAATACCCAGTACTGAAAAGAACAAATGTAAAGTTATTCTGAATATGGAACTTGGGAAGGGACAGTCAAGCTAATGCACTAAGAACACAGTGTTTGCTCATCAGAAAACAGCAGTGAGTGTACAAGTACCCTGAACAAGGGAAAAAGATTTGAGGCTCTTAGAAGTCAGGTGAATCTTAATAAGAACAGAGCTTAGGAAAGCTGATAGTGTGCGTCAGTGGCTTTCTTAAAGAAAACTGTCATTCTTATAAGATGGAAATGTTTATCCTAATGTGTGAAACTTAAGAGTCCTGTCACAGACATCCAAGACAGCAAGAGTGCCTCAGATGGGAGGATTCACGCTACTCTAATAGCAATGATAAACTTCTTACTAAAATTGAGCATGATAAATTTGACTAAATATACTCCTAAAAGTGAATTTGAAAGCAACATTAATCATTTTAAATTTCAGTAACTTGGAAATCTCTGATGCCAGTGGAGATGTCAGTAACGATAATAATATTGATTGTGTCAGTTGCAAAATCAGTAGCTGAAACAAAGTGCCATCCCATTTGTTCTTTTTTTTTTTTAAACTTTATATGTTGAGCATTTACACCTGTGCAATAGAAATATTTTTTAGGCTGGAGAGATGGCTTAGCGGTTAAGGCACATACCTGTGAAGCCTAAGGTCCCAGGTTTGATTCTCCAGGTCCCACATAAACCAGATGCACATGGTGGCACATGTGTCTAGAGTTTGTTTGCAGTGGCGCTGGTATGCCCGTTCTCAGTTACTCACACTCTCTTCTCCCTCTCTCCCCTCTCTCTGTCTCTAATAAATAAATAAATAAAAATAAATCTTAAAGTATATTTTTTTTAAAGTTGAGCTATCCACTTGGGAGGCAGAGGTAGGTGGATTGCCGTGAGTTTGAGGCCACCCTGAGACTACATAGTGAGTGCCAGGTCAGCCTGGACTGGATTGAGACCCTACCTCGAACCACCCCCCCCCAAAAAAAAGAGTTGAGCTATTAAGATAATGCAAAGGATATGTTTGGCACTTTATTTCCTTTCTTGACACTTTCTCTTGTTTGCAGTAAAATATCAGACTATATTGAAAAAATTTTATATCTTTTGGGATTACTGTAGTCATTAGATACCTTTTACTTTGGTTATTTCTGTTAGTAAATGGTAATTTCAAACATCATCCATTTCATTCCAGAGTGCTATCTATATCTTTGTCATAGATTTTGCCTGGGTAGTACTTACCATTAGGAATGTTTTCCTTGTATTTTATTTTATTTTTTCCCTGTTATTTTAAATGTTTTTCTTCAGTTTTTCCAGTCCTAGATAACAGTGCAAGAGCAAAACCTTTTCATTTTCCTTTTAGAGAAAGAGAGAGGATTGGTGTGCCAGGGCCTCAGTCACTGCAATCTAACCTCCAGGTGCTTGTACCACCGAATGGGCATTTACTACCTTGATCTTGCCTCACCTTTGTGCATCTGGCTTTAAGTGGGATCTGGAGAGTCAAACATGGGTCCTCAGGCTTCACAGGCAAGTGCCTTAACCATTATGCCATCTCTCCAGCCCAACCTTTTCATTTTTGAGAGTAGAAAATACTGAGGGGGGCTGGAGGGATGGCTTAGTGGTTAAGGCATTTGCCTGCAAAGCCAAGGACTGAGGTTTGATTCCCTGGGACCCACGTAGGCCAGATGCAGAAGGTAGTACATGCATCTGGAATTCAATTGCAGCAGCTGAAACCCTGGTGCACCTATTCTCTCTATATATCTCACTCTCTCTCAAACAAAATAAATTTTAAAAAATTTAAATTTTATAAAAGGAAACTATTGAGGGTTGGGACAACAAACCTAATAGTAATATCTAGTTTTTTTTAATCTTAAGGTTAAAGTGTTTGGCATATATATGAAAGTTCTTATAGAAACTGTCACTTAACAAAGAATTACTGAGTACTTACTATGTATTGGACACCTCAATGAGCACTGATGTTGGCTACACTGGTAAAGAAAAGAAGCACGGTCCACTCCTTGAGAGCTCCTTGTAAAGGAGAGCTGACCAACAAGTAATGGGTGTGTTAGAAGACAGTAAGTGCTATGGGCGAGGAGCCCAGTCGGGCAGAGGACTAGGGACCCAGATTATAGGGATTGTTTCAGTTTTAAACAGTAGAGTCCACATAGGCTTTGTTTAGAAGTGACCTGTGAGCAAGGGCATGAGATTGCCTGGAAAATCATTCCAAACAGAGCTAATACAAAGGTCCTGGCTATGTTTGGCATACTGAAACAATGGCAAAAATGCCATGGCAGGCCAATCAGTATAAGGTGGGATTTATAAGAGAGGACGTTGTGAAACAGGAGGAAACCTTTGTAGCATCTTTTCTCCTAGGTAGGTGGTATGGTATTGTAGGTGTTGTGGAGAGTAACTTGCATGTTAGAGTGGTTCCTCTGACTGTTTGTACTGAGTGATGGAAATGGAGAGTCTCCAGTTCCAGCAATCCCAGAGAAAGATGGTGCCCCAGACCAGAGTGACAGCAGTGGAGGCTGTGAGAAGTTAAAGAAAGGGCTCTCTCGCTGTGCTGTCCTTTGTTTTATGAAATACGAATGTCACATAGAACTGACTTGGGAAATTGAGTCCTGTGTGGAATTTAAAGTATTCTTAGCAGTGTCCTTGATCAGGGTATTAACCAAGGAGTATTAATAGCTAGAAGGCATTGACATCAGTTGTTCATCCGCTTCCCTGTGTGCTGGCATGCAGAGATGCAGCAGAGTGGCTCAGGAGCCCCTGGCTCACTTGACCTGCTGGCAGAGGGAGTAAGGGCAGTTTCTTAGGAGAGCTGGAATTTAGACTGATACTTGATGGAGGAGAAGGCAAAACATCAAGCAGTAATGGTAGCAGAGGCAGGGTTAGAGAAAGTCTATAGTGTGACTGTGATTGTGGGGCACAGGGGCACTCATTGCTGTGGGTGGGAGTGAAGAGAAGAGCAAAGGGGTGTCATGAAGTAGCAGAGACATAAGGAAAGAATTTGTAGGAACAGTGAACTAATCCTGTGGCTTTTAGAGGTATTTCTCTGTGGATAGTGCAGTTAAAGGCGACAGGGTAGGTGGAAAGCACTTAGCTAACAGTCTTGAGGAGAAAATGGGAAGTGGCCATTGGGTTTATGAGGTGTTTCTAGGAGAGCTCTTCCTGGTTATTGTTGATTTCTAGACATGAATAGGAAAGAAGGAGGATAAAGAAAGGCCTCTTGGGGCTGGAGAGATGGCTCAGCGAGAAGTTAAAGTGCTTACTTGCAAAGCCAGATGACCAGGGTTCAAGTCCCCATTATCCACATAAAGCCAAATGCACAAAGTGGCACATGCATCTGGAGTTCATATGCTGTGGCAGGAAACCCTGGTATGCCCATAAACACACGCACACACACTCCCTCTCTCTTCCTCCCCCTTCCTTCCTCCTTCCCTTCTTGCAAATTAAAAAAAAAACAAAACAGTCAGGGCTGGAGAGATTGCTTAGCTGGTTAAAGCACATGCCTGTGAAGCCTAAGGACTCAGGTTCTATTCTCCATTTCCCATGTAAGCCAGATGTACATGATGGAGCATGCATCTGGAGTTCATTTGCAGTGGCTAGAGGCTCTATTACGCCCATTCTCTCTTTCTGTGTCTCATAAATAAATAAAAATAAATCTCAAAAAAAGCCAGGGATGGCAGTGTATGCATGCCTTTAATCCCAGCACTTGGAAGCAGAAGCAGGAGGATCAATGTGAGTTTGAGGCCAGCCTGAGCTATAGAATGACTTCCACGTCAGCTTGGCCTTGAGTGAGAACCTACCTCAAAAAAAAAAAAAAAAAAAGGTTTCTTGGGTCTGTCTGACGGCTGTTCATTCACCTGTCTTCCGCTTGATGGAAGAAAGGTCTGAGCTCTCACTTTTGTATGGATGCTATATGGGTGTTTGAAAGCCCACCGAGTGCTAGAGAACGGAGGAGTTTCAAATAAGCCTGCTGTTGTCAGCTGTGTAGCTGGGGAACACCGTCCACTCATCACATAACACTGAGCAGATCCAGAATCACGAACTACAAGAATGTTAGAAATGATTTTTTATTTTTGTCATGTAAGTTGGAAGAAATTCGAATATGTAGGTGGCTGTGCTGTTTCAAATATTATTTGTTTACTTATTTGACAGAAAGAGGGAAGGAGGGAGGGAGAGAGAGAGAGAAAATGGATGTGCCAGGGCCTCCAGCCCCTGCAAACGAACTCCAGACACACACCCCCTAGTGCATCTGTCTAATGTGAGTCCTGGGGAATCGAACCTGGGTCCTTTGGCTTTACAGGCAAATGCCTTAACCACTAAGCCATCCCTTCAGCCTGGCTGTGCTGTTTTAAAAATGCTGTCTAATTTTGTTATATGAACAAGTTTTTTCAGTGTTTATATCTATTAAAATAAAAAATAATCAAATTTTGCTCAAGTTTGACTTGTTCTGGCAATAAGTGATTTTTACTTAACTGTTGCTCAAACTAAGTAGGAAAAATAAAAACTTACTATGGTTAATTCCAAGAAATACACAAAATTGTACATGGCATGTGAAGGACTCGGGAACCAGATGGACGCCATGACAGGCTTCAGAGTCTTCAGTAGGCCTAAGTTTCTGTTTCCCGGCAAGGTCCAAGTTTTTATTTTCCAGTAAGGATGGGCTTAACAGCTACTGGAAACTGATTATGCCATACATTCCTGAAGTCCTAAAGTTCACTTCCCCTAGCTCCAGCCCACCAGCTTTGCCTGCCAAAATCCTAAGCCAACCAGAAGAGTACACTGTTTAAATCAACCAATCATGTACCTGTCCCCTTCTTCTATGTTCAAATCCCTATAAAAACCCTACCCTCCCCTACTCGGGGCTCTTGTATGGATCCACTGCATTGGTGAAGTCAAGAGACCCAGCTTAAGCCCCAAATAAAGCTCCTTGTCCTTGCATATGTGTGTGGTTCTCCTTGGTGGTCACTGGGGGTGCCGAGATCTAGGCATAACAGCATGCAGTTTAGTGGCTTAGAGTGCTTGTCTAGCATGAGCAAGGCCCCAAGTTTGACCCTCAGTACCAATAAGTATAGGAAGGAGGAAGGAAATTTGTTTTGTAATTTAAATTAGCATTGTTTTGTTCACTGTGTACTGCTAAGCATAACAATGATGACCCAATCCAGAGGACATTTTTAGATACATACAGTCTTATGATCATTGGGAGTTCTTAAAAATTTCAGTATGTAGATACATATGTCCTAAAATAACATTTGTAAGTTTGAACACTGGTGTATGAAGAGTATATGATAGTAATTAAAAAAAAGAGTGTGATGGACACTTAAGAACCTCCTGAGTTATAAGGAGGTCAGAAGAGGAGCTGCACTAAAGATTGAGAGAATAAGCAAATAGACAAGGGGACCAGGGCAGCCAAAGGAAGGAGCTCTTTGAAAGGACAGAGTGGTCGACAGCACCATATACTTCTGAGACAACAGGCCACAGACAAAGAATGTACATGTTTGTCCAATTCCATCACATGGAGATTTCAGTCTTGAGAGAGGTGAGACATGGGCCAGAGCCCAAGCTTAGTGACTTAGAATCCTGTTCTTGGCACTGGCAGCTGCTAAATGTGTTACAATTGGTTTCCATTACATTCTCTCCTCCCTTTTGCTAAAATCTAGTTGTGTATGTGTTACTTGTGGTTATGCTACTCCCCTGCTCCTACAGCAAAGACATGGTTTTCTTGTCTGCGCGCCATGCTCTCTCACTGATACCACATGGCCATGTAGATTATGTGGTAGGAATCTTTCTAGCAAGATTCTTATTGTTGAAGTGCCTTTAGGAATTAGGTTTATTATGAAGTAAGCAGGGCCATCAGATGGTAGAGACAAGTCTTGGTACTCCAAGTATCTTAAACCATAACAGATTTGTGACACAGTATCACATACTGTGTTTACCAGAAGCATTTTAAGGAGTGCCAAAAAAAAAAATTCTATGTGTACTCTGAACATTTTATGTGTTCCTACAATTTTAATCTGGAACCTTTCTTTAGACAGTGATGCTGAGATTTGCATGTGCAGTTACAACTTCACTGGAGATTTTCCTCTTCCCTGTCTTTGTCTTGTCTCTTACATTATGGAAGATCCAAAATAATGTGGGACATTATCTACAATCCAACTGGTGAAATTTTCACATGTAGGCTGGCCTTAATCCAGAAGGTTGAGAAACAGAAGGATTTTTATGGAAAACAGTATTGTTAGATAATGCTAAGTCAATAAAAGGGTAAATAACTTCTGTTTTATACCTGCAGGCTATTATCTGCTGTTCTAAGAGTTTCAGAAGTTGAATCTCGAGCAATAAGAGCAGATCTCACTCATCTACTAAGCCCTCAAATGGGCAAAGATATTGTTTGGTTTCTAAAACGCTGGGCCAAGACCTATCTTCTGGTGGATGAAAAACTATATGATCAGGTCAGAATATAAAACTGTTAAAATTCTTTTGGACTTAGGACAGTAGCAGTTACAGGGTGGGGACATCTTTCTTGTTTTTCTAATCAAAATGGAACTGTTTAGCAACTGGAAAAGAACTAGGACTGGAATGTTGCTGTGTAACCCTTCTTATTGATTTCATTTATTTTCACTAGCATTGCAGTAGCATTTGTCAGTAGATTAATATATGTTCAGGGACTGGGGAGATGGCTCCATAGAGAAAGCACATGCCACACAAGCATGTGGACTGAGTTTGGGTCCTTAGCCCCTGTGTAAGAGCCTTTGGTGAGACAAGATGTGGACACAGGAAGATTCAGAAGCTCAGGGGAAGCTAGTCTTGTGAATGCAGCGGTGAACAGCAGAGACCCTGCCTCACAACAAGGTGGAAAAAAGCATGAACCAACACCCAAAGTTGTCCACCAACCTTCTCCATGTGCTGTGGCTTGCATATACCCATCATACACATAAGGAAATGTATTTTAGATTTGTATATGTTATTTTTATTTGTCCTAAATGTGTTAATATATTAATAATTACTGAGATTAAAATTGACAGGAAAAATCACAGTGGAACACATGGATGGATAAAGGATTATTATCTTTTATTAGCATACAAAGAATTAGGTTTCATTGAGGATGTACTTATTGCTTCACAGAATTGAAAAATTATAAAGGTTGATAAGCATATAAGTAAACGCTACTTCAGAATTTGATACTAATTTCATTGTGGATTTTCTGTGGATTATTAAGTTAATCTTTCTGACCTTAAAATTTTTCTCTTTAAGATAAGTCTGCCATTCAGCACAGCATTTGGGTCAGATACAGAAGGCTCCCAGTGGATTATTGGCTACCTCTTACAAAAAGTCATCAGTAACCTCTCGGTCTGGAGCAGTGAGCAAGACCTTGCAAACGACACTGTGCAGCTCCTGGTGACTTTGGTGGAACGAAGAGAAAGGTAAGCAAAGACAGACGAAGGTTGCAGTTGGCATATTAGTGTCAGCTTATTATTTATTTATTAAATTATTATATTAGGGAAGTACAGAACCAAGGGAAGGAAAATAAATGCAGCCTTGTGGCTTGAGAGCCCATGTGGTACGCCTGGAAAAACTGTAGCAAGGATAGAAAAGAAAGTTCAAAGAGCTCCTGCCATGTGTTGCTGGAGGGGGTAAAGAGCCCATGTGGGAAGTAGGGGTTAGGGGCCTCTCCCCTTGTCCCTTTCTAGCTGGGCTAAGCAGGGGAAACTCACCAGAAGTGAATGGGCTGCCAAGAAGGGGGAAAAAAAAATAAACCTTTTGTGTCATCTTTTAAAGTGACAAATGATTGTGATATTAAGTCCAGATATAGCCCCTGTTCTTAGAATGTGATTTTTAAAATTGCATTACACTGTTAAAATGTAAATGGAAGGTTTCCTATGTTATGATGGAGGTTTACCTTGGTTTAAGGATTTGGTATCAGAGAATCACATGAGTCTTTTATAATTTGATGTTTCTTTTAAAATATTTTAAAAAAACATTTTATTTATTTATTTGAGAGAGGGGAAAGGAGAAAGGAGGCAGCAGAGAGAGAGAGAGAGAATGGGTACACCTGGGCCTCTCAGCCACTGCAAACAAACTCCAGATGCATGTTCCACCTTGTGCATCTGGCTTATGTGGGTACTGGGGCATTGAACCTGGTTCCTTTGGCTTTGCAGACAAGCACTTTAACTGCTAAGCAATCTATCCAGCCCTTTATTTATTTATTTTAATTAATTAATTTATTTATTTACTTTTTTGTTTTTCAAGGTAGGGTGGCCTTGAACTCACAGCAATCCTCCTACTCCTGCCTCCCTAGTGCTGGGATTAAAGGGCGTGCACCACCACGCCCAGCTAAAAAATATTTATGTGTATATGTGTGTGCCTGTGGGGGATAGAGGGCATGTGTTCCCCTACATGCATGTAGAGCTCAGAGAACAGCTTCTGGTATTGGTCTCCACCTTCCACCTTATTTGAGGCAAGGACTCTTATTGTTTGCTGCTGCATAAACCAAGCTAGCTGGCCCACAGTCTTCCAAGGATTCTCTTGTCTTTGCTTCCCGTCTTGCTGTAGGATTGTTGAGATTATAGATATGCACTACTGTGTCTAACTTTACTAGGTTCTGGGGATCTAAATTCAGGTCATGGTTGAACAGCAAACTCTTACCCACAGAGCCATGTTTGCAGCCTTGTAAGTTACAGTTTTTAAAACACTTGAACTAGGTGTGGTAGCACATGGCTTTAATCCCAGCACCAGACCACGGTAGGAGGATTACCATGAGCTTGAGACCACATTGAGACTACATAGTGAATTCCAGCCTGGGCTAAAGTGAGACCCTACTTCAAAAAACAACCACCAAAGAAAGGGGAAAAAAAAAAAAAACAGTCTCCTGTAGAATATTTTCATTTAATTTTTTTTTTCTCCAGTGAGCACCATTTTAGAAATGAGAACAACTGATAGTTAAACTCTGATGTTACAAAATAAAACTTTGGGTTTTTTTTTTTTATATTTTTTTATTTGAGACAGAGGAAGAAGCAGGTAGAGAGAAAGAGAGAATGGGCACACCAGGGCCTTCACCTGCTATAAGCACACTCCAGACGCATGTGCCACCTTCTGCATCTGCTTACTTGGTTACTGGGGAGTTGAACCTGGGTCCTTAGGCTTCACAGGCAAGTGCTTTAACCACTAAGCAATCTCTCCAAACCTTGTTTTTTAAAGCAAGGTCTCACTCTAACCAAGGCTGACTTGGAGCATACTTTATAGCCCAGGCTGTCCTTGAACTCAAGGCAATCCTTCTACCTTAACTTCCTGAGTGCTGGTATTAAAGGCATGAGCCACCATGAGTGGCTTTTAGTGCATTTTATAGCAAGTTCTGGATATCTTCTTTTACTATATAGGAATATCATTATTTTTACTGTTGATATTGGCCAGATTTTTGGATTATATTTTCAAACCTAGTAGCCTGAGTACTTCAAATGAAAGATCTCATTTGATCATTATATTAGTTTTAGGCATAATATTTAAGCTTGCTATAATTTATTATTGCTTTTGGTTTTTCAAGGTAGGGTCTCACTCTAGCCCAGGCTGACCTGGAATTCATTATGTAGTCTCAGGGTGGCCTTGAACTAACGGCAATCCACATACCTCTGCCTCCTGAGTGCTGGGATTAAAGGCGTGCCCCACCACGCCTGGCCTCTGCTTTATTATTCTTGTTGCATTGCTTTCCCTGGGGTATCTGTTTTTATTTACCTCAGAGAGGGCAGCAACAGACCACAGAACCAATTCTGTTCAAGTCTAATATGGGTAAGGAGTTAATTATAAGAATGTGAGTATCTCAGGTAGCTACATCACCCAAAAGCCTACCCCAGCATGGGTGACAACTAATTAAAGCTGCCTCACTGGAGTCCCTTGCCCAGCTTGCAGGTAACCAGAGTACCGAAGTGTCTCCCCTCTCCCCGCAGTTGTCCATTGCTAATAGAACCCCAAGAAGAGGCCACCTGAGTTTTTATGTTTAATGAGCCTCTTCCACCTTCCCCAAGGGAATGTTTTCATCCAACAAAATACCTACACAACCATAAATATTTTATAGATTCAAAAACTTTTAATTAAGAAACAGTAGGGCTGGAGAGATGGCTTAGCTGTTAAGGTGCTTTCCTACAAAGCCTTAAGACCAGGTTTGATTCCCCAGTACTCACGTAAAACAGATATATATGGTTGTTCATGTGTCTGTAGTTTGTTTGCATGGCTAGAGCCCCTGGTGCACCATAAATAAAAATAAAATATTCAAACAAAAAAAGAATTAGCCAGGCATGGTGGCACATGCCTTTTATTCCAGTACTCAGGAGGCAGATATAGGAGGATCGCCATGAGTTCAAGGCCACCCTGAGACTTCATAGTGAATTCCAGGTCAGCCTGGGCTAGAGTGAAACCCTACCCAGAGCCCCCCTCCCCAAAAATCAATAAAAATTTACATTTTGGGGGCTGGAGAGATGGTTTAGCGGTTAAGCACTTGCCTGTGAAGCCTAAAGACCCTGGTTCAAGGCTCTATTCCCCAGGACCCACGTTAGCCAGATGCACAAGGGGGCACACGCATCTGGATGCATCTGGAGTTCGTTTGCAATGGCTAGAAGCCCTGGCGCACCCACTCTCCTCTCCCTCTCTCTCTTTCTCTGCCTCTTTCTCTCTCTCTCTGTCGCTCTCAAATAAATAAATAAAAATAAACAACAAAAAAATTTTTTAATTACATTTTTGAACTGTTAGTGTGATTTGAACATAAACTTCTGTGATGCTGCTTTTAAAACTAATTAAATTCATCCATGCCTGTAATCTTAGCTCTCAGAAGTCTAAGGCAGAAAGATTCTGAGTTTATGAACAGCTTAAGTAACATAGAAAGACCTCACCTCAAAAATGTCCTCAAAAATGTCTTGTAATTAAATCCGTTCATCTAGCTTAGACCAGTTGTAAATTCAGTATCTTTCAGTTTCTGTTTTCTTAGTACCTGTGTGTGTACATGAATCTAATATCTTTTCTTTGTTTTTTAAAATTTCTATCTTTAGGGCAAATTTAGTAATTCAGTGTGAGAACTGGTGGAATCTAGCTAAACAATTTGCAAGCCGAAGCCCACCCCTTAATTTCTTATCAAGTCCAGTGCAGAGGACGCTGATGAAAGCTCTAGTCTTGGGAGGTTTTGCACATATGGACACAGAAACCAAGCAGCAATATTGGACAGAGGTAACATATCCCTCCATTTTGATTACACCCTGCAGTTATTTTATCTTAGTGTTGCCATGAAGTAGTCTTTGAGGATATAAACATTTCATACATAGCTTCTCTGATATTTTTCCTACTAATGAATCAATTCAGCCTTATTATGGTTTGTCCATACCTGCTTGTCTGACAACTGGCAACACTGAATGAATGCTATTAAGTCTTCTATACTTCAAGTACATTTTCCCAATCCAGATAAGGATCTGAATTGGTATATGAAATCTTTAACAAAACTTGAGAGACCGAGTACATCTCAGGGGTCAAGGATTTGCTTAGCATGCACATGGCCCTAGATTCCTTCTTTAGCCTATTCCCCAAACAGGAAAGAAGTTGTGAAGGATTCCTTGTCTCGAACAAGGAGGTAGAAATTAGCCACTGTATTTGAATCCTTGAGCTACTGTAATTCCTGGTGAACTTTTGGAGGCTAGAAGTCCAAGTAAGGTTTGTTTCTTCCTGAAGTCTGGAAGGAAGAACTAATGGCTTTGATTATTTTTTGGCATACCTTGATTTGTGTACATATCACCCTGATCTATAGCCATCTATTCATAGGCTGTTCTCCCTGTGTGCATGTTTGCACTCAAACTATGCCCTCTCTGTATGATATTGTATTAGATTAGGAGCCCATTCTCCTCCATTATGACCTCATCCTAACTGATGACAGCTGCAACAGCTCTTCAAACGAAGTCACGTGCTGAGGTGCTAAGCTATTGGCTTCCACATAAGAATTGGAAGGATACAATTCAAGCCATAAATGGTGACCTTATATAAAACTTACATCCAAGACCAAGTCTAGCATGCTGTTGTCTGTGAAGTAAGGGGTATTTCAAACAGTAACTTACAGCAAAACAAACTCAGCCTAAATGTATTAATAGTTTTCATAATTATATGGACCACTATAAATATAATTAAGATATATCCTTTTACATGTATTTTTTTACTCTAGTTCTTTTGGTTATCTTTTTAAAAAACCTTTTGACAGTTCTGAAAAAAGATATATCCTTATAAATACAACAACTCAGCCTTGAACTCATAGCAGGACTGATTATCTGAAATTATGTTCTGTGATGAGTTGTGGGTCAAGGAGAAACTAAAGAAACAAGAATTTTGTATTAGGTTTAACCCTATAGAATAGAGGTTGGCAAATTGAAGCTCACAAGCCAAATGTAGCCTGCTGCATTTGTAAATCAAGCTTCACTAACATGTAGCTGAGCTCAGGGTTTTCTATAGCTCTATACCAATGTGCAGATTCTCAAATATTTACTCTCTGACCCTTTATAGGGGAAAAAAAATAAAAAGCTTGCTGACACTTACTGCACCGTTTTGATCTTTCCTTCTTTACCTTTTTTTTTTTTTTTTTTTTTGCTGATCACTCAAAGACATGGAGGGAGGTGGCACAATTCCGAGAATGGGCTGGGTGGTGTTGGCAATCCCAACACTTGCGGCCAGAGGTAGTAGGATTGACATAGATCAAGTCCAGCCAGGACTCTCATAGCAACATCATACCTCAAAAATAAAAACACTCAGCCGGCCGTGGTGGCCTATGCCTTTAATCCCAGCACTCAGGAAGCAGAGGTAGGAGGATCACCACCCTGAGACTACATAGTGAATTCCAGGTCAGCCTGAGCTAGCCTAAGACCCTACCTCCAAAAAAAAAACAAAACAAACAAACAAACAAACAAAAAAAACTCAAAGCTTTCAGAGACCTAGATTGCAAAAGTTGTATCATTTTCTGTGATTTGGGTGTCATTTCTTTTTGTGTACCAGAAGTTATGATGTCCTCAAAATGGAGAATATAGCTCCTGACATTAATCCCAGCATTCAATAAATAGAGGCAGAGGGATTGAGAATTAGGTCAACCTAGGTTATGTAACATAACTACATCAAAACACTTTTTAAAAAAATGGGAAATGAAACTAGGGAGATGGCTCAGCAGTTAAGAACACTTGCCACTTAAGCATAAGGGCCTCTCAGGCTGGGGACCTCCAAGTTCAACTCCCCAGAACCCATGTAAAAAGGTGGTATGTCCTTGAATATCTGTAACCTCAATCTTTGGGGATTAGGAGTAGTATGGAGCATTTCTGGGGCCTACTGGTGGACAGAAAGAGAGATCCTGTCTCATGGAAAGAAATTCACAGATAGTAGACATTCTCCATGCATGCATGCACTTGGGGCATGCACATCTGCACACAAATGTGTCCACACACCACATAGTACACAACACACACACACAACAACAAATTTTAAATAAATGAAGGTTTTAAAAAAATTAGGAATTTAGTAGTTACCCCTCATTTTGTGTGTTTATCTTGTTTCTAGCAGTTAGAAATATTTTTGGAATTAAATATCCAAGTTTAGAAAACAAATGCAGCTCATTGAGATTTTTTTTTGTTTTTTTCTTTTTAGGTAGGGTCTTACTGTAGTGCAGGCTGACTTGGAATTCACTCTGTAATCCCAGGTTGGCCTCTGTCCTCCTACCTCTGCCTCCCAAGTGTTGGATTTAAAGACATGTACCACCATGCTCGGCAGAAATTTCATGTTCTGATGTACTTTCATAGGTTCTTCAACCACTTCAGCAGCGATTCTTAAGAGTGATAAATCAAGAGAATTTTCAGCAAATGTGTCAGCAAGAGGAGGTCAAGCAAGAGATCACTGCCACATTGGAGGCCTTGTGTGGCATTGCTGAGGCTACCCAGATTGACAATGTAGCCATTCTTTTCAATTTTTTAATGGACTTCCTTACCAATTGCATTGGGTTGATGGAAGTTTACAAAAATACCCCAGAGACTGTTAACCTCATTATAGAAGTTTTTGTTGAAGTTGCACATAAACAGATATGCTACCTTGGAGAGGTAAGTACTTTCTTGGTTTATTCCCTTCAGGGTTACAGCTCTTTGAAGCTCTAATAATTGATTCTTTGCTTCACATTTAATGCATGTTTATATTCTTCCAAAAGAGGAAGTCATGTGGTGTGAATATTAAGTTCTTACTCCCAACTCTTATTGTTAGAAAAGGACTAGTATCTTGGCCAGGCATGGTGGTACACACCTTTAATCCCAGCACTTGGGAGGCAGAGGGGTCACTGTGAGTTTGAGGCCAGCCTGGAACTACAGAGTTTCAGGTCAGTCTGGGATAGAGCAAGACCCTACCTTGAAAAAGAAAAGAGAGAGAGAGAAAAGGACTAGTATCTTTTCTTAAACATAATTATACTCTTGCTATGTTTTTCATTATTTAAAAAAAAATTTTTATTGACAACTTCCATGATTATAGACAATAAACCATGGTAATCCCCCCTCCACTTTCTCCTTCACATCTCCCCTGTCCATCATATCCCCTCCCTCTGTTTCCCATTATTGTTAAGGTTTTAATAATAAATATTAGAGCTGCTATTATAAGTCAAATTGTTTACCTACTAGATGTACCAGGTAGCATAACTTATGCATATTTTCTTACAGTCCAAAGCTATGAACTTATATGAAGCCTGCCTTACTTTATTGCAAGTATATTCTAAGAATAACTTAGGGCGGCAAAGAATAGATGTTACAGCAGAAGAAGAGCAATACCAGGACCTGCTTCTCATTATGGAACTTCTTACTAACCTTCTATCAAAAGAATTCATAGATTTCAGTGATACAGGTAAAGTGTAGTGTGGTGGGTTTTGAACCTGGTTGTTACTAACTTACCAAAGCAGTCTTCTTGAAGTGAAATTCCACAAAACAAATGCAAATTGTTTGGCTGAAATGGGGTTAACTATCAGGAAAATTTCTACTTGACTGTTTTTAATGAGAATACTATATTCTGTTCACTTAGTTCTTATTCAGTGCTAAGCACTATTTTACTTGCAGTGGAATGCAGCAAGTACTATTGCTGTTTTTACTTTACAGATGAGGAAACAGCACAAAGTGGCTAGGTCACTGTAGCAGACAGATTCAGGTTCGCTGAGATGAACTTCCAGACCAGGCACAGCTATGGAGGAAGGGATATTTACTGAAGCTTACAGATCCAGGGGAAGTTCCATAATGGCAGAAGAAGCTGGCCTGCCTTCATAGGCCCAATCAGAGAGAGAGAAAAGCACAAGCATAAATGTCAAAAGCCACAGCACACTTCAGGAACTCCAGCTAGGCACACTTTGCATATTTTTAGATTGAAATCGGAAACCTGCCACCACACCTTAAGATCACTCAGTGACATTGCTTCCAGCCAGGTAGCCAGCAGATGCAAACTACAAACAATAAAGAACTGAATATATTGGGGGCCAACTATTCAAACCACCACAGTCACTTATCCACATTATGTAGCTAGTAAATTGGGATTAAAATTCCAACCCCAGCATATCACTGTATTTACTTCAGAGAGAGGCTTCATTGGCTCTTCTTTGTTGTCTGAGATAGCCTCCCAACAAACCTAGCCCTTTGCAAAGTCGAGCACGGGGAGCCCCGCTGTGGTTGGTAGTATTGGGTTTGAGTTGGCAGGTCACCTAATGTGGTATCTCTCTAGCAGAATGTTGGGGGAGTTGGCCACCCTGTTTTTCTGACTGATCAATGGATATGATAATAAAATAAGACCTTTCCAAAGATTTTAAGGACTCACCTTAAAGCATTTTGCCTAGTACTATGCCTTGTAACCAATAAGTAAAAGATAACTGACCAATCATTAAGGCTCACTTATGGTATAGTTTTTCTCTGCTTCCTACATACTCCACTGCTGAACTTTGTTGTTCTAAAGTATGTTTCCAGGAAAGCAGGCAGGAAGAAGTGCAGCGGCTCTAGGAACATGGGAGGGTGGGAGATGTTTGCCCCTAGTGCCTGTGCAGCTTCTCTGCTGCTTTCAGTGCAAATTCTCCCCCAGGTTTTGAAAGTCTCCCCACTGGCTGCTCAGCTTTATGTCACTGCCACTCTTGGGTTCACACAAGTTGGCTCCTGCCCTTACTTCCCCACCCAGATTTCTCTTTTATTCACTTGATTTTGGCCTTTGGGTTTGAATATATCTTTCAGAAAAGAATATGAACTTTGGAGATTTAATTTTACAACTGTACAAGTACATTGTTTTTATTTTGATAGATGAAGTGTTTAGAGGACACGAGCCAGGACAAGCAGCAGGCAGATCTGTATCAGCAGCTGATGTTGTTTTATATGGAGTAAACCTAATTCTGCCCTTAATGTCACAAGATCTTTTGAAGGTAATTAAAATGAATGTGAACACTGAAATGATTGTTGAAACCCAAAGCTTCATTAATAACAAACCTCTGCTTTATTTAAGGAGTTGTATCTGCTCAGTATCTTTCAAAATAAGGTTTTTGTTTTGTTTATGCTTGCCTTTCAGTACATAGACCCTAGTCCTGTATATACATCATTAGTGATTTGTTTTGAGAATGCTACAGAAAAATTGGGTTCTTTTAGCAATTTTGATTCCCTCACAATTGTCATTATATTTTGAACATCATTCGTAAGCTGAGGGAAGTCAGCAGAGGGTATTTCCAAGCATCCACATATAATGGGTGGCAGCGAGCAAAGCTAATCGAGTAGAAAAGTTTTGCACATTCTGATTGTATTTGTATATCAGTTTCACCACTTGGTATTCCATGGCTGATGAGGCTGCTCCTTTTTTCCTTCTAAAGTACTCTAGTGGAGGGGAGGGCTCTTCATAAGGTAGGGCATGGTAGAGTATGCAGAGAGGGGTGTGTGTATAAATGCATGATAAAGAGGGCAGGAAAGAGGTAGTAGGACAGGGAAGCCGATAGAAACACTTGAAAGTCAAGGATTACAGAGTAGGAGTGCCCTTCAAGCTTTCCCTGGTGAACATTTTCTGACAGCCCATGAGTCCAGTATGTGCAGCAACTGGAAGGAGCTCTGTACACTGGTTTGCTTATTTATAGGGTTACTTTGTTTTATTGAGTAAGCCATTATAAACATTTGAGTGTATATTTTCTCAAGTGTGATTAAAGATTACCTATTTTTACCTTAGCCCCCTGGGATTATCGAAGTAGAAGATAGTATAAAGAATTGAATGCTTTATGCATAATATTAATAGCTTGACATGTTTTTCCAACATGGTTGGAAATTAACACACTTACGAAAGGGCTTTGTTCCTACATCATTTAATTTTATATAGGACTGCCTTGTTTATTTGTTCAGAGTCAGCATAGAATATTGCGAATTAACTGTATCTTCAATTAGCCATCCAGATGATAATTGTTGCCATTCTCTTTTTCCCATAACGGTTACCAAAAGATTCTCTTTATAGTTTACTTCTTTTATATTTACTTAAGCTTTAATGTTTTCTATATTTCACATACATTTTAAATTCATTATGCTTTTTAGGAATGTTTCAGTTATGTTATTGCATTGGTGAAAGTTAAAAAATTAGGTAATGTTGAAGATCTAAATATTTAATATTTCTTTTTCAGTTTCCAACGCTTTGTAATCAATACTACAAATTAATCACATTTATTTGTGAGATTTTTCCTGAGAAAATACCACAGCTTCCTGAAGATCTGTTTAAAAGTCTGATGTATTCCCTAGAGCTAGGAATGACATCATATCCTTTAAATGAGCATTGCTATTTGGGTGGCAGGGGAAGGGGCATATTATGTAATACTCACATAATATAAAAGTCACATTTTCCTTTTTTGGCTCAGTTTTATTTTCTTCTCTACCTTCTTTAATGCTCTTTTCCTTTTTTGGGGGGGGATAGGGTATTACCCTATCCCGGGCTGATTTGGAACTTTAGCCTCAAACTCACAGTGATTTTCCTACTTCAGTCTCCCAAATGCTGAGGTTGGAGGTGTGCACCACCACGCCTGGCCAATTCTTCATTTCTTTTGTTAGTTTGCCTGATCCTGTTTTCTTTTCATAGGTCCATGCATCTGGCCCCTGATCAAGGTCCTTCCTTCATTAGGGCTCCAGTTTATCATATCATGTACTGACTCTGTCTAGGTCTGTGGTCTTCACTCCCTGACAATATAAATAACTTCTCATCATTATTTTGCATGATCAGCAGAAACAAGCTCGGTATCACTGGTCCCAGATTCAAAACTCTGAGGCCATCTGAAAATCATGGGAAGTCTTTCCTTCATAGCTCAGATGAGACACTACATAGTGTTCTTCCAACATATCTGCATTCATTCATCCAAATAGCTATGCATTTGATATTAGCTATGAATTTTTTATACTTTTCTGGGGGGGGGGATTCCAAGGTAGGGTCCCACTGTAGCCCAGGCTGACCTGGAATTCACTATATAGTCTCAAGGTGGTCTTGAACTCTCGTTGATTCTCCTCCCTCTGCCTCCCAAGTGCTGGGATTAAAGTCATGTGCCACCATGCCCTGCAATTTTTTGATACCTTGTAAAGTAGACAATATCCAATGTCATTTGTTCTTTGACCTTCGTGATCAGAATGAGTTCGGAGGTTTGCCAACTCTGCCTAGAGGCCTTGACACCGTTAGCCGAACAATGTGCAAAAGCACAAGAAACAGATTCACCCCTTTTTTTAGCAACTCGGCACTTTCTCAAGGTAAGACGGTTGGTTGGTAAGTTGAAGAACTATCTACTTAATCTGGCTGTCTGACATGGGTCTGTAATCTGGAGAACAAGGCAGCAGGATTGCAAGTTCAAAGCCTGTCTGGGTTGTAGACAAACTCAAGTTAAGTTCAGCTTGAGCAATTTAGCATGACTTGTCTCAAAATAGAGTTGAAAGAGGTCTAGGGATTTGGCTCAGTGGTGGAATACTTGCCTGTTACGTACATGACAGTTCTGTCCCCCCACTCCTACAAAACAAACAAAAATCTGTCTACTATGAAAAGTGCTTTGTAGGTCAGTGCACATAATTCTTGATGCAAATGAGGGAATTCTTTCTTTCAGAGAGGAGAAAATAATGACTTTAAAAAATATATATTTATTTATTCATTTGACAGAGAAAGAGGGAGAGAGAGAATGGGCATGCCAGGGCCTCTAGCCACTACAAACTTCAGACGCTTGCACCCCCTTGTGCATCTGGCTAACGTGGGTCCTGCAGAATTGAACCTGGGTCCTTTGGCTTTGCAGGCAAATGCCTTAACCGCTAAGCCATCCCTCCAGCCTGAAAATAATGACTTTTATTCACTGTGTTTTTTCTGGAGATGGATTTCAGTAATGTAGTCTTGTCTACTTTTGTGTGTGTGCTCTTAAAATGTTTATTTACTTACTTGAGAGGGAGAGAGAAGAGGCAAATAGAGAATGGGTATGCCAGGGCCTCTAGCCACTCCAGCAAATAAACTCCAGACACGTGTCACCTTGTACATCTGGCTTACATGGGTACTGGGGAACTGAATCTGGGTCCTTAGGCTTTCTAGGCAAGTGCCTTAACTGCTAAGCCATCTCTCCAGCTCTTCTCTGGTTTTGATTTTTTTTTTTTTCTTTTTGTTGTTGTTTCTGAGGTAGGGTCTACCTCTAGCACAGGCTGACCTGGAATTCATTCTGTAGTCTCAGGGTGGCCTTGAACTCATGGGGATCTTCTTACCTCTGCCTCCCGAGTGCTGGGATTAAAGGCATGTGCCACCACACCCAGCTCCTTGTGTGTTTTTGAATGATGTAGTAAGTATAATAGTGAATTTGGTAATTTCATTTCTGGATACCACAGCAAGTAATAACATTTTCATGTTTTCCTTGGATTTTTTTTTTTTTTTTTTTTTTTTTTTTTTTTTTGGTTTTTCGAGGTAGGGTCTCACTCTGGCTCAGGCTGACCTGGAATTCACTATGTAGTCTCAGGGTGGCCTCGAACTCTCAGCGATCCTCCTACCTCTGCCTCCCAAGTGCTGGGATTAAAGGCGTGCGCCACCACGCCCGGCTTCCTTGGATTTTTTAAAAATGATTTTGGGGCTGGAGAGATGGCTTAGTGGTTAAGCACTTGCCTGTGAAGCCTAAGGACCCCGGTTTGAGGCTCGATTCCCCAGGACCCACGTTAGACAGATGCACAAGGGGGCGCACACGTCTAGAGTTCGTTTGCAGTGGCTAGAAGCCCTGGTGCGCCCACTGTCCTCTCTCTCTGTCACTCTCAAATAAATAAATAAAAATAAACAAAAAAAACATTTAAAAATGATTTTGTACATAGTTGCTTAATTTAAGAAATTGAATATGGCTGCCATTCACCTCTTTTGGGGGACAGGGAAAATGGAAGGATTATATAATTATCCTGTATTTTTATTTAGAGATCTTATTTTGTAATTTCAGCTGGTTTTTGATATGCTGGTTTTGCAGAAGCACAACACGGAGATGACCACTGCGGCAGGTGAAGCTTTCTACACACTGGTGTGTTTGCACCAGGTACTGGACACTCCTCTTCAGGGATCGCTTATTGGGAGAGATGGTGGGCTGTATGTCAGTTCTTAGCAGAGCTGGGACTCAGAACCCCAGTCTGTTGCTGTGAGACTCCTAATGGGCTCAAGGGTTGTATTTTGTGTTTCTTTGACAAGCTGTTTATCAGCCCAGAAGCATTTATTTTCCCTTCTCCGTTATGAATTATCCTTTGCCACAGCCCCTCCCCCAACCTTGTCCTTAGTCAACTGTGCTAGCAGTCAGGAATACAAACGTGAACGAGCCATCAATGTTTGATTCCTATCTTTGAGGGACTCATGTTTTAACAAGGAGGCAAGTTGAATGAGATTTGGTATCAGGAGAAGTTTGCCTTTGTAAAGTATAAACAACAGCAAATTATTATCTTTTATATTTGGAAAACAACATGTTACTATACTTTTTGAACCCTTAAGATCCTGAAGTATTACTGATGAGGGATTAATGTAACACAGGGAAAGTTGACTAGCTCATCCATCTCCCTTCCTTATTCTTATAAAGTGCCTATCAGTTATATGTGTTGGGTATTGCACTACCTCAGTTTCTATCCCCTTGTGTGCATATATACCAATCAGTATGACCAAGTGATTGGCTAGAGAAGCTTTATGTTTTATGTAACTTTCTAAGAACAGTAGGGTTTTTAGGAAGTCCACATATATGAGCCCACTTTCTTCCAGATATCCTGTGTCATGGGCACCCCAAGCTGAAGGTGCTCTGGGACTTACTTTCTTGCCCTGTGCTCTAGTCATCTCCTGCACTTGTTCCCTGTTACCTCTGTGCTCTTTCCCATCACTGGACTCCAGTCGTGCTTCCTAAGATCAGCTTCCTATCCTATACAAGTCACTACTTTCTAACGACCTTTTCTTCTGTGTCTGACCTGGCCCCAAAGCACTGCCATTTCTTGCCAATAAGAAAACAACTTAAAGGCCGGGCATAGTGGCACACGCCTTTAATCCCAGCACTCAGGAGGCAGAGGTAGGAGGATCACCATGAGCTCAAGGCCACCCTGAGACTCCATAGTGAATTCCAGGTCAGCCTGAGCTAGAGTGAGACCCTACCTCGGAAAAACAAAAGCAAAAGAAAGAAAGAAAAAGAAAACAACTTAAGGGCTGAAGGGATGGCTAAGTGGTTAAGGCGCCTGCCTGCAAAGCCAAAGGACCCAGGTCAATTCCTCAGGACCCACATTAGCCAGATGCACAAGGAGGTGGGTGCATGCATCTGGATTTTGTTTGCAGTGGCTGGAGGCCCTGGCGTGCCCATTCTCTCCTTCCCCCCCTCCCTCCCTCCCTCCCTCCCTCTTTCTCTGTCAAATAAATAAATAAATAATATTTTTTTAAAAAGAAAACAATTTAAGATTATACTTGTCTTGGGCTGGAGAGATGGCTTAGTGGTTAAGTGCTTGCCTGTGAAGCCTAAGGACCCCGGTTTGAGGCTCGATTCTCCAGGACCCACATTAGCCAGATGCACAAGGGAGCACACGCATCTGGAGTTCATTTGCAGTGGCTAGAAGCCCTGTCGCACCCATTCTCTCTCTCTCTAGGTCTTTGCCTGCCTCCCTCCTTCCCTTTCTCTCTCTCTCTCTCTCTCTGTCACTCTCAAATAATAATAATAAAAAGATTATACTTGTCTTATCTGAATATGCCTGTCCTTGGAGAAAGCAGTTAAGGCAGCTACCATGGCTCCATACTCTGGGTGGGTGGGGTGGGGCACACCTTACTCTTCTTTTTTCCAATTAATGAACATTTGATTTTACCATTTTGATCTGTTATAGCCTAAAACAATGGCAGACGAGCTTTTTCTGGTCTATATCAATCTCCTGTATAAGGTATTATGTTAAAATAGAAAATGCCTCCATATTCACTAAAGTGTTTTCCCTGTCCTTTCTCCAAAAGCCACTGGGAGCAGTGCATGTTTGGCACTTTGAAGGTGTTCTGCCTCTGCTTTTCCTCTACTCATCAGCTACTGGCCTGTGTGTATCTGCTATCCTCAGAACGGGGCAGACAAGCAGTCTCCATGATCTTCTGGGGAATCATTCACAATCATAGTGTAGACTTAGGGGCTACATACAAAAGGCAAACTATGTATGAGGGATGGGCTTTGAGAGCCCAGAAGAGGTAGGACCACAGAGCTGGGACTACATGGGTCCAGAGCTATTTTGCTGCACTCTGGCTTCACAGCATTGTGCTTTGGGGTGTATTATTCCATCTCCGCATGTTGCAGAACCTTCATCTGTACAACATTAATAGAAATAGTATATGCCTCATAGCAGTGTGAAAAACATAAAATGAGGGCTGGAGAGACACTAAGGCACTAGTCTACAAAGCCTAACAGCCTGAGTTTGATTCCCTAGTACCTACATAAAGCCAGATGCTCAAAGTGGCACATGCATCTGGAGTTTATTTGCAGTGGCTGGACACCCTGGCATACCCATTCCCTTTCTATCTCTGCTTGCAAATAAAATTTGGAAAAAAAATGTAAGCATTAAATGAACCCACAGACAAAGGAGAACAGTACCTAGAGTAATCACTGAGGGAATTACTGAAATTGTTCTCCGCTTTCTCTGAGAACCTCACAGTGCCAGTAACTGATAGGATTACATTCTCTGAGGAAAACATTCTTTTTTTTGTTTTGTTTTTCTTTTTCAAGGTAGGGTCTCACTGTAGCCCAGACTGACCTGGAGTTCACTATGTAGTCTCAGGGCCTTGAACTCACAGGGATCCTCCCACCTCTGCCACCCAAGTGCAGGCTAGGTGTGTGCCACCAAGCCTGGCTAGGAAACATTCTTAAAGGCACCTTGTCTCTTCTACAGGCTGAATATTCTGAACTGGTTGAAACATTGCTGTCAAGTCAGCAAGATCCCATCATTTACCAGAGACTAGCAGATGCCTTCAACAAACTCACTGCAAGCAGCACTCCTCCTACGCTGGACCGGAAGCAGAAGATGGCCTTCCTAAAGAGTTTAGAAGAATTTATGGCAAATGTTGGTGGTCTCCTTTGTGTAAAATAAACAACAAAACTATATGCTAAATTTAGATTTTTTTCTGCAAAGTGCACTGAATTGTTGAAAGTTGACTTGAGTTGTGTCCTCAGTTCATTTGACCATTTTAGAATTTGGAGAGCCTGAAACTTTGATAGGGAGTGTGGTGTAAACATGAGAGGTCAGCTTTTGAATAAGTTTCTGCTGTTTGTTGTAAGCCACACCCTGTCATATACCTGTTGTCTACATTTTGAGTGGTGACTAAATTTTTCAAAATGCAATCCATATATATGCATACAAATATGGGCACCAAGAAATATATATTCAGTGTCTTTTACCCAGTTACCAAACAAGTGGCTAGCCAAAGTTTGGAATTTCTGTTACTATTAGTTGGATATGTTCTTAGTGTTGTTTTTCAAAATGCTACCCATAGATTCTCTGCATCATTTGAGGATCTGGTTGCGAGGGTGATTTTTAGGCCCAGTCATAAAATATGTAGTTGAATTCTGGAGTCTAATTTAATAAACTGCTCTCCTTCATCACCCCAAAAGTTTTGAGTTCATGCAAGAGACACTGAAAACAAGAGATCTCATGCTTTCCAACTTTCCCTTTCTTCAGTGATTAGGGTTATAACTAAGCAGAAAGAAAAGTCAAGTGATTTCTAGTTTCTTCTTAGTTCATTTTCTCCTTTGTCCTTCTCTCTCATCCCCAATGTTGAAGGTTTGTGTAATTATTACAGGTCTCTAATCATACTCTAAAGCCTGAACTTGAGGAGGAAAATATGTGCATATTTTTTGTTTCATAAAAAGAACTTTAGGAACTGTAGCCATTTCATTGCCTTAATTTTAAGAGAAAGAGACAAAGCATTTGTTTTAGTAAGAAATCAAGTCTTTTTTTCTTCAGAGTTGGCTTAGGGTATTAGCTGCTATGAACCTGCTGCCCCTTTGATCATGTATTTATGTGGCTTTAAAAGTGAAATGAAAGGCACCTCCTGTGTAGTTAACTTTCTGACTGTATCTGTCCTGCCACTCAGTCCATATCTACTTGCTTAAAACAATAACTGTTTTCAAAGGATGTGAATTACTAATTCACACAGAATATTGCACGCTGGGCATTAGGGGCAATAATTATGCTAAAGTGAGCATTATCCTCATCTCATAGCAGCCATGCAAATTTAATTTCAGAGAATAAAAATAGCCAGGAAGTGGTGACAAATGCCTATTACACCTGGCATGTGGGAAGCTGAGGCAGCAGATCATGAGTTCCTGGACAGTCTGTGCTACCTAGTAAGACCCAGTCTCCCCAAAGTTCTCTTTAGAGCCTTTAGATCTTTCTAATAATGCCAGGCATGGTGATGCACACCTTAAAATGGAGCACTGCGGAGTCTTAGGTAGAAAGGATCACCGTGAGTTTGAGGCTAGCTGGAGCTAGACTGAGAACCTGCCTCAAAAAAATCAGCAACAAAAAAAGTCCAATGCATTGTTATACTGCTACCTTGTTCCCAATAATTTTGTGCACAGCTTAAATAATGGAAATGAAAGTTTAAATTAAGGAAATAAAAGCTTATTTATAAACTGGAAGCCACTGAAACTCTACCAGCTGTGATTCCAGTCACAAGGCAGTGACAAGGGGAGGCCTCTAGCCTGGATGCATTGACTATGGCAGAGGGCAGGCTCTCCTTTGGTGTTCCTAATACCGCTCTACTAAACCATCCTGCAAGTACAGTCTTTATGTCTGAATTGCACATAGTATGTGCGTCTTTACATGTGATGCTCTGTAAATTCTGCCACTCTGCTATTGACTGTTCTAGTTAAAGCAGGAGTGTCTAAGCTATGTCTGATGTGTGCACGTGATGGTAGATGTGAGTGCAAAGCTGTGGGCTGTCACTTTTTGAGAATCATTTCTCTTAATCATCAAGTAACAAATATGGATCAAAAACATCTTAAAATACTGCAAGGAAGAAAACATTCTTCATGATTTAAAAAAATAGTTTGAAAGACTTAAAATTTTTTTTCCCTTAAAGAACTTGAAGTTACATATGCAAGCAGTGATCACTTTGTTTTGTATTGCCCAGGATGTTTCTGTCTCCTCTACAGGTGTGTGTTGTGTGTATCTCTGTGTATGATAAGTATGGTCCCTTGGCCAGGAAGCACTGAGACATAACTGAGTGCATAGGTCCCCTGGCCAGGAAAAAGGTGTAGTTGAGCTCAAGTAACAATGCGTAGTAGGAAAGGAATGTTTTGGTAAGTGAAAAGGCATCTGTATTTATTAACTTCTATCCAGAGGAACTACAGTTAATAAATTTACCCAGATCTTCCTTCCTATATGCAAGTTTATTATGCCAGTTTAAATTGAAACAAGGTATACTTTAGATTGGACCAAATAATGCTTAAGAGATCCCCAGAATGTTGACTAGTGGCAAAAGGGGTGATAAGACACCACAATATTTTAGGTACACTTCTCAAGTGTGCCAACTAGACTCATCAGAGTGTTTGTGTACTAGTTGGCCCCCTTAATTATTTGTTTAGTTTGTGCCTTCTGTTTTATTATGTCCGCCTTAGTTTTTAGCTATGTGTACTTGTTCTTTGGTTTTTTGTTTGTTTGTTTTTTTGCTTAATGTTCTTGGTCCAGTGGGTATAAATTTCATTTTTCCAGTTAAAACCAACTAAAGACTCAAAAGTGGAGCCAAGCATGGTGTTGCATGCCTATAATCCCAGCACTCGGGAGGCAGATGTAGGAGGATTGCTGTGAGTTCAAGGCCACCCTGAGAGTTCATAGTGAATTCCAGGTCAGCCTGAGCTAGAGTGAGACCCTACCTCAAAAAAACAAAACAAAACAAAACAAAACAAACAAACAAAAAAAGATAAAAGCAAAAGCATTTGTGCCCTTTTTACATATATTAAAGGGACGTTGTCAAGTATCTCAGTTTTCATGTTTTAAAGTTTTGTTGTTCATGTAATATCCTTTAACCTTTACTTTCCATGCTCTGTTGTTCAGTCTGTGTTTTACCTTATGCTTCTTGACCAATTTTCCAAGGACATAATCTCTATGTACACCCAGGCACAGTCTTTAAGGACTTTTTGTGCTCACAGTTCACGTAAACGCTCCTTTACCTCCGCTCTTGGAGCTCTGTTGAAGGTGGTGTCACAGATGTCCTTATGCTAGGTGGGTAGCTGCCTGGATAGCTTGACTGTCTTGACAGTGTTGACCTTGTCGTTTCCAAAAAAGTAAGTTTTGTCTTTTAGTTCTTTGGAAAACAGTAACATGTCAACATTATTGAATTGAATTTTTTTCTGGTATAAATGGTGATACATAAACAAGCTTTACAATTTCTTTCAAGCTACTTTTTAAGAATTCTGTCTTTGTATTGAAAAATAATTATATTACTGTGTAGATGAGACAGTTATTACTTTTCTTTTTCACTATTTTCATTTCAAAACCAAACATGTCTATAATTTCCCCACAGTCAACATTACTTAATACTTTTCTTGCTGTCTTTGAATTGGACTTCTCTTTTACCAAAATATCAGGTCTTTATCTCTGTTTCTTGTTTCTGCTAATACTTCTATAAACCCCTCAAGTATTGAGGGAAACTGGCTGTCAGTTTCAGGTATTTCAAGTTTGAGTTGCCTAGGATATAGTGCTGGTTAAACCCTGACAATATTATTTTTCTGTTACAGTTTTACTTGTATTTTGTTTGCCACCTTTGTTGTTAGAGGTGGTTGTCATTGGAACTTACTAAGCTGTCTCTGACAAGTTATTACCATTTTTGGTTATTAAATATTAGCATTTTATGTTAGAAGGAACTTCTCAGAACTTTCTATTTTTTTTTTAACCAGAGAGAATAAGGAACTGACTTGGATATGAGGATATTATATTTATATTATAATTTTCTTCTACAAAACAACATAGATGATTTGAGCATATAACATTATATGAATTATTTTTAAATTTTCTCACTTGGCCTGAGAACAGTGCATTTAACATTTCTTTAATAATTGCTTTCCTGGCTGGGTGTGGTAGGGCACATCTTTAATCCCAGCCCTTGGGAGGCAGAGGTAGGATCACTATGAGTTTGAGGTAAGCCTGGGACTACAGAGTGAATTCCATGTCAGCTTGAACTAGAGTGAGACCTTGCCTTGAAAATTTAAAAAAAAAAAAAAAAAAAAATCCCCACTAAAATTAAAAATGGTCCAAATTTAACATCTAAGTTCAAAGATTTAAAGTGTCATGACTCAAGTTGAACTTAAACATTTCATTTAGATACAAATATTGTGAAGTATGCCTGATTGATTATAATGAAAACCTGTGATATATGTAGCCAAAGATTACATTTGGTTCAGGTAAAGATGGAAGCTTAATAATGGGCATTCATTGTGCTGCTCTTAAAGAAGATGAATGAAAAGATCTGTTTCTCACCTGTAACTCTCTCTATAGGGAAGTCTTTGTAAAGATTGGAATATTCTAGTTCAGTTCTGATGGTGATTCCCTAGCATGGATTGGGAGCTGTGATTGGTACACCACATCTGTGAGGTTCATATCACAAGCCATCTCCCCTTCTCATCCACCTATTCCCAAACCTTCCCAGCTGTGGGGAAGTGTTTCTTTCCTTTCCTCATTCTTGGGTCTCTTAGCTATTAGGAGCTGTCAGGTGTGTTCTGACAGTTAATTTCCATAGCCTGAAGTAAAATACCACCTCTGCACTATGTATCTACTGGGGGAGGGGGAAAATCTGACCTCAAGTGTGCTCTGAGCCTAGGCTTCTTGGTGTGGTTTCTTTTTACCACAAACTTATAACAAATTGCAAATCCTGAAATTGTGATTTGATTCTCTGTACAAAGAAAGAAGCTCTATGCAGTGAGTTTGTGGTTTAATGGTCACAGAGTGTTAGCACTGCTACCATTCAACATGTGTAAAATTTTTTAACTTTATAAATATTAAAATTTAAACTTACACTAAGTCTTTTTAGTTTTATTCTTTAAGAGATCCAGGGATGAGTGTATTGTTTAAATATTTACCTCTATTAACATAACTAATGAAGGTATAAATTTGCATTTAATTTTTAAAAAGATGCTGCAGTATATGATTTTAGGAAATAAGTCATGGCTATGTATTGAGCCAGTTACAACATGAATATCAAATGGATAAAACTATCTGTATTTTTTAAACCCATAAGTGGGTGTTAAAATATATGTTTTCACTAAATATTTTTATTACATTTTTGTTTTGACCACGTGTGATTTGTTCATGGGTACTTAGCAAGACTATTGCTGAAATGGTACTAGTTTTGCTGTCAGAGGACAACAAACACTGGGGACATTATACATTCTTAAAATAATTTTAAAGCAAAGATACCTATCAAATGAAATAAAATTAATTATTTTGTGTGAAAACATCCCAGCCCTCATACAGTGTCAAGTTTTCAGAAAGAAAATCAAAATTCTGTTCATGCTAGCCAGGCATGGCGGTGCACCTCTAATTCTAGCACTTAGGAGGCAGAGGTAGGAGGACTGCCATGAGTTTGAGGCCATCCTGAGACTATTATATAGTGAATTCCAGGTCAGCCTGGACTAGAGCAAGACTCTACCTCGAAAAAACAAATCTATAAATGCTCTATAGCATTTTATCTCAACCCATAGGTTTAATTTTTTTAAATGTACTTATTTGCAAACAGAGAGACAAAGTGAATGGGCACAGAGGACTAGAGAGAAGAGAAATACACAGAATGGGTGTGCCTGGGCCTTCAGCCTCTGTAAAAGAACTCCTGACTCATGTAGCACTTTGTGCATCTGCCTTTATGTGGGCACTGGGAAGTCAAATCCTTGTCATCATTAAGGGTAGAAACTTAGACACAGGCATTAGCCACTTGAGAGCCAGAGAACTGTAAAGGTCCTAAATATAAAATTCTGTCGGTTTTCCAAAAGATAACTTTAAAATAATGGTACACTCCAAAAAGGTAATCAACTTATTTTTCCTCTCCAAGAGGGAAGATTCCAGATTGGGTCTTGTGTTTTCTATATTCCATCTCAAATGGTAGTTCCAACTCAAGTGTATAAATCCACAACCTCCTGTGATCTTGTAGCCCTGGCCACTGAAGGACTCAGGAACCAGATGGATGCCATGACAGGCTTCAGAGTCCTCAGTAGGCCTAAGTTTCTGTTTCCCGGCAAGGTCCAAGTTTTTATTTTCCAGTAAGGATGGGCTTAACAGCTACTGGAAACTGATTATGCCATACATTCCTGTAGTCATAGATAAGTTCAATTCCCCTACCCCCAGCCGGCCAACTTTGCCCGCCAAAATCCTAAGCCAACCAGAAGAGTACACTGTTTAAATCAACCAATCATGTACCCGCCCCCTTCTTCTATGTTCAAATCCCTATAAAAACCCTACCCTCCCACTACTCGGGGCTCTTGTATGGATCCACTGCATTGGTGAAGTCAAGAGACCCAGCTTAAGCCTGAAATAAAGCTCCTTGCCCTTGCATAGTGTTTGGTTCTCTTTGGTGGTCACTGAGGATGCCCAGAACTGGACATAACAGCCACCACCACCACTGTGCTCTCATGGTAGAGCTCACTCCACACTAGTTACTGTTTCTTCTGGTTTGAGTCAACTGTTCTACTACATTTGTGCTATTAGAACAATGTGCATGAGACAATTAGTATACAGATAGAATTTCTCCTAGTCCTGGTGGCTGGGAAGTCAGGATGAAGGCATGGGCCTTTGGTGAGAGCTTCCAGAGAACTGAAGTTTGTGAAAAACCAATTTCCTCTACACAGTAAAGGGTCCTAATAAGTGTTTCCTAAACTGAGTTTCATGGTATCACTAATGTTAGGAAGATAACAGTGTATTCTCAATTTTTTGTTTTTGTTTTTCGAGGTAGGGTCTCACTGTAGCCCTGGCTGACCTGAAATTCACTATGTAGTCTCGGTGGCCTCAAAGTCATGGTGATTGTCCAACCTCTGCCTCCCGATTACTGGGGTTAAAGGCGTCCGCCACAATGCCTGGCTCAAATTAGTTTTTGTTGAGAGAATGAGGAAGGGAGAGAGAGAGAATGTGCACAACAGGGCCTCCAGCCACTGCAAACGAACTCCAAATGCATGCACCCCCTTGTGCAGCTGGCTTGCATGGGTCCTGGAAAGTCGAACCAGGATCCTTTGGCTTTGCAGGCAAATGCCTTAACCACTAAGCCATCTCTCCACCCCCTCAAATTAGTTTTTTTTAATGGTGTGTACGTGTGTGCACGCCTGGGCTAGATTGAGACCTTCCTCAGGGGGTGGGGCGGGGGGGGGGGACGACACACAACAACAAAAATCATATATATGGGTCTATAGTTAGTTTCTTAAGGTCTTCTCTGGTTTCCATTAATATTATGAAATACTACTAATATTATGAAGAATATGATTATCAAGTCAGTGCTTTGGTCATTTTTTAAAGGTTTTATTTATTTGAGAGCGACAGAGAGAAAGAGGCTGACAGAGAAACAATGGGCGCACCAGGGCCTCCAGCCACTGCAAATGAACTCCAGACACAAGTGCCACCTTGTGCATCTGGCTAACGTGGGTCCAGGGGAATCGATCCTAAGTACTTTGGCTTTGCAGGCAAACGCCTTAATCGCTAAGCCATCTCTCCAGCCCCTTTGGTCAGTTAAAAAAAAAAAAAAAATTCCATCTTAAAATAGTGTACTTACCGCAAATCTAATTTAAACCTTAGATTTTGTTTTTCGGGGGGCGGGGGGAATACCATGCTTGGAGGCAACCAGGAATACCCAAGCCCCCAGGCTTGCTAGCGTGGGACCCAGACGCTTTCCCACGGGCCTCGGACGCTGCGCCGCGCCGGGTCTGCGCCTGCGTGACCAAAGCTGGGCCCCGCCCCCCTCGCGGCTCTCCCGGACGACTGCGCACGCGCGGGTGGTGAGTGGACCACGCCGGCGGGGCCGTGAGGGGCTTTGGAGTGGGCCGGGGATTTCTTTTCTTTTCTTTTTCTTTTCCGTTCTCACTCGTTTTCTAGAGCTTGGTGGTGGCGGGGTTCAGTCAGTGGTGCCGCGGTCTGGCAGCGAGGCGGAGGCGGGCAGCAGGCACCTCGGAGATCGACCCCACGGCGGGCGGGCGCCGCCCGGGACCTGCGCGTCAGGCCTGTGTTCCGGACTCGGCGGCGGCGGGTCCTCGGCTAGGTGTGCGGTGGGCAGTGGGCCGAGGGAGCCACGAGCGCGGACCAGCCGGCAGAGGCGCGTTTGCTCAGGGCTGTTTTTTTTTTTTTTTTTTTTTTTTTGAGGTTGGGATTGTGTGAAACGCCACACTCAGCAATCTTTTGCAAATAAAATGTGACAGAGTAAATAGAATTTTAGAAAGTGAGAGGGAAAAGACTGTCTCAGGCCAGAGAGCTACGTATGGAAAATGAAAATGGCAAGATTTCTGTCTTTCTAGAAGAAAATTTTGTTAATAGAATCGTACAGCAATATAAAAAACACTTTGAACACCTAGGCCATTCTCTTCTGTTCACAGACGTGACCTTACAGTCGTACCTCTTCCCTCTCCCTGCCATTGACTTTAGGTGATTATTGGGTTAATTCTCTTTTCTGCTGGATCACACGGCCTTGACCCAGATTTCTCTTTTCCTTTTTCTTTTTGGATTTCTGACGTAGGGTCCCCCTTTATCCCAGGCTAACCTGGAATTCACTGGGTAGTCTCAGGCTCCCCTCGAACTCACGGCGATCCTCCCATCTCTGCCTCCCGAGTGCAGGGATTAAAGGCGTGCTCCACCACGTCCGGCTTTTGACCCAGACTTCTTAAAGAACTTACTATAGTACTGCCTGGAAATACTCAGTATGGCAGTTTTAAGATAGATTTGATTGGCTGGAGAAATGGCTTAGCGCTTAATGGTGTTTGCCTGACAACCTCAGGCTCAAGTCCTCAGTACCCCTGCGTCTGGACATTGTATGCAGTGGCAGGCGGTTCTGGTGTGCCCATACTTTCTGCTTGCGGATTAATTTAAAATAATAAAAAAAATTGATCTGATATGTGGAAACTAAATCTGTTTATACAAGTAAGATCTTGCTAATCCTTGCTGATGCTGCTTACTGTATTACTGACCCCCCCCCACACACACACACCCTTCTGCTCATGCTGTTCCATCTTTCTGTGATCGTCATTTTTTTTTCCTGTGCTCTAAAGGCAAAGCAGAATGCCACCAACTGCTTTCCTGACTCCTCTTCCCCAGGGTCTTCACTCTGATCCCATGATAAGGTGTATGTATGTGTTTGTATCTCAACCTCATCATGGTGAACACTTCAGACTAGGTGTTCCTTTTTATAATAATAATAATAGCTAAGTAGTAGTATTATAAAACATTTTTATTGGATAAGAAAGATGGCTTAATGGTTAATGCGCTTTCCTGAGAAGCCTAAGGACCTAGGTTTGACTCCCCAGAACCCATGTAAGCTAGATGTACATGGTGGTGCATGCATCTAGAGTTTATTTGCAGTGGCTAACGGCCCTGGCATGTCTATTCTCTCTCTCTCTCTTTGTAGTAAATAAATAAAAATATTTTTAAAAATTAAAAAATATATTTGCAAGGAGAGAGGAGGGTAGAGAATGGGGGTGCCAGGGCTTACTACTGCAAACAAACTCCAGTCCCATGTTCCACTTTGCGCATCCGACTTTATGTGTGTCCTGGGCAATAGAACCCGGGTGGGCAGGCTTTGCATACAAGTGCCTTTTACCTTAGAGCTACTCCCCAGCCCAGGCTGGATGTTTCTTTGTTCTGTAGGGCTGTCCTGTGATAAAATTGTGCAGCAACTGGCCTTACCCCCTGGTTACTAGTAGCACCTCCATGATTACACCATCCAAAAATGCTTCCAGACATGACTAAAGGTGTCCCTAGAAGAGTAGCTCCTGGGTATCTCACAAAAACCATTGAATATGAGCCATATGAGGCCCAAGGTCAATTTAATCATACATAATACAAAATTTCTCAGCCCTTTTTGGACTCTATTTCACACACTTGGTTCTTATAAAATCTGATAAAATAGGTATCTGTGGGTTGTGGCTATAGCTCAGTTGATAAGAGTACTTACTTGCCTTGGAGGCATGAATCCCTCAACACAAAAGACAGAGATAGATACCAAAATGCACTCGTAGGTCCTCTCTGACCCACAGTGGAAGAAAAAGCTATGTCTGTGGCACATACTGTGGTGGTTTGATTCAGGTGTCCCCCATAAACTTAGGTGTTCTGAATGCTAGGTTCCCAGCTGATGGAGATTTGGGAATTAATGCCTCTTGGAGGCAGACTATTATTGGGGTCGGACTTATGGGTATTATAGCCAACTTCCCCTTGCCAGTGTTTGACACACTCTCCTTTTGCGATGTCCACCTGAAGTTGTTCAGGAAGTGATGTTCACCCTCTGCTCATGCCATCCTTTACCCTGCCATCATGGCGTGTCCCCTCACGTCTGTAAGCCAAAACAAATCCTTTTTTCCCAAAAGCTGCTCTTGGGTGATTTTTGCCAGCAAGGCGAACCTGACTGCAACACACAGCTACTCCTGTAATCTCAGCAGTCAGGAGGCAGAGGGGCAGCAGGATCATGAGTTTAAGGCCAGTCTTTGCTACCTAATGAGACCTTGTCTCCAAAAGCAAGAGGAAAGTTACCAATGCAGAAACATCTGTGTATCTCCTACCATCTTAGTAAATAGAACAGTCTTCCTTTCTAAACATTCCTTACCCCCAGAGGTCGTTGCTATTTAATATTGAGTTTATCATTCACTTGGTTTTATCTGCATTTTTAAAAAATGATTTGCATTTATTTATTTGACAGAAAGAGAGATAGAGAATGGGCACGCCAGGGCTTCCAGCTATTGCATACGAACTCCAGACTCATGTGCCACCTTGTGCATCTGGCAAACATGGGTCCTTGGGTCCTGAGGAATAGGACCTAGGTCCTTTGGCTTTGCAGGCAAACTCCTTAAACCACTAAACCATCCCTCCAGCTTCCCCTCTCCCCTCTTTTTAAATTTTTAACTTTATTTCAGAGAGAGAGACAGAGAGAGAGAATGAGCATGCCTGGGCCTTCAACTGCTGTAAACAAACACCAGATACATGTGCTTGTGTATCTGGCTTATGTGTGTCCTGGAGAATTGAACCTGGGGTCCTTTGGCTTTGCAGGCCATCTCTTCAGCCCTTATTTGCATGTTTTTGAATTTTATTTAAATGAAGTCATCTGTTGTGTGTTTGTGTTTGTGCTTGTATTTGTACACATATATTTATACAGGGTAAGTAAAAATTAATTTTTTATTTATTTGCAAGCAGAGAGAGAATGGGCACACCAAGGCCTATAGCCACTGCAAATGAACTCTAGATGCGTGTGCCTCTGGCTTTCCGTGAGTACTGGAGAACTGAACACTGGCCTTAACCACTGAGCCATCTCTAAGTAAAATTTTAGAAACTGAAAGGGAAGGAACTGTATCAGGTAAGAGAGCTACATATACAAAATCAAACTTCAGGGGCTGGCTGGAGAGATGGCCTAGCAGTTAAGGCACATGCCTGTGAAGCCTAAGGACCCAGGTTCAATTCTCCAGGTCCCATGTAAGCCAGATGCACATGGTGGCTCATGCATCTGGATTTTGTTTGCAGTGGCTAGAACCCTGGCATGCCCATTCTCACACACTCTCCCTCTCTCTCTCCCTCTTTGTCTCTAATAAGTACATAAAAATGAAAATAAAATATTTTTTAAAAACTCAAAATTTTAGCTTTTTCTGGGACTAAATTAGACTAAGGATAGAATCATACAGCACTATGTAAAAAAATTATTTAGAGTAGGTCTTCTTAAACTTTGAACATTCACTATTTTTTTTTTGGTTTTTCAAGGTAGGGTCTCACTGTAGCTCAGGCTAACCTAGAATTCTCAGGGTGGCCTTGAATTTACAGTGATTCTCCTACCTCTGCCTCCCCAGTGCTGGGATTAAAGGTGTCTACCACCACGCCTGGCTTCACTGTTCTTTTATGTTCTCAAGAAATTTTTACATGACCCTGGTTATACAGATATATAAACTAGATATACAAATCAAACATTTACTGGTAATAAAAAATTCTTTGTTTTACATATAATTTTACTATTAAAGGCAAATTTGCATACTAATGGAGTGGATATGCTTATTTTTTTATAGTCGATTAAATCTTGGCTCAAAATTTGACCTGCAGGATCTCCAGTATTTTTCAGAGCTGTTCAGTATTTTGATATTATAATCATCATTAGTGAAAATTCTTCTTTGTATAAATACATAGTATAAAATGCCATTTCAGCCAGGCATGGTGGCACACGCCTTTAATCCCAGCACTCGGGAGGCAGAGGCAGGAGGATTGCCATGAGTTCAAGGCCACCCTGAGACTCCATAGTGAATTCTTCAGCCTGGGCTAGAGTGAGACCCTTCCTTGAAAAACCAAAAATAAGTAAATAAAATAAAATGTCATTTCAGAAATTGTTGAAAGTTCCATACTAATCCCTAGCCAAAATTTATTACATGATTTTTTTTTTTTTTTTTGGTTTTTTTCGAGGTAAGGTTTCACTCTAGCCCAGGCTGACCTGGAATTCACTATGGAGTCTCAGGGTGGCCTTGAACTCATGGCGATCCTCCTACCTCTGCCTCCCAAGTGCTGGGATTAAAGGCGTGAGCCACCACGCCCGGCTATTAGATGATTTTTTAAACTTTTCATTTATTTATTAATTATGAACAGAGAGAATGGGCTTGCCAGGGCCTCTAGCCACTACAGACAAACTCCAGATGCATGTGTCACCTTGTGCATCTGGCTTATGTGGGACCTGGAGAATCGAACCTGGTCCTTAGGCTACATAGGAAGGAGGATTAACCACTAAATCATCTCTCCAGCCACTGAATGACTTTTTTAAAATGAAATTTCATTCAGCAACTCAACAATTTTTAAAGCCAAACATTCTAACACAGTAAGGTTCAAAGACAGTAATTTGATAAATGCTGAGGAATACCAATAGGAAAACGGTTTTCGTTTTCTGTAATTAAACCATGATGTTTATATCTCAGAGTAACTTATAATATATAGTAGTCTCAGATTTGAGCCAGCGTGTTCCAGGCAGCATTCTTTGGTGGTGTGTGATGTGATGGCATGAGGACGCAAAGTACATGTGTTCAGAACCAACACTGCAGTGAAGTGGTGTGGTGAGCACAGGCAAGTACAGCCAAAAACACTTTAATCACTGTGTTTTTTCACTGTGATATATCACCATGCCTAGTGTGATGGGACCATTTTAATCTACCTAATAAGTGTAATTTGTGTTCTTGCTGCAGGAAAAGAAAAAAAACATGAGAAATAGTGAGCATAGTTTTTCCAAATTTGATTTACAACTATAAACCCCACAGATACAATAACCTCAATAAACTCAAAAGTATTAGAAATACATAGAAAATTGTACCCAGACATACCAAAACCAAAAAAGAGCAAAATCTCAAAAGCCCAGGAAGGAAAGACACACACTCCCGAAATAAATAAATAAATAAAAAGTGCAGGAGGACCTTTATTAAAAGAAGAAAAAAATCCACCAGGCATGGTGGTACATGCCTTTAGTCCCAGCACTCAGGAGGCAGAGGTAGGAGGATTACTGTGAGATTACTGTGAGTTCGAGGCCACCCTGAGACTACATAGTGAATTCCAGGTCAGCCTAGACTAGAGTGAAACCCTACCTCGGGGGTGGGGGGGGGAAGAAAGGAAGAAAGGGGAAAATATCCTGTCAGCTTGGATTTCTGTGTCCAAGGCAAAACACTGGATACACCTCACATTGGAACTACACTACAAAGAATATTAAGTCATCCAGGCAGGCGGAAATGACACCAAATCAAAATATTTGTACAATAGAGTGGAAACAATGGAAATGGTTACTATGTAAGTAAAAATATATGATTGAAAAGTTTAAGGTTGTGTGTTTATGACAACTGTAAAGGAAGACATGTAACAACCTGAAGACTTGGGAGAGAGCACATATATACTCTGCTGTAGGTGGCTTACATATGCATGAACAGCCATATTATGTGAAGATAGACTGATATGTTAAGGAATTCACAGTAGCCCTTAAGTGATCTCTTTTTTTGTTTTTTTGGTTTTTCAAGGTAGGGTCTCACTCTAGCCCAAGCTGACCTGGAATTCACTATGGAATCTCAGGGTGGCCTTGAACTCACAGCACTCCTCCTACCTCTGCCTCCCAAGTGCTTAGTTTAAAGGCATGTGCCACCACGCCCAGCTAAGTGATCTCTTAAGTAAGCCCAAGTAGCTATAGCCACCTGATATTCGATGAAAATGCCCAAAATACTCATTGGAGAAAAGACAGCCTCTTCAGCAAATGGTGTTGGGAAAACTGGATATATATCTGCAGAAGGATGAAAATAGATTCTTCTCTCTCACCATGCACAAGAATTAAGTCCAAATGGATTAAAGACGTTAACATCAGACCTGAAACTCTGAAACTGCTGGAGGAAAAAGTAGGGGAAACCCTCCAACATATTGGTCTTGGCAAAGACTTTCTGAATACAACCCCAATTGCTCAGGCAATAAAACCACAGATTAATCACTGGGACCTCATGAAATTACAAAGATTTTGCACTGTAAAGGACACAGTGAAAAAAGCAAAGAGGCAACCTACAGAATGGGAAAACATCTTTACCAGCTATATATCTGATAGAGGATTAATATCTAGGATATACAAAGAACTCAAAAAGTTAAATAATAAGGAATCAAATAAGCCAATCAAAAAATGGGCTATGAAGCTAAATAGAGCATTCTCAAAGGAAGAAATACGAATGGCATATAAGCATCTAAAAAAATGTTCTATGTCACTAGTCATCAGGGAAATGCAGATTAAAACTACATTGAGATTCCATCTCACTCCTGTCAGATTGGCCACCATCATGAAAACAAATGATCATAAATGTTGGCAGAGATGTGGAAAAAGAGGAATCCTTCTACACTACTGGTGGGAATGCAATCTGGTCCAGCCATTGTGGAAATCAGTGTGGAGGTTCCTAAAACAGCTAAAGATTGATCTACCATATGACCCAGCTATAGCGCTCCTAGGCATATATCCAAAGGACTCATCTCATTTCCTTAGAAGTACATGCTCAACCATGTTTATTGCTGCTCAATTTATAATAGCTGGGAAATGGAACCAGCCTAGACGTCCCTCAACTGATGAGTGGATAATGAAGATGTGGCACATTTATACAATGGAGTTCTACTCAGCGGTTAAGAAAAATGAAGTTATGAAATTTGCAGAAAAATGGATGGACCTGGAAAGGATTATACTAAGTGAGGTAACCCAGGCCCAGAAAGCCAAGCGCCACATGTTCTCTCTCATATGTGGATCCTAGCTACAGATGATTGGGCTTCTGCTTGAGAATGAAAATACTTAGTAGCAGAGGCCAGTAAGTTAAAAAGGAGACATAAAGGGAAGAGAAAGGAAGAGAGGACGATACTTAATAGGTTGATATTGTATATATGTAATTACAATGATTGTGATGGGGAGGTAATATGATGGAGAATGGAATTTCAAAGGGGAAAGTGTGTGTGTGTGGGAAGGAGGGAATTACCATGGGATATATTTTATAATCATGGAAAATGTTAATAAAAATTAAAAAATAAAATTAAAATTAAAAAGTAACAAAAAGCAATAGCTAGTAAGCTAATAATGGAGGGAGGAATCTAATCATAAAGTGTGTTCACTGCTCTATAATACTCCATTGTATTAATATACCACAGTTTATTATATAATATCTAATGGTTAGACATTGGGCTGTGTTTATTATTATACATTTCTACTTTGAGCATCTTTTACATGTCTGTGTGAAGCTTAATATGCTTTGATACACAGTTGCTGAGTTGAAGATTTTAAGGTTAACATCAAATAATTTTATCAGTTTCGGCCACCAGAGAAGGCAATTTTGTGTACTCCAAATCCTTAAAAACAGTTCATATATTCAGTCTTTAAGTTTTAGTCATTTATGGTAATGTGAGGTAAGCTCTTACTATAATTTGCCTTTCCTGCTAAGTTATAAGGTTGAATGCCTTTCCATATGATTTTTGATTATTTATGCATTGTTTCATAAAATGACTGTTGGAGTATTTTCATGTTTATCTTTTGGTACAAATGGAATTGCGAAAAAAGATCAGTAATATACAAGAAAGTGAAGAAATGAATGTAAAACAGTGGGAACAAACAGGAAGCAAATAATAGACTTATGTATCATCAAATAATAGCAAATCATAGACTTATGTATTTATCAACAATAAAATTTAGTATAAAAATGTAATTATGCCAATTAAAAAACAGAACTCAGGGTGGATTAAAAGAAACAAAAACTAGCCCTGTGCTGTCTCTAAGAAACACTTGGAAAGGAAGAAAAAGATACATATCATACATTTGTTTGTAAGGGCATTTAAAAATTAATTCTGGATAAATTAGACATGACAACAAAGAAGTCACCAGAAGTGGAGGTACTACATAATGACAAGAAGGATAGTTCGTCAGGACCAGATGGCAGTTTTGAATGCTTGTGCTGCAAATACAAGTACTTTAAATTACAGAAAACAGGAATTGAGAATTGTTACAGCTGAAGGAACACACGAATCTATAATTGTAGCTGGGACTTCAACTCTTTCTCTGTCATTTAGCAGAACTACTAGGCAAGATATCAGAAAGGATATTGGAGAACTTGATACATAAACCAATAGGATCTATTCTCATGTAATCCTTCACCCAACATTAGCAAAATACAGAATCCTTTCAATCATCCAGGGAATATCCACCAAGCTAGACCACACCTTGAACCACAGCACAAGTTTTAACACTTTAATAAGAGAATTGCAAGGCTGGAGAGATGGCTGAGACCTAAGGCCAGATGTACAAAATGGAATACACATCTGGAGTTTGCAGTGGCAAGAAGCTCTGGTGCATCCATTCTCTCTTTGGTTAAAAAAAAAATCTGTATATTGTTTTAAACAAATTATAAAGCATGTATGGTGTTGCACATCTTTAACCCCAGAACTCAGTAGGCAGAGGTAGGAGGATCACTGTGAGTTCAAAGCCACTCTGAGACTACATAGTGAATTCCAGGTCAGCCTGGGCTAGAGCAAGATCAGAAAAACCAAAACCAAAAAAATAAAAAAGAATTGCAAGTAAATTGTAAGACAATGAGAAACATTGAACTGAGTGAAAAGGAGGAGGGAATAAAGTGGCTCAGCAGTTTCAGCACTTGCCTGCAAAACCTAACCACCTGGATTCCATGCCCCAGTACCCATGTGAACAAGCTGCATAAAGTGACACATGCACCTGGAGTTGATTAGCAGTGGCTAGAGGCATGTCCATTCTCTCTGTCTCTCTCATTCTCTCACTTTCTCTTCACTCTGTGTCTCTTTCTCTGCATGTAAATAAATAATTTTTTCTAAAAACAGAAACTGCTCTTTTTTGGCTGCTCACCACTCCTGAACCACCTGAACTCTGTCTGGTAAGGCATCTGGTCTCAGCCTGGCTGGGCTGAGATGGGGGAGGGAACCCTTCTCCCATATGGACTTTAGCCCTTCCTACCACCCCATGGTGGGAGCTTTCTGTACTTCCCCCTCTTTCCTTCTCTTAATCTAGTAAGTCTCTCTAAACCTTAAAAAAAGAAGAAATTTATCAAATCAATATTTACCTCAAATAAGTTTAGAAAGCAAAATAAGCCAGGTGTGGTGGTGCACACCTGTAAGCCCAGTACTCGGGAGGCAGAGGTAGGAGGATCACTGTGAGTTCAAGGCCACCTGAGACTATACAGTGAATTCCAGGTCAGCCTGGGCTAGAGTGAGACCCTACTGCAAAAAAAAAAAAAAAAAAAGGAAAGAATAAAGCAAATGAAAATAGTCAATGATAAACTAATAAATACCCTGAATAGATAAAAATTGCTAGTGAGACTTGGAAAAATAGAAAATACAATAGGTATGAAATTGGATATTGATACAGGTTCCAAAAACTTTAAAAAGAAGAGCATAGCACAAACACCTCTATATGCAAATGTAAATTTAGCAGTTTATATGATCTGTACAAATTCTTCAAAAAGTAAAAACTCAGCTGAGCCTGAGCCTGAGTCCTGTAATCCCAGCTGCAAAGAAGGCTGAGGCAGGAGGATAGCAAGCACAAAGCCAGCATGAGTAATTTTGTGATACCTTATCTGAAAAAGTAGAGAGAGGCTCTGGGGAGATGGCTCAGCAGTTAAAGTGCTTGCTTGCAAAGCCTGATGGCCTATGTTCAATTCTCAGTGCTAGGTAAAGCCAGGTGCACAAAGTGGCCAGAGGCTCTGGCATGCTCATTTTCTGTCCCATAAATAAATTTAAAAAATTTTTAATGTTTTTATTTTTATTTTTTTGTTTTCTGAGGTAAGGATTCACTCTCTAGCCCAGGCTAACCTGGAATTCACTATGTAGTCTCAGGGTGGCCTCAAATTTACAGTGATCCTTCTACCTCTACCTCCAGAGTGCTGGAATTGAAGGTATGTGCCAGGCTGGAGAGATGGCTTAGTGGTTAAGCGCTGACCTGCGAAGCCTAAGAACCCTGGTTCGAGGCTTGATTCCTCAGGACCCACATTAGCCAGATGCACAAGGGGACGCACGCGTCTGGAGTTCGTTTGCAGTGGCTGGAAGCCCTGGCGCACCCATTCTTTCCCTCTGTCTCTCTCCCCCTTCTCTCTGTCTGTTGCTCTCAAAACTAAATAAAAAAAAATTTGAAAGGTATGTGCCACCACACCTGGCTATAGAGAGAATGGGCCTGCAGCTGCTGCAAACATACTCCATATGCATGTACCACTTTGTACATCTGGCTTTTTTTTTATATGGGCACTGGGGAATCAAACTCAGGTCATAAGACTTTACAGGCAAGTGCCTTAACCACTGGGCCATGGCTCCAGCCATTCATTCATTCATTCATTCATTCATTCATTTATTTATTTATTTATTTAGTGGTTTTTCGAGGCAGGGTTCCACTCTAGCTCAGGCTGACCTGGAATTCATTATGTAGTATCTGGGTGGCCTTGAACTCCTGATAACCCTCCTACCTCTGCCTCCTGAGTGCTGGGATTAAAGGCATGCACTACCACGCCTGGCTTCCATTTTTGGTTTTTTAAGGTAGGGTGTCATTTTAGCCCATACTTATATGGAATTCACTCTAGTCTCAGGCTGGCCTGAAACTCATAGTGATCTTCCTACCTCTTCTACCTCCTGAGTGCTGTAATTAAAGGCCTGTACTACCACACCTGGCCATGCCTGATTTTAAGCTGTATTACAGAACTATCATAACAAAACCAGTATGGTACTGACCCCAAAACACATAGGTAGATCAATGGAACAATAGATGATTTTGACATTAATCCTCACTTTTCAGCTCTCTGATATTTAACAAGGATGCCAAAAATGCACATTAGACAAAAGACAGATTCTTAACAAATTGTGCTGGGGGAAATTAGATCCTTATCTCTTTTCCCACTCAAAAACTAACTCCAAGTGGATGAAAGACCTTAATGTGAAACTTGAAATTTTGAAACCAGCAGAGAAATAGTGGGAAAAGCTCTTCAACATACAGGATTCTGGTCACTAAGGAAAGAAAATAAACAAATAACAAATAGGACCACATGCAATTTAAAAGCTTCTGTAAGCAAAGGAAATAGACTACAGAATGGGAGAAAGTTTTTGTTAGCTATATATCTGACAGGGAATTGATATCTAGACTATACAAAGAACTCAGAAAACTAAACAGTAAGACATTAGGGCACTGGAAAGATAGCTTAGAGGTTTAAAAGCACTTCCTTCCAAAGCCTGCTTGCCCAGGTTCAATTTCCAAGCGATTCACATAAAGCTTTTTAGCTTATTTACATCTGGGTCCTCTGTTCTGTTCCATTGATCTACATGTCTGTTTTTATGCCAGTACCATGCTGTTTTTGTTACTTTGGCTCTATAGTATAGCTTAAAATCAGGTATGGTGATACCACCAATCTTATGTTTGTTCTTCAAAATTATTTTGGCTATTTGAGATTTTTTTTTATGCTTCCAAATGAATTTTAGGATTGTTTTTTTCTATTCCCATGAAGAATGCCATGGGAATTATTTTTCTTAATTTTTAAAAAACATTATTTATTTGAGAGAGCAAGAGAGAAAGTGGTAGAGAGAGAGAGAGAAAGAGAATGGGCACACCAAGGCTTCCAGCCACTGCAAAAGAACTCCAGATGCATGCACCACCTTGTGCATCTGGCTTACGTGGGTCCTGGGGAATCGAACCAAGGTTCTTTTGCTTTGCAGGCAAATGCCTTAACTGCTAAGCCATCTCTTCAGCCCTGCCATGGGAATTTTGATGGGGATTGCATTAAATGTGTATTGTTTTTGGTAAGATAGACATTCTCACAATATTGATTCTTCCAATCCAAGAAGAAGGGATATCTTTCCATTTCCTGTTGTCTTCTGCAATATCTTGTTAAGAGTGTTTTAAAGGTTTCATTGTAGAGATCTTTCAATTCGTTGGTTAGATTTATTCCACAGTACTTTTTTGAGGCAATTTTTTTTAATTTTTATTAACATTTTCCATGATTATAAAATATATCCCATGGTAATTCCCTCCCTCCCCACCCCCACACTTTCCCATTTGAAATTCCACTCTCCATCATATTACTTCCCCATTACAATCATTGTAATTACATATATACAATGTCAACCTACTAAGTATCGTCCTCTCTTCCTTTCTCTTCCCTTTATGTCTCCTTTTTAACTTACTGGCCTCTGCTACCAAGTATTTTCCTTCTCAGGCAGAAGCCCAATCATCTGTAGCTAGGATCCACATATGAGAGAGAACATGTGGCGCTTGGCTTTCTGGGCCTGGGTTACCTCACTTAGTATAATCCTTTCCAGGTCCATCCATTTTTCTGCAAATTTCATAACTTCATTTTTCTTTACCGCTGAGTAGAACTCCATTGTATAAATGTGCCACATCTTCATTATCCACTCATCAGTTGAGGGACGTCTAGGCTGGTTGGTTCCATTTCCCAGCTATTATAAATTGAGCAGCAATAAACATGGTTGAGCATGTACTTCTAGGGAAATGAGATGAGTCCTTTGGATATATGCCTAGGAGTGCTATAGCTGGGTCATATGGTAGATCAATCTTTAGCTGTTTTAGGAACCTCCACACTGTTTTCCACAATGGCTGGACCAGATTGCATTCCTGCCAGCAGTGTAGAAGGATTCTTGAGGCAATTTTTTTTTTTTTTTGGTTTTTGGAGGTAGGGTCTCACTCTGGTCCAGGGTGATCTGGAATTAACTCTGTCATCTCAGGGTGGCCTTGAACTCATGGTGATCCTCCTACCTCTTCCTCCCGAGTGCTGGGATTAAAGGCGTGAGCCACGACGCCCAGCTCTCTTGAGGCAATTTTTAATGGAAGTGTTTTCCTGATTTCATCCTCAACATATTTGTTGTTAACATATAGGAAAGCTACTGAATTTTGTGTGTTAATTTTGTATCCTGCTATGTTGCTAAAAGTGTTTTTCAGCTCTAACTAACAGTTTTCTGGTAGAGTCTTTAGGGTCCTTTATGTACACAATCATATCATCTTCAAATAATGATAATTTGATCTCTCCTTTTCCAATTTGAATCCCATTTATGTGTGCCTCTTGCCTTATTGTTAGAGCTAAGACTTCTAGTACTGTATTAAACAAAAGTGGGGACAGTGGACACCCTTGTCTTGTTCCTGATTTTAGTGAAAAAGTTCAAGTTTTCCCCATTTGCTACTTTGTTGGCTATAGGCATGTCATAAACAGCCTTTGTTATGTTGAGATATTTTCCTTCTTTTCCCAGTTTCTTTAGGACTTTTACTATGAAGGGATGTTAGATTTTGTCAAATGCCCTTTCTGCATCTATTGAGATGATACATGCTTTTGTCCTTAAGTCCATTTATATAGTGTATTACATTTATCGATTTGTATATGTTGAACCATCCCTGCATCTTGGTTGGGGTGAATGATCTTTTGATATATTCTTGTATTCTGTTTGTCAGTATTTTGTTGAAAATTTTTACTTCTATGCTCATGAGGTAAATTGGTCTGTAATTTTCTTTTTATGTTCTGTCTTTGCCTGGTTTGGTATCCAGGTGATGCTGGCTTTGTAGAAGGAGTTTGGTTGAATTCCTTCCTTTTCTATTTCATGGAAAAATTTGAGAAGCATTGGTGAGAGCTGTGCCATGAAGGTCTGGCAAAATTCACCAGTGAATCCATCTGGGCTTGCACATTTTTAGTTGAGAGATTTTATAACTGCTTGGATCTCCATGCTTGTTATAGGTCTATTTATGTGGTTAATCTCATTTTTTTAACCTTTAAAAAATGTTTTATTGACAACCTCTGTACATATAGACAATATATCATGATCATAATCCCCTCCCATAACCCTCTTTTCTTAAATTTTCACAATTTTTATTAATATTTTCCATAATTATAAAATATATCCCATGATAATTAATTTCATCTTAGTTTTGGTAGGTCATATAAATCAAGGAAACCATCCATCTCTTTCAGATTTTCAAACTTAGTGTAGTATATGTTCTTAAACCATGTCCTTATAATTTTCTGAATTTCTTTGGTATCTGTTGTAAAGGTGCCCTTTTCATCTCTAATTTCGTTAATTTGTGTCTCTTCTCTTTTTCTTTTGGTCAGATTTACTAAAGGTTTATCAATCTTTATTTTATTTATTTATTTATTTATTTTGGTTTTTCGAGGTAGGGTTTTCACTGTAGTCCAGGCTGACCTGGAATTCACTCTATATTCTCACGGTGGTCTCCAACTCACAGTGATCCTCCTACCTCTCTGCCTCTTGAGTGCTGGGATTAAAAGCATGCACCACCATGCCCAGCTAGGTTTATCAATCTTGCTTATCCTTTCAAATAACCAAGTCTTTTTCATTGATTTTTTTATATATATATATATTGAGGGCATTAACTTCTGCCCTCATTTTTATTATTTCTTCATGTCCACTGATTTTTGGTTTGCCTTGTTCTTTTTCCAAGGCTCTAAAATGTTTACTTGCAACTTCCCCCACCCCTCTTTATTTATTTATTTTGTTTTTTCAAGGTAGAGTCTCAATCTGGTCCAGGCTGAACTCAAAGTGATCCATGCTGGAAGGCAGCAAGCAGCTCCAGCAGCCAAGTGGAAGGAAGGAGCTCTTTTCACCCAGAGCTTCCTTATATAAAGTTCCCACTTGAGAGGGGCCTCTGCTCTGGAGGAAGGACTTCCTCCTCCAGTTAATCCTTCCTGGAAGCAACCTCAAAGACCACCAAAAGGAATTTCTGTGGATTACTAAACAGATCAAGTTGACAACTCCTTAACCATCACATCTTCCTTTTGGAGTGTTTCTCCAATCAATACAGTGACCTTCTTTATCTTTCCTAATGTTGGTTTGAAGTCTACCCTGTCAGATGCTAGGATAGTGACACCTACTTGTTTTCTAGCACTTTTGCTTGAAATAGCATTCTCCAACCTCTCAACCTAAGATACTGTCCATCTTTTATGGAAAGGCGAGTTTCATGGAAGCAACAAATAGAAGGATCCTGCTTTTTGACCCAGTCAGTAAATCTGTGTCTTGGTTGGGGCATTGAGACCATTGAAGTTAAGAGTGATTATTGAAAGGTGTGTATTTATTATTGCCATTCTCATTTTGTAGTTCTTCTAGTTTTTACCTTTGCTGTCTTGTATTATTTGACTATGGTTTATTTTTTCCTGTTTCCTTAGTGTGTTTGCTTTTCTTTCTCTTCATCATGGAAGATCCTTTCAAGTATTTTCTGTAGAGCTGATTTAGTGTTCATATATCCATTTAGCTTGTTTTTGCTGCAGAATGTCCTTATTTCTCTATGAATTTGGATAGATAGTTTTACTGGATAAAGTAATCTTGGTTGACAGTTATCTTTCAGAACTTGGAATACATCATTCCAAGCTCTTCTGGCTTTTAAAGTTTGTGTTGAGTAATCTGCTGTTCTGATGGGCTTGTGTTTGTATGTGACTTGGTTTTTCTCTCTAACTGCTTTCAGTATATTTTCTTTGGTTTGTAGTTTAATTATAATATGATGGTAAGAGGTTCTTTCCTGATTTTGTCTGTTTGGCATTCTAAAGGCTTCCTGTATCTATATTGGCATCACTTTCCCCTACTTGGGGGAAGTTTTCTTCTATGATTTTGTTGAAAATACCTGTTATGCCTTTGGAGTGAAATTATTCTCCTTCTTCTATGCTCTTAATTCTTAGGTTTGATCTCTTTATAGTGTCCCGAAATTCCCATTCATGCCTTCCTATTAGTTTGTCTTTCTCTTTGTTGGACAGTATTAGATCTGCCACTTGGTCTTCTCTTTTAGATATTCTGTCTTCTCCTTGATCCAGTCTACTGGTGAGACTTTCTACAAAGTTTTCTAATTGACTTACTCTGCTTTTCATTTCCAGTATTTCTGATTGGTATTTTTTCACTATTTTTATTTGCTTACTTATGTCTTATGTTGTTTTTCCTCCTTTGTGTGTAGAAGATGTGAGTCTCTTCTGCTTCTTTGCCATGGTTTATAATAACTTATACACCTCACTTTTTGGTAGAAGAGCATATTTTGCTGTTTTTCTGCTTATTTCCCTCCCTAGGCTACTTTGGCACAGCACTATGCTGCCATCTTTTTATTTTTGGTTTTTCAGGGTAGGGTCTCACTCTAGCCCAGGCTGACCTGGAATTCACTATAGTCTCAGACTGGCCTTGAACTTTCAGTGATTCCTCCTACCTCAGCCTTCTGAGTGCTGGGATTAAAGGCATGTGCCACCACTCCTGGCTTATTTTACTTATGAAAATATTTTATTTATGTATTTGAGAGAGAGAGAGAAAAAAAAAGAGGCAGGTAGAGAGAGAGAGAGAGAAAGAGAATGGGCATGCCAGGGCCTCCAGCTACTGCGGATCAACTCCAGATGCATGTGCCACCTTGTGCAGCTGGCTTACATGGGTAGTAGGAGCTCGAACCTGGGTCCTTTGGCTTTGCTGGCAAGTACGTTAACCACTAAGCCATCTCCCCAGCTCTTTTTTTTTTTTAAACTTCTAGATATAGTTTATAAATGTGTTCAGCACATGGCTTAGAAAAAAATCTGACCTCACCTCAAAAGAGATCTAGCATTTATCCTAGGTGTTGGGAGCTAACTTCCACCTGCAAGGAGGGTGAGCTGGGGCCTGACATTAGTCAGGTGAGCAGTTATTCTGGTAATCATGCTCACTTAATGAAACCTTAGTAAAAATACTGGCTTGGCAGGACTCAATGCCTGTCCTCACACATGGTACCAGGAGGGTGGTATGCCCTGAGGATTCTTGTAAAAACTTCAAGCTTGGAATCATAGATTTCTCCATAGGTTTTCTTCTTTGGCTAGTTCTAATTTGTTTCTTTTTCCCTGTACTGAATGTAACTGAGTGTAATTGCCATCAGTTAGCTCGGTGTTTCTAGCAAATTATGAATACAATGTGGTGTGCAAATGTCTTCTACTTACAGTTGTCCAGAAGTGTGGCAGTCCTGGTCAGCTGGAGGATTGTGCCTGAACCTCACAGTCCAGCTTGCTCTGGGCAGTACCTTCAGAAAAGTCATAGTGCAATTGCAGTGAGCCAGGATCCTTACCTCATTCTTGGGGGTCGCAGTGAGCCTAGACCTGGCTATCTAGCTCTATGACACACCTCCCTTTTCTTCCCACTCTTGACTATTCATCTTCTCCTTACTGTCCCTTTTCTTTCCACACATCTTTCTGTGTGTGTGTGTGTGTGTGTGTGTTTTTTTCTTTTGGTTTTTTGAGGCAGGGTCTCACTCTAGCTCAGGCTGACCTGGAATTCCCTATGTAGCCTCAGGGTGGCCTCGAACTCAAGGCAATCCTCCTACCTCTGCCTCCCGAGTGCTGGGATTAAAGGTGTGCGCCACCACACCCGGCTTTATGCTCTTCTTTTGAGTTAGTTTTCTGTACCCACCAATGATACCCAACCAGTGACATTAAAGCATCAGTAGATTTCTGAGAAAATTAACTAAAATGCCTGTGCATGGCTATCAGGTACCAGAGGAAGCAAAATGCCTCCAAATATTTGTAGCAAACATTACCTTGATAAGGAATCATAAGAATGCGACAATGGTCTTTGTAAAAGAAAAAGAAATATGTACAAAAGAAAAGCTGCGTTTGTTGATCTGACAAGGAATCATAAGAATGTGACAATGGTCTTTGTAAAAGAAAAAGAAATATGTACAAAAGAAAAGCTGCATTTGTTGATCTGGAGAAGCCCCTTGTAGGTGTCCAATGCCAGATTTAAATCTGTATGTTTTTTCTATCACTTTTCAAGGCTGGGGAGATGGCTCAGTGGTTAAAGGCACTTGCTTACAAAGCCAGTTGGCCTGAGTCTAGTTCCCTAGTGCCCAAGTAAAGCCAAGTGCACAAAGTGGTCTATGTCTGGGATTTGTTTGCAGTGGCAAAGAGGCCCTGGAGTGCCCCATTTTGTCTCACTCTCTCCTGAGCCCTCGGTCCAATAATTAAATAAAAATGTGTTTTACAAAAACTCACTTCAGCCAGGTGTAGTGGTGCACGCCTTTAATCCCAGCACTCAGGTGGCAGAGGTAGGAGGACTGCCATGAGTTCGAGGCCACCCTGAGACTCCATAGTGAATTCCAGGTCAGCCTGGGCTAGAGTGAGACCCTACCTTGAAAAACCAAAAAAAAAAAAAAACAAAAACCCTCACTTCAGTTTGTGTCATTGCTATGAATTTAAATGTTTGTAGCTATCATCTGATGGGCAGGGGAAGCATCCACATATCACATATACTCCTTGCTCTGCAGGTTGTGAATAGTTTGTGAAATGAGTGACTCAGAAGATGATGATATACCCCAGCTTTCTTCCCACGCTTTAGCTGCTCTCCAGGAATTTTATGCTGAGCAGAAGCAATACACCAACCCAGATGGGGATGATAAATATAACATTGGGATAATCGAAGAGAACTGGGTAAGTAAATGATTCCACATCCATAGGGAAGTAGTGGTGTGGTGTCCATCCTGTGCTGAGTCACGACTTCATCTGACTTCCCCTGGTGCCAAAGCCTCTCTTACCTGTCATTCTGGAGCTGAAAGCTCTAAGGCACAAGAACAGGAAGCAGTGTGGATGTTGTCAGACAGGGTATAGTCACATTCTCTGGTTTTGACCAGCAGGCTGGCTAGTGATTAAAGGGGGTGCTTTGCAGCAGGTACTGGGACAGTATGCCTTATGTACAAAACAGACCCGTGCTTTGTTCTTGGATTCATGTTCAGCATGCCCTGTTGGGTTTCGTGGAATCCAACAGTTGTGGTGGGAAGAGATACAAATTTCATTTCAGTAAATGGGGGCAATGGGATTTAAACATATAATGATTGATTGGATAAGAGGAAGTGTTTAAGAAGATGTTAATTTCTAGTTATGCTATATATTTTAGTTGTATTTTTATAAAATAGGTGGCAGATACAGTGGTACATGCCTGTAATCCTAGCACTTGGGAAGCAGAGAGAGGGTGATTGCTGAAAGTCCCAGGATAACCTGGGGTGCATAGCCAGACTTAGTTTCAAAGCAAATAAATAAGTAAAAGTAGGACTTTAGCAGCTAGGAGCTGGCTCAGTGGGTAAGGTTGCTTGCTTGCTACATAAGCATGAAGATCTCAGCTTGATCCACAGCACCCACATAAAAAGTCAGGTGTGGCCATGCATATTTAACCCCAGTACAGTGGGAGGCAGAGACGAGAATTGCCAGGGCTTAGCTATGTCCTAACAGCAAGAGTTTGATTCCCCAGTACCCATGTAAAGGCAGATGTCCAAAGTGGCATATGCATCTGGAGTTTGTTTGTAGCAGCAAGAGTGCCTGGCATGCCCATTTTCTGATGAAAAACTGAGCTCCAGGTGCAGTGAGATTCTGTATCAAGAAAATAAGGCAAAAGTGTTCTGGTCTCTGAATGCACACATTTGCACACTCATGCATATTACACATATGTGCGTGTGAGGCACCACATACTACACATACCACTATAAAAATTTTTTAAGGTAGGGGTTTTAAAAAATAAGCTGAGGGCTGGAGAGATGGCTTAGCGGTTAAGCGCTTGCCTGTGAAGCCTAAGGACCCTGGTTTGAGGCTCGGTTCCCCAGGTCCCACGTTAGCCAGATGCACAAGGGGGCGCACGCGTCTGGAGTTTGTTTGCAGAGGCTGGAAGCCCTGGCGCACCCATTCTCTCTCTCTCCCTCTATCTGTCTTTCTCTCTGTGTCTGTCGCTCTCAAGTAAATAAATAAATAATTAAAAAAAAATAAGCTGAGGGAGCCAGGCATGGTTGCACATGCCTTCAATTCCAGCACTTGGGAGGCAGAGGTAGGACTGCCATGAGTTCAAGGTCAGCCTGGGATAGAGTGAGACCCTACCTTGAAAGACAAAAAAAAAAAAAAGAAAAAAAAAGTAAAAGGAAAAAAAAAAACAGATAAGAGAAGCAGAGGGAAAGGATACATCTGAGAAACAGACAGTGCTTTGCATTTATCATGATTTCTGCTCAGTCATAAGCCTGCCTTTTGCTGTCACTAGGTAAATGGAAGGAAAATTTTGTCTTTTTCTGGCAATCTTTTTTATTTTGTTCAGTTTGGTTCTCAAAGATATATTTAAAAATTTTTTCCAGGCATTGTAGCACTTGTGAGGCTGAGGTAGGAGGATCACTGTGAGTTGTAGGCCAGCCTAAGACTAATCCTGGGCTAGAGAAAGACCCTACTTCAAAAAAAAAATTTTTTTTTGTTTCACTCTGATACAAAGAATGTTCCTTCCCTGGAGAGATGGCCTAGCACTTAAGCTGTTTGCTTATGAAGGCTAAGGACCCATGTTTGACTCTCTAGGTCCCACATAAGCCAGATGCATAAGGTGATGCAAGCATGCAAAGTTGCACATGCACATAAGGTGGTACACATTTCTGGAGTTTGACTGCAATGGCTAGAGGCCCTGGCACACCATTTCTCTGTTGTTCTCTCTCATTCTCTCATTAAAAAAAAAAAGTGTTCCTGGGCTGAAGAGATGGCTCAGGGGTTAAAGTCTTCATAAGCAAGTCCTGACAGCAAGAGTTTGATTCCCCAGTACCCATGTAAAGGCAGATGTCCAAAGTGGCATATGCATCTGGAGTTTGTTTGTAGCAGCAAGAGTGCCTGGCATGCCCATTTTCTCTCAGTGTCTTTCTCCCTCTCTCTCATTCTCTGTGTAATTGCAAATGTATATATTTTTTAAAGAAGGCTAGAAAGATGGCAGGTACTTGCCTGTGAAGCCTAAGGACCCGTGTTTGACTTTTCAGAGCCTACATAAGCCAGACACACAAAGGTGAGGCAAGCACAAGGTCGCACATACCCAGTAGGTGGCGCAAGTGTCTGGAGTTCAAGTACAGTGGCCGAGGCCCTAGAGTGCCTATTCTCTCTCTCTGTCTGTCTCTTGCTCCCTAAAACAATTTTAAAAAGGAATTTTCCTTTCCATTTACTTTATATGTTCTACCAAATCAGAAGCTTCTGTCTCATGATTTTGTGTGTGTTTGAGATAAGATCTCATGTAGCTAAGCTGGCCTTGAGATTCTGATCCTCCTGCCTCTGCTTCTCAAGTGTTGGGATTATAAGCATGTGATGCCATGCTTGGCTTCTTTTAACCTTCTAGTTTGATGTTTTTGCAGATAATAAGTATTAGAAACTTGAAATATAGCTGAGTGTGGTGGCACATGCCTTTAATCCCAGCACTTGGAAAGCAGAGGTAGGAGGATCTCTAAGTTCAAGGCCTGAGATTACATAGTGAATTCCAGGCCAACCTGGGCTAGAGTGAGACCCTACAGTGAAAAGACCAAAAAGAAAAGAAAAAAAGAAAGAAACTTGAAATATTACATTATTCTTGTTTCCTTCTGTCCAATGATTATCACATTACATACTTATTTTATGACTCTAAAAGTAGCATGCAATCACAGAAAATATATGGAACATAAACAAAGACATAAAAACTTACTTTTCTAACTTCGGTACTTTCATTTATTTTGTTGATAAAATTGAGGCCATTTCCCAGGAAATAAAAAATACGGCAATGATGTGATATATAGGAAAGAAAATAAGGACAACTAGAAATCTGGGGGCTTTTTACACCACTGATGAGAGTTCCAGAAAAGGAATAAGGAGGAAAAAACATCCTTGAAGAAAATACCAACCATGGTGACACGTGCCTGTTATCCCAACACCCAGGAGGCTGAGACAAAAGGATTATGAGATCAAGGCTAGCTAGCCTGGGTTACACAGTGAGGACCCCCCCTCCCCAATCTCAAAGAAAATATAAACAAGGACTTTAGCTGTGTGAAAGAGCAGTTGCCTGGCTTGTATTAGCCTTGGGTCCCAACTCTAGCATTACACACACAGAACCCTCGAATAATATTAGAATGTTCCACTACCAGAGCTGAAGACTCACTAAAACTCATGATTATGATGATGATGATTGTGAAAATTCTGGCTGGATAGTAAAGAAGATCCTAGAATCTTCCAGGGGAACAGCAGGTCTGTACAGCCTGGGGATTCAAGTCACACCACACTTCTCGGTGGCTTTATTAGAAACTAGAAATATTATGAGGGTAATAGCACACACCAGTCCATTTCTGTGCAGTGCAACATTGTATAAGTCCTCAGGACATGGGTATAACAGCAAGACTCTCACAAAAACTGCTTCTATCCCAGTCCAGGCAAAACTTTTTCTCACCCTCATAAGCCACACCTCACAAGTCCATACTTCTTTTGCATTCAGGTCTTTTAACTCTGACAAGAATGGTTCATCAAGCTGTACTTTACAGCCCTGCAAGGTGTCTCTTAGGCCAAGGTTTCAGATCCTACCACTTTGCTCTTGCAAATCAGTTCCAAAAGGGCAAAAGCCATATAGTGAGATTTCTAGCAACAACAACCCCACTCCTGGTACCAGTTTTACTGTTGCACTCAGGTTTCTGTTGCTGTCATAAAACACCTGACCAAGAGTAGCTTATGGGAGGAAAGGGTTTTTTTTAATTTTTTTCTTTTTTCTTTATTAGAGACAGACAGAGGGAGGTAGTGAGAGAGATAGATAGAGAGAATGGGTGGGCCAGGGCCCCTAGCTACTGCAGATGAATTCCAGATGCATGTACCACCATGTGCATCTGGCTTACATGGGACCTAGAGAATTGAACCTGGGTCCTTTGGCTTTGCAGTCAAGTGCCTTAACCACTAAGCCATCTCTCCATCCCCTTCATTGTTTTTTAAATAATTCCCCAGAACCCAGGGCCTCACAAATATAAGTCAAGAGCTGAGCTACATCCTCAGCCTTTAGGCAGATTTTTAAACAGAATCCTAAATTTGCATGATCTCCATAGCTTGGCCTTGCTTTGTTCTGTGCTGAGGAAAGGCCTGTTGGAAAAGGGCTGGTAGATCACAGAGGAAAACCAAACTGCCCTTTTCACATTATATTATCATTAACTTGTAAATATGAATAGGTAAATAAGGACCACTAGAAATTAAAGAAAATCAATTGGCATGAAACAAAACAGCAAGATAAGGTGCAAATACGTAATCCAGGAATCATGCACAAGGTAAACAGTTGAACCGTCGTCGTCTTTAGCATGCTCCCCCATCCTCTGTGTTTATACTCTTCACCAGTAGTTGAAAGTAGAAGCCTCATCAGGTTCAGGTGAAGGTATGTTATACCATCAAGAGAAACAGGCTGGTTGTCAGTATTAACACTGTGATGTTAGCAGCCACTGTACTCAATGTGTAGAGTCCATTAACACACTGGGGGCTTGCACTGATTTAAAATAACTTCAAAGATAATTAGTAGTAGTAGTAGTAGTAGTAATAATAATAATAATAATAATACACACCTTTAATCCCAACACTTGGGAAGGTTAGGTAGGAAGAATGTCATGCTTGTTCAACAAGAGTCTACAGAGTGACTTTAGGTCAGCCTGGGCTAGAGTGAGATATCTTGCCTCAAAAAGAGAGGAGGGAGGCTGGAGAGATGACCCAGTGGTTAAGGCATTTGTCTAAAAAGCCTAAGAACCTGAATTCAATTCCTCATTCCCCTTGTAATGCCAGATGTACAAGGTGGTGCATGCATCTGATGTTCGTTGCAGTGGCTAGAAGCCCTGGAATGACCATTTTCTATCTATCTGCCTTTTTCTCACTCTCTCATAAATAAGTAAGCAAAATATAAAAAGAGAAAAAATATTTAAAAATAAAATAAGATGCTGGTGGTTTATGTCTATAATCCCAGTTCTCAGGAGGCCAAGGTAGGAAGATTGCTGTACGTTCAAAGGCCAGCCTGAGACTACAGAGTGAATTCCAGGTCAGCCTGGACTAGAGCAAGGTCCTACCTTAAAAAAAAAAAAAAAAAGGTGAAGTATATGCTCACTGGTATAGTAGGTATAAGCTAGAAGAATAGAATTTTTGTGATTTCTGAGATGCTGTTATCCTGTCCCTCTGTTGTTATAGCAGTTGAGCCAGTTTTGGTATACTGAGGAAACCGCTTTATGCCTGGCACAGGAAGCAATTGCTGCTGCTGGGAAAGGTGGCAGGTAAGATTCATTTTGTTTCTCTGTCTTCTAGCTTAAATTAACTTGAGGGCAAGAAAATCTAGTCATCACACATGAACCACAAATGAATCTATAAACTAATAATTTGAGTATCTTCCTAGAGGACAACCCAAATGCTGGGATTACAGATGTGAGCCGCCACATCCAGCTTCCCTGTTAATTTCCCTTCCCTTCCCTCTTTCCCTCCTCTTTCCCCCTCCCCTCTTCTCCTCTCTTTTTTATTTTCTTTTGTGGTGCTGGGGATAAAATCCAGGACTAACCCTTGATTAAGTACATACTAATCAAGCACTTTAGCACTGAGATACATTGTTAGTCTTCTATTCTTTGACTCCAGATATTTTTATTTAGTTGCAAGCAGAGAGAAAGAGAGTAGGGCATACCAGGACCTCGTGCTGCTGCAGATGAACTGCAGATGCATGCACCACTTGGGGTCTGGGGTGTAGCTCCGTGGTAGAGCACTTGCCTGCATGTGCAAGAGTACAAGGCTGTGTTTGTGAGAGGGGAGAGGGAGGGAGGGAGAAAAAGAATATGAATGTGAATCTGAACGTTTTATGCATATAATTTAAAGAATAAAGGCTAGAGAGATGGCTCAGTGGTTAAAGGCACTAGATTGCAAAGCCTGATGGCCTAGGTTCTATTCTCCATACCCAGGTAAAGCCAGATGCACGAAGTGGTGTATGCATCTGGAGTTTGTTGTGGCAGACAGTCCTGGGGTGCCCTTTCTTTCTCTCTATTTGTGCCTCTTTCTATGTCAAATAAATAAAAATTATTAAAAAAAAAGAATGAAACCCAGCATGGTGGTGTACACCTTTAATCCCAAGCACTCAGGTGGCAGAGGTAGGAGGATCGTTATGAGTTCAAGGCCACCCTGAGACTATATAGTTGTCAGCTGGAGCCAGAGTGAGATCCTACCTTGAAAAAACAAAGAAACAAAAATGAAGTTGGGCTGGAGAGATCACTTAGTGGATAAGACACTTGCCTACTAAGCCAAAGGTCCTAGGTTCCATTTCCCAGAACCCATGTAAGCCAGATACACATGGTGGTGCATATATCTGGAGTTCATTTGCAGTGGCTAAAGGTCCTGGTGTTCCCATTGTCTCTTTCTCTCATAAATAAATAAATAAATATTTAAAAAATAGAATGAAGTTGTTTATAGAAGGGTGTTCAAAGAAATATCTATTGCTGATATCTCTGTGCCTGCCCCTCCTTTCAGATCCTTTTCAGTTGATGCTTTTTGTATGTATAGTCAATTGCTCAATGACATGTTTATATGGTTACTTCTTCCTTTTTAAAATAAATATTTTATGTTTTTTTATTTGAGAGAGAGTGAGAGAGAGAGAGAGAGAGGCAGTAAGAAAGAGAATGGGTGCACTAGGGCCTTTAGCCACTGCAAACAAACTCCAGACACTTGTGCCTCTTTGTGCATCTGGCTTTACATGGGTACTCAGGAATTGAACCTAGGTACTTTCGATTTATAGGCAAGTACCTTAACTGATAAGCCATCTCTTCAGCCCTCGTTTGTCCTTTTTTGTTTTAAGACAAAGGGTCTTACTCAGATCCTCCTGCCTCAGCCTCCCAAGTACTAGGATTATGAAAGGTGTGCATAACTATGCCCATATTTCATTTGCCATTTTTAGACATTAAAGTCATCACCTCCTATCTACGGGAATTCGTTTCACAATCCCTAGTAGGTGCCTGAAGCTACATATAGTACAGAACTCTGCCTGTAGTGTTTTCCCACAACACATGCTTAGGATAAAGTTTCATTTATAATTTAAGATAAGCAGAACTGATGATAAAAAAATTGCAGGTAACTGAAACTGCAAAAACAAACAAACAACAACAAATAGCAGTTAAGGTAGATTTCTGTATTTCCTTTTTTATTTTTTCTTTTTTGCTTTTTTTCCAAGGTAGGGTCTTCCTGGAGGGTGGCCTTGAACTCACAGCAGTCCTCCTACCTCTGCCTCCTGAGTGCTGGGATTAAAGGCATGCAACACCAGGACGGGCTATGTATTTCCTTATTTCTTACCATACAGAACAAAGATTAGCACTTTCATGTTGTCCTGTGAGCACATAACATGCATGCTTTCTGCTCATGCTTAAAACACACTGTAATTTCCATTGGAAGGTCTATGTTGATATGGCTTTGTCAGTGTTCTTTACAGTGAGCCTTTTCCTCTTCCTTCCTTTCTTTGTTTGTGTACTTGAGACAAGTTTTACTATTTAGAGTGGAACTCAAAGCACTGCCCAGGCTGCCTCAGCCTCCCCAGTGCTGGGGGCATAGTTATGAGCCATGTCTGACTTCCTTTTCATTTTCCCTGCAGAAAATTTGTTCTGTGACTAATTTACCCCCAGATTCTCCAACTGTTGATCTCCTATCAATAACTTAAGGCATATTTCAGCATCTTGAAAAAAACAAGGTTAAGAAATCCTAGGTCATTTTGACTTCTTGTTGGAATTTTGCTTTTCCATCCATATCCACTGTATACTTAGGGTTATCTATTTAATCCCTGGTATTCAGGGTGTCTTGATGTGAAACTTACATCTCTTGCATGGAACAGTGGGGAGCCTTTCATTCTTGTAACTTAGGTCCTTTGATTTGGGAAAAGGTTGATTTAAATGATTGCTTCAATTCAACAATTTTTTTTTTTTTGTTTCCATTTCTGGAACTACTGTTATTTGAATATGTGATCTGACTCTCTCATTTTCTTTTTTTTCTACCCATTGTCTCTACCTAAATATCTAAATTCCTCAACTTTTTATCTGCTAAAATCATATATAGAGGTCTGTTAGGCTTTCCATTAATGTGAGACATACCTAAGAGACAAGTTAAAAGAAGGAAAAATTTATTTGGGCTCATAATGCAGAAATCACTATGGAAGGACATGGCAGAGCAAAGATACCCACTTTTTGGTAGTCAGGACATAGAGAGTGGTGGGCCCCAGGACAAGATATGCCCTTCAAAAACATGTCCTCTGGATGGGTGTGGTAGTGCATACCTTTAATCCCAGCATTTGGAAGGCGAAGTTAGGAGGATTGCCATGAGTTCAGAGCTACCCCAAGTATATTTCAGCTCATCCTGGGCTAGAGCAAGACACTCCTTTTTTTTTGGAGGGGGGGAGCATGTTGGACTGGAGAGATGGGTCAGGGGTTAAGGTATTTGGTTGCAATGCCTAAGGACCCAGGTTCCATTCCCCATTACCCACCTAAAGCCAGATGCACAAGGTGGCGCATTCGTCTGGAGCTCGTTCCTCAGAGTGGCTAGAGGACCTGGTACACCCATTCTCTCTCTCTCTTTCTATCTGCCTTTCTCTCTCTCTCCCTTTCTCTCTCCCAAATAAATAAATATTTTTTTAAACAACAGCATGTTCCCAATCTAAACTTTCCTCTATCCACCCAAAATAATGCCACCAGCAGGGTACTAAACCTTCAACACATGAGTAGAGTTTCCTTCCTGCATTGTCTCTACTCTGAAGTACTTTTTTTCTGATTATTTAAAAATATTAGATGTCCATTGAATATTAAATGTTTGCCTTGAATGTGTGTTGACTTCGGCTGTTCCTTCCCACTTAAATTCTAGAAGCTTGACCTACTTTGATTAGCTTTGTTCGTGCTAGGATTGAACCCAGGGCCTCACATGTAGCTAAGCATGTGATCTACTTCATCTGCTGTGGGCTCTCTGGGCTGGGATGAGGAGGAGCTGTTTCCAGGATGCGTGAAGTCTCAATGTCTTTTCGTGGGGGCTGGTTGGAAGTTTGGGGAAGATTCTGTTAATTCCCACATTGAAGTTATATGACCTTGGATGACTGAACAGAGGCTCGAAGTCACCTTATTTTAACATAACTTTTCTAACTCCTTGCCTTTCACGTCCTGGGTTGGGATTGGAATGTAGGTCCTTACACGTGCCAGGCAAGTGCTCTGCCACTAGCTACATCCCTAGCCCCCTACTAATTTCCTCTCACCTGTGCCTAACATTTCTCTCCAAGCATCCCTCAATCTTTAGAGCATTGTTCCAGTTTTCTGCCAGTCACTAGAGGACATAGGGAAAGAGACTCTTGGGAACAAGTTGTTTCTTAAGTAGATCTTTCAACAACTTCTGTTTTTAGCCCCATCTTTGCCCTGTGTCTTAGGTTTCCTGGGTCTGCGTTTTCTTTTGCCCCTGGGGATGCTACAGTGCAAGCCAGGGACTGCTCACCTTTCCTCACTGCCAGTGCTGGGTTTAACTTGCCTGGGTCAGCTGAGCCAACCAACCTGTTGACTTTTCAGCTTCTTGAGTGTGGTTATTTTACTCTAGTCCTGTTCACTTTGCTTTCTGAAATTTGTGTCCTAAACAACAAAGCAAAATTAAATCTTACTCTTACTTACTTGGTAGGTGTTCATGAGTAAATATAAATGAATGTATTTAAATTGTCCTCTTTCACTGGAAATCCTAAGGTTTTTCTTTTTTGTTTTTTGAGGTAGGGTCTGGCTATAGCTGAGGCTGACCTGGAACTCAATATGTAGTCTCAGGGTGTCCTCACAGTGATCACAGTGACCACTCACAGTGATCCTCCTACCTCTGCCTCCTGAGGTTTGGGATTAAAGGTGTGCACCACCACACCCAGTCTGTTTTTCCTTTTACACACACACACACACACACACACACACACACACACACACACGGAGAGGGAGAGAGCGCCATTGCAAATGAGCTCCAGATGTATGCACCATGTGCATCTGGCTTACAGGGAATAGAACGTGGGTCCTTAGGCTTCACAGGCAAGTGCCTTAACTGCTAAGTCATCTCTCCAGCCCTTTTTTCTTTTTCTTTCTTTCTTTTTTTTTTAATTATATGTTGCTGATTGTTGTTTTTCTTTTCTATTAGCTTTTTTTTTTTTTTTTTTTTCTCTAGGCAGGTTCTCCCTATAGCCCAGACTGATCCAGAAGTCACTTTGTAGCCCCAGGCTGACCTTGAAACTTGTCGACTTTTTTTTTTTTTTTTTGGTTTTTCATGGTAGGTTTTTGCTCTAGCCCAGGCTGACCTGGAATTCACTATCTAGTCTCAAGTTGGTCTCGAATTCATGGTGATCCTCCTATCTCTGCCTCCCAAGGACTGGGATTAAAAGCATACACCACCACGCCTGGCACATGTTGGGTTTTTAAAAAGTTTATTTATTTATTTATTTATTTATTTGAAAGGGAAAGAAGCAGACAGAAAGAGATAGGGAGAATGGGTGTGCCAGGGCGTCCAGTAGTTGGAAACAAACACCAGATGCATGTGGCACCTTATGCCATTTGGCTTACGTGGGTATTGGGGAATCAAACCTGGGTACTTAGGCTTTGCAGGCAAGCACCTCAACCACTAAGCCATCTCGCCAGCCCCAAACATGTAGTTTTTATCTGAGATAAATCAGCTCATAAGGAAAAGCTCATTTGGGCTCACAGTTTGGAGGTTTTAGTCTATGGTGAGTTGGTCCTATTGCTGTGGATCTGCAGTGAGGTGGCACATCATGCCAGCAATGCATGGTACAGGAAGCTGTTGACTTCATGATTCATTACAGGCATGCACCACCATGCCCAGCTGTTGCTTTTTGAGGTAGGGCTATCTCTAGACCAAAATGGTCTGGAATTCACTATGTAGTCTTAGGAAGTACTCAAACACAGCAGTCCTCCTACCTCTCTGCCTTCCAAGTACTGGGATTAAGGGTGCACACCACCATGCCTGTCTTCATTTCTTCTTCTTTTTTAATTTTATCTATTTATTTGAGAGAGAGAGAGAGAGAGGCAAGTAGAGAGAGAGAGAGAGAATGGGCATGCCAGGGCCTCCAGCCACTGCAAAACGAACTCCAGACGCGTGCACCACCTTGTGCATCTGGCTTAGGTGGGTCCTGGGGAATTGATCCTGAGCCCTTAGGCTTCTCAGGCAAGCACCTTAACCACTAAGACAACTCTCTAGCCCTTCATTTTTCTTGAACATGGCTGCTTTTCTCCCAAAGCTTTTCCTGTAAATTTTTCAGGAAAGTCATGCTGGAAGCAAGCTCTCAAATTTTGCTTGTCTGAAAATATCTTTCCTTAGACCCATTATGAACATATAATTCTTATCGTCTGCTTGTTCTCATTCAGCACAGTGGGGATGTCCCCCTATCTCAGGGATCTTTCTCTTCTTCCTCCAGCCCAGTGCAGGGGTGTTACACAGGGTGGGTTATGTCCCCACTGCCAGCCAGGACCAAAACACAATATGTGACCTCACCAGGGTTTATTATCTGCTACACAAGTATGTGGACTAAGGAGCTCTCATAGCCTGGCATGGGTACCTCACTGGACAGGTAGTGCTGTTTGTTTTTTATAATAACCTTTTCAAAGTTAGCAATATATGAATATAATAAAAATCTAAAAGTTACAAAGAGAATTAAATGAAAAAGTCAAACTCTTTCCTCATTTGTCTCCAGGCCCTTAGGACCTGCCCAATAAGGCCTCCATGGGCCGCTGGTTCTTGGGCACTTGAGCTCAGGCAGTCCTGGAACACAGTATTGTAGCTCAAGGTGGCCTTGAACTCAGTCTCAGCCTCTTGAATGCTGGGACTAGGGATGTGAACTACCATGGCAAGCTAGGATCTCATCTTGTCTTTTTGGAAAAGTAGAGTTATTTAGAAAGTTACTTGGGATTTTTCTTTCTTTCGATATCATAAATATTGAAAAATTACCTTAAACTATTTAGTTTGGGCTCAAAAAGTGTTTAAAATTATTAAAAACCCAACATGAAAATAATAGGTGAATTCAGGCTTTCAGACAATATCCTTTATCATAATGTATCCCTGATACCATTTATTTATTTATATCTTTTTTTTTTTTTTTTTTTTTTTTTTTTTTTTTTTGGTTTTCTAAGGTAGGGTCTCACTCTAGCTCAGACTGACCTGGAATTCACTATGTAGTCTCAGGGTGTCCTCGAACTCTCGGTGATCCTCCTACCTCTGCCTCCCGAGTGCTGGGATTAAAGGCGTGCGCCACCACGCCCGGCTTATTTATATCTTTTTAAAAAGAAATTGCTAGCTTTTCAAACTAGTTGACATTGACAGTTGTTTTTTGGTTTTTGGTTTTTGGGATTTTTTTGTTTTGAGAGAGAGAATGGGCATGCCAGGCCTCCAGCCACTGCAAACGAACTCCAGATGCATGCACCCCCTTGTGCATCTGGCTAATGTGGGTCCTAGGGAATCAAACCTGGGTCCTTTGGCTTTGCAGGCAAATGCCTTAACCACTAAGCCATCCCTCCAGTCTGTTTGTTTGTTTTTTGAAGTTGGGTCTTGTTCTAGCCCAGGCTGGCCTGGGATTATTCTCAGGCTGGCCTCAAATTTACAGCAGTCCTCCTACCTCAGCCTTCCAAGTGCTGGAATTAATGGTCAGCTTTATTTACTTGTAAGGAGAGAGAAAGAACAGACAGACACAGAGAGAATGGGTGTACCAGTGCCTTTAGCTGTTGAAAACAAACTCCAAATGCATGCACCATGCTGTGCTTCTGGTTTTATGTGGGTACTGGGGAATTGAACCCAGGGCACTAGGTTTTGCAAGCAAGAGCCTTAACTTCTGAACCATCTCTCCAGCCCTAGCTTTATTTTTTATTCCATACTTTTCTGCTTCAAAATTACGAGCTGTATATTTTAAGTACCAAATCCTTAGATTAAGGCCTTTTTTCCTTTTAAAGTTTACTAGTCATTAGCTCTTTTATATGAGCACTGAGGCCTTTTTTTAAACCATGATGGATCTCTCAAAGCTTGTTTACTCTGTTCCAGAATAGCTTGTGTAAGTGCACCCAGTGTGTACCAGAAGCTCAAGGAGCTGCACAGGGAAGACTTCTCCACATACATCTTTGAGTATGACAGAAGATTCGCCATGTATAAAGACGAGTTCATCTTCTATGATTACAACAATCCACTGGATTTACCTGGAAACATTGCTGCACATAGTTTTGACATCGTAGTCGCAGACCCTCCTCACCTTTCTGAGGAATGTCTCAGGAAGACGTCTGAAACCATAAAGTACCTGACTCGGGGCAAGGTTCTGTTGTGCACAGGTAGAGGTCACCTTCTGCATCTTACCAAAGTCTATGATGTGTCTGGGATTTCAAGACTTGGCAGAGATCTTAAAACTTGATACTTGAATCTTCCTCTTACTGTGACCTTAAATGAGTTATTTAACCTTTCTGTGCTCCAGGTTCCTTATCTGTACACTGGGACCTGCCTTCAAGGTTCCTTGTGAGTTGAGTGACACCATGCACGTAGAGTGTTTAATTTCACCCGTGTACATAAGTGTTTACTGTCGATCTGTCCTATGCACATGGACACCTGTTAGCTGTTCTTTTACTTAGTCATAGCAGTCATTGGTAGCCTAGCTCTGTGCATGTTTAAGAAAATTCTAGGAATCTGTAAAATCAGTTGCCTGAGGTTATAGATCTAAACACATTAGATCATTGGAGACAAAGATTTTTGGGGGGGAGGGGAAAGGTTTTTTCTTTTTGAGGTAGGGTCTCACTCAAGCCCAAGCTGACCTTGAAATTACTATGTAAGTCTCAGGCTGGTCTCAAACTCACATCGATCCTCCTACCTCTACCTCCCAAATGCTGGGATTAAAGGCATGTGCCACCATGCCTGGCAAGGTTTTTTTTTTTTTTTCTTCTAATATTTATTTATTTATTTATTCATTTGTGACATCTGGGAGCTGGGACTTTCTTTTACAGTGCTCAGTCCAAAGTTATAGGATCTACTTTGTCTAAAGACATTCCCTTGAGCTTTGTATTGGAGGGAGAGTTCCTGTAGCGGATGGACCCAGGCACTGTATGTGCCACCACACTGTCCAGGCAAGAGTAACTGTGGGTTGGGCAAGGATTACACATGGGAGATAGAATCAGAAGACCTTGTTATTATCTGGGTGTGGAGGGAAAAGAAGGACAGAAACCAAGAGCTTTCTGGGTTACTGAGCCAGGCCTTCTACTGGTGTGGCTGTTGGGGAAGAGACACCCTGAGGGAGCTGGCCAGAAAGGCAGACAGTGGGTAAGAACTGGGCGAGTAGTAAGAGGAGAAGTGGGCAAAGGGAGTTAGGAATGTATTCATTTAGGTTTTTTGCAAGATGATGTTACCAAAAAAAAAAAAAAAAAAAAAAAGCACTTGACATTAGGAGCTTCTGGTTTTTTCAGTGTGGAATATTGTCTACTTATAAATTTCTGAAAAGGAAGTGTGAAAAAAGTAGACAATTTTGAAAAATGTTAGAGCAGATAAAAGAGAATAGAAAGCATGAAATACTGCCTCCTTCCACACTACCATGTGTGGAGTGAGATTGCCAACTAATTGTCTCCAGCGTGGTAGCCTAGAATTTGCTGTGCAGCTTGGGATTGGCCCATCCTCGGGATGGCATTTTGTGTGGCATTTCATTTGGTTTACTACATCTGTTCTTCACAGGAGCCATCATGGGAGAGGTGGCAGCTCAGCTCCTGGGCGTGAAGGTATGCAAGTTTATTCCAGAACACGCACGAAACCTGGCAAATGAGTTCTGCTGTTATGTTAACTATGATTCTGGGCTGGACTGTGGCACCTAAATACAGATGTGGACATTTTACAGTAAAGGACCCCAGGTGGCATGTCTATTTACCTCTTTTTGTATTCTTTTATTTGAAAAGTTATAACCTCCTCCTTTACCCTGCCTCAGACAGGGGCTATCCTGGTCTCATTTTCAAAATAAAACTTCTCATTATTGTTTCTGTAATGAGATTGGGATTTTTCTGCCAGCCTAAGTTCATGGAGTTAAAGTGGGGGAAAAAAAAAAAACCATTTAGAAGCTATTTAAGTCACTCTCCTTGCTTAATATCAGTGGAAAACAAAAGAACAAACAGTTCAGTGGCAAGGCAAGGCCTCCTGAACTTTGTAGGGCCTCATATCCGCCTTTGGTAGAGAGTCCTTTGAAATGGGCTATTTCTGCCTGCCAGTGTTCAAGGGGAGATCCAACAGGTATCTTGTAGCATCATGGGACTTGTCCCACCCACCACCCAAGGAGACCTGACCTGCTTCCATGAAATATATTGATGCTCGAAGCAACTAGTGTCCCCATTCCTCCTGGATTCCCCCTCCTTTTTCCAGTTTTGGAGCTGTGATGGGATTGTAGCTCTGGTGTCTCAGTATGGTTCTGTCTCAGCACCTCATCCCAGACAGACTGAAGAAATGGCTGTACCAAACCAACTTCATAACCAAGAAACGGAGCTGAGCAGTGTGCTGGACCCTTGATGTTCAAAAGCTATTCACAGCACATCTGTACACTAGAAGGCCATGTAGCAATCAAAGGGAACCAACTGCTGGGTGAGATGACACATTATAATCCTAGGATGAAGCAGGAGGATTGTGACTTCGAGGCCAGTCTAGGCTACTTACTAAATTCAAGACCAGCCTAGAACTGACTAGCAAGACCCTGTCTCAACAGCAAAACAAACCACGGATATAAAGAACTTGGATGGAAAAGCCAATCCCAAAAATCACATGCTATATTTCTGGTTATATAATAATATCCACCCATGTAGAACAGAATAGTGGATGGCAGGAATTAGGATGCAGTCAAAGAGGGCCCAATGTGACTACCAAGGGGACTTCTTTGATATTGGAAGGTACTATGCCTTGCCTATGGGCAGCTGTTTCACACATCCACATGACACATTTCTTAGAACTAAACACTGACATGAGTACATGAAAAACTGGCTTATCCCAGAATTCGGGGGGGAGAGGAGCGGTCTGAGGATTATATCAGTCTTGCTTTCATGGCTATAATGTCACACTACGGTTACCTAAGATGTTGCTGTTGGGAAATGAAGCAAAGGGTACCCAAAGCCTCTGGTGTTTTTGCAATTTTTTTTTAAAGAAGTATTTTATTTATTTATTTATTTGAGAGCAACAGACACAGAGAGAAAGAGGCAGATAGAGAGAGAGAGAATGGGCACACCAGGGCTTCCAGCCACTGCAAACGAACTCCAGATGCGTGCACCCCCTTGTGCATCTGGCTAACGTGGGACCTGGGGAACCGAGCCTCGAACTGGGGTCCTTAGGCTTCACAGGCAAGCGCTTAACCACTAAGCCATCTCTCCAGCCCATGTTTTCGCAATTTTTAAGAATCTACAATAATTTCAAAATTGAAAATCCTCCCTTCCCTCAACTTGCTTTGACCAACAAAATGTGAGAGAAAATGACATTCACCTGAACCAGAGGTCTACTTCCCCCTGACATTGACTAGCAATTCTCCAGGCAGAAGCTGCTCTGGCTGTTTCTTGAGGGTGGGAGGGCCACAACTGACCTACAGGTTCCACAGGGCAGGGAAGTGAAGTGAGAAATGATCTTTTGATGTTGGACATCAGAGAGGGTGGGCACTTTACTCAAGACAGAAAAACCCAGCCTGTTCTAAATGATCCAGATAGAAGGGCCTTGGCACTCAGGAGCCCACACTTAAGACAACCAGAGAGATCTGCTTTTTATTGTTTTTTTCCTCAGACCTTGGCTATCGTACTTCTGGGCAACTTTACTTTAAAAACTACTGTGAGCCGAGCATGGTGGCACATGCCTTTAATCCCAGTACTTGAGAGGCAAGAGGTAGAAGGATCACTGTGAGTTCAAGGCCACCCTGAGACTATAGTGAATTCCAGATCAGCCTGAGACCCTTCCTCAACAAACCAAAAAAAAAAAAAAAAAAGAAACTACTGTGTATTTTTTTTAATTTTTTAAATTTATTTATTTATTTGAGAGTGACAGACACAGAGAGAAAGACAGATAGAGGGAGAGACTACTGTGTATTTTTATGTGTATTATTAATATAATTTTATCAGTGTATGAGTACTCAGAACATGTTACACATTCTTCATATGCTTGTTCTTTAAACAATAGTCCATACCTTATTTCCTCATGAGCCAGTTTGCCATAAACAGAAACAGGTTTTCTAGGCCAGAAATAGGTTTTGTGATAAATTATTTATAAAAATGAAGTGTTGGGGCTGGAGAGATGGCTTAATGGTTAAGGTGCTTGCCTATGAAACCAAAGGACCCAGATTCCTCAGTGCTCATGTAAGCCAGATGCACAAGGTGGCACATGCATCTGGAGTTTGTTTGCTGTGGCTAGAAACCCCGACACACCTAATCTCTCTCTCTCAATAAATAAATAAATACTTTTAAAATAAAAAAAAGAAATGTCCAACTTATGAATTGTGGATATATAACAACCTAGAAATCCCAGTAGTGCAGTTGTCTTATAAATCTGACATTTAGCCCAAGAGAAATTTTATGTCTTCTCCAGCGGAGAAGGAGGGAAGGACACAGACAGCTTAGTTCATCAAAATTATGTGTAAGTCAAGTTTGGTGATGGGTATTGAACCCAGGGTCATACTGGGATGCTGCCCTCTCCTTTCTGGTCACCATGAAGTGAGCAGTTTTGCTCCACCATGTGCTCCTCACCATGACACTTGCCTTACCAGAGACCCAAAGCTACATGGCCATGAAACCTCAGACTGTACCTCTGACACCAGGAGCCAAATTAAACTTTTTTGTTTGCTCTTATTTTTTAGGTAGAGTTTTACTCTAGCTCAGTCTGACCTATGTAGTCTCAGGATGGCCTCAAACTCACGGTGATCCTACCTCTGCCTCCCGAGTGCTAGGATTAAAGGTGTGCGCCACCTTTAGTCTTTTTTTTTTGTTTGTTTGTTTGTTCATTTTTATTTATTTATTTGAGAGTGACAGAGAGAGAAAGAGGCAGATAGATAGATAGAGAGCGAGAGAGAGAGAGAGAATGGGCACACCAGGGCTTCCAGCCACTGCAAACGAACTCCAGACGCATGCGCCCCCTTGTGCATCTGGCTAACGTGGGTCCTGGAGAATCGAGCCTCGAACCAGGGTCCTTAGGCTTCACAGGCAAGCGCTTAACCGCTAAGCCATCTCTCCAGCCCACCTTTAGTCTTTTAAACTTTTAAAACTTCACTTTTGAAGTTGGTTGCTCTGAGGTATTTGGACACAAGATCAGAAGGGTGACTAAGGCATGAGGGCACATGGCAAGGAAGGAGTGCAGGCTGGGAACGCAGTCCCCGTGGAGGAGCTCCCTTGCGTGGCGGCAATTCCACTTTGGCAGCTTTGGCTTCAGCTTGTCTTAGTTGAAGAAAGAGACTCTGGTCCACGGTTGTCACCTAGGAAACTGGTGAGTGGAACCTAGCTTCCTGTGATGGTTTGAATCTGATCTTCCCCATAAACTCATGTGTTCTGCATGCTTGGTCCGCAGCTGGTGACAGTGTAGGAGGTGGAGCATTGCTGAAGGAGGTGTGTTGTTGGGGCAGACTTTGAGGTGTCATAGCTAGCTCTCTCTTGCTAGACTTTGGCAAACTCTCCTACTGCTGTTCTCCATTTGCTGTGGCAAGATGATGCCCAGCCTCAGCTTGTGACATGCCACCATGAAACTTCCTCTGGAGAGTGAAAATCAAAATAAATTCCTTCTTCCCAAAAAGCTGCTCCAAAAGAGCTACTTTTGGCCAGGTGTTTTATCCCAGCACCGTGAAGGTAACTGCAACACTTCTGGTTACTGTAATGAAATGCCAGAGATAATTAACCTATAAAAACTTACTTGCTCACAGTTATGAAGGTTCCAGCTTAAGGTCAGTCAGATACTTCTTCAGGCCCCTAGTGGACATGCCAGATGACAGTTCTGAGAAGTGTGTGGCACACAAAACAAAATGTAAGCTGAAAGTCAGGAATAAGGTGGAAGGAGACCGGCCCCACAGTCCTCCTTGAGGGCACATTCCTAATAACCGAGGCCCTCCCATGGGCCCATCCTTCTAAATGTCTATAGCACCACCCTGGGTTCCAGGTACTTCACATTCGGACCTTTAGGGGATAGTCAACATTCAAACCAGGAAGCCTGGGGTGTAGATTAGGGGCAGAGTGCTTACCTAGCATATCAGAAGCCCTGGATTCCATCCCAAGCCCTCAAAAAAAAAAAAAAAAAATCATCCAGATATCACTAAATGGGTGAATACTTGAAGCAGGGAAAAAGACGCAAAGACTGCCTATTCATTAACATTTCCCTGTGCAAATAGTTGATCCTCAGCCTGAGCCGCCTCAGCCATGTGCATTTATGCTTGAATAGCGGAATGTTACCCTGTACCAGCAATGACTGAAACCCAGATCAATGAGCAGAAACGGGAATTGATACATCAGTATTGAGCCAGAATCTGGTAGCCCAAGCTTACTTCAAACTTGACATGAAGCTGAAACTCTGCCTCCAGCTCCTGGAACCACACCCAGTTTTATGGGGAGCTGGAGAATAACTCTGTGCTTGTTACCAATTTTCAGCCCTAATTTATGTATTTGTGTGGCTACACCAGCTCTCTTTGGAACAGAAATGCCTTTTAGACATAGTGCCATCTAGGATACCATTTTCTCCCCAACTTGAATAGGAAAGTAAAATTTTATAACTCTATAAAACTACCTCTCTATGCCTTTCAGTTTTGATTTTTTGTTTGTTTGTTTTTTGAGGTAGGGTTTCAACTCTAGCTCAGGCTGACCTGGAATTCACTATGTGGTCTCAGGCTGGCCTTGAACTCATGGTGATCCTTCTACTTCTGCCTCCCGAACGCTGGGATTAAAGGCATGCACCACCAGGCCCAGCCTCAATTTTGAATTTTTTAATTAAGCAAGCTAGATTTTGTTCTTTCCTATGTCTTTCAGGCACAACTTCTGTCAACATGCAGAAGAAGCTGAAAGTTCCAAGTCAAGTTCAAGTTGTCAGTGATACAGAGGTCTGGCAGGGCATGGTGGCTTATGCCTGTAATCCCAGCTCTAGGAAAGGTTGGGGCAGGAAGATTGCCACAAATTTGAGGCCTGTCTGGGATACATAGCAAGATCCTAACTCAAAAAGTTTAAAAATGGGGCTGGAGAGATGTCTTAGCAGTTAAGGCACTGGCTTGTGAAGCCAAAGAACCCAGGTTCTATTCCCCAGTGCCGGGAGACAGGAATTGTTTAGGTAGTCAGGGTAACAGAAACCCAAAAGTGAATGATGTTTTTATTCCTTGACTAAAAGCAGGAAATGTCACTAAGCTTGCAGAAACCTGGATGTTACACACGTCAGGAAAGTTCTCTAGAGTAAGCTTGTACCCTTCGGAGAGGACAGAAACGCTGACCCTTACCTAAGATGCCTGGCAAAGCTGTAAAATTTGGTCTTTGTCCATAGTAACCATGTAGCCACTCCCCGTAAAAAGAGAAATTCACACAGCCAACATATCCTTCATCTAACATTATTTTAATCATTTTAAAAACACTTAATTAACAAATAATTGTTTTTAGGAACAGACAACCTAAAGGAGAGAGTAAAGATTTAGCTCACATTTGTAATAGGAAGAAAGGCCTCACTCAGTATTGCTCTTTGGAGACCCGGTTTGGCCCACTTTCTCCTTGTATTTGGCCTGGTCTTCAGTTCTTACAACTAACGCAAAATGTGCTTGGGTCTTTTCCAAGAGCCGGCAAAGATGTCACATTCCACCTCTGCCCAGAACTGAGACTATACACCAATGAGTAAGAGCAAGTTTGGGCTTCTATGACGGTGCCAGGTAAAAAATTCATCTAAGCACCCCAACCATGCTCCTAAAATTCTTACTACCGGAGGTAGAAGAACGTTTATAAATCGCTGTGTCAAGGCGGTTTTCAAACTATACTTGCTCCAGATTACTAACATCAAAATAATGTCGGCCCCTACTCAAAATACTAAGGTATGCAGTCTCTACTAAAAAAAAATATATATATATATATAAGTTTCCGCAACTCTTCCTCCCGAGGCTGGCGCCCCGCAGCCACAGCGGGATGAGCCTCCGCACCCCGCCCTGCCGCCGGCCTTCCTCAGTGCTGGGCGGGCCCGCCGCCCGGGGCGAGCAGGAGCTTGGCGCCGGCCGCGTCCGCGTCGGGTTCGGGGACGCACGTGCAGCCCACGGGGATGGTGACGTAGTGCTCCGCGTACACCGAGCGTCCGCCCACGCAGGCCGCCGTGCGGCGCAGGACCACGGCGGGCGAGTAGACGGGCGCGCTGCGGAAGCGGAGGTCCTCCTCGCCGAAGAGCCCGGTCAGGCAGCCGCGGCACAGGCAGTAGGCCTCGGGCAGGTACCTCGGGAACCGCGCGGGGTCGTAGGAGATCCTGCGGGCGAGCAAGAGACAGTGCCGGTGCATGCATGCATGCCGGTGAGCCTCCTCCAGCCACGCGTCTGTGGCCGGCTGGGACTGCAGAGCACGTCCCAGGGTCCCAGGCTTAACTTGAGCTAGGAGCGAGTCCCTACCTTAAAAACTCCAGTCTGACCCGGCGTGGTGGCGCACGCCTTTAATCCCAGCACTCGGGAGTCAGGGGTAGGAGGATCTCCGTGAGTTCGAGGCCACCCTGAGACTACAGAGTGAATTCCAGGTCAGCCTGAGCTAGAGTAAGACCCTACCTTAGGGAAAAAAAAACCAACAACAACTCCAGTCTGGGCTGGAGAGATGGTTTAGCGCTTAAGGCGCTTGCCTTCAAAGCCAAAGCACCTGGTTTGATACCCGAGGAACCAGGTAAGGCACATTCACAGGTGGTGCATGTGCCTGGAGTTCGTTTCCAGCAGCTAGAGGCCCTGGCGTGCCTATTCTCTAATAATTTTTTTTTTAACTAAAAAAAAAAAAAAAAGAAAACCTCCAGTCTGCTGAGATCATTGTTTCAATGGTGTGGGGAAAAGGCTGAGCCGGGTATTTCATCCAGTAAATTAGCATCCTGCTTGAGGCTCAGCCTTGAACGCATAACCAGCTACACCACGGAACTGGACCCTGTCGGAGGCAGCATGGACAGCTATCCTGAGCCTCTCCATAACACCACGGAGTCTCAGCTCAACCTAAGTGAAGGAAAATACCAGGGCCACTGCAGAGAGCTCACAAGTGCCCACTGGACAGAATGACGCTCCCATGCCAGCCTGGAAGAAACACCTCTGTAATGCTCCCCTCCTAGCCCACCAGGCTCTGCAGCCCCAGGATGGATCCCCAGGACTGGGAGGCAGGATGGGACCAGTGCAAGGCAGAGCAGATACCCTCTACCTGGTTAATGTACCATATCTGCATACAGACCACAGGGTGCCTTCTGTGAAGGGACTAACACAGGCCTAGCTGGCCCCAGGCAATTAACAGTGAGTGATGCCAAGTGGTGCTTCTAGAACAGCTTGCAGGCATTAGAGTCCACAGGGCAGCTGGGACAGATGGCTTCCTGGGAGGAAAATGCAACTACAGGCCACAGTCTGCCCTCACAACAGCCACCTTCACAACCACAGAAACCGAAGGAGTCATTGGCAAGGACCCAGGACCCTTTTAGGATGTCCCCATTGCAGGCAGAATCACTTTCCCCAGTTTCTCCTGGGACTGCTGTGAGCATAAATTCATTTCCATGAATCTACACATCCAAAGCACACCCACCCTTATGAATCTGCTCTTCTTCCTTCTGGACAGAGTTCCAGACATTCTCATATCCCACACACTGCCTTGACCTCTCTAACCTGCCCGGCAACACATCTGCAGGTCCATGATGTGTCCTTTGAAGGACACAAGGAACCCATTAGCAGCCTCTGAAGAAAAGTGAGAAAAAGGGCAGGTTTGGAGGTATTTCTGTCCTAGATCTTCAGATTGGGGGGGTGGGGGGGCTGGGTACTAGCCATACCATACCATCCTGCAGACTACAATGCCAACCCTAGGACTTGCTTTCTCTAAGGGCCTCAATGCTAATGACAACCCCAACAAAGAGACTGTCCTTTGAAGAGTGCATTCAGGGCATCCACACTAAAGAAGGTGGGGCCAGACAGGGAAGGATGGACCAGTAGAGACCCAGGCTTGACTGGGCCTGTAACAGGCCAAACAGCTGGGGGTTCTGAAGTCAAGGCCTGCTGGTCATGGAACCTTTCAGCCCCCTTCTCTAGGGAACAGAGAGACAGGGCCCAGGGCTAAGGCTACAATGGGTGGGGTGGGGTTCAAAATGAAAACATCTCTGAAGCAAAAACAGTGATATTGTCCATTTGTGCTTCCCTCCAACATGTCCCCAAATAGGCAAAAAATCACCTTTTAAGCCTGTTGCTATCATCTCCTTATTTATGGCATGTCCTTGTCACCCACTAATCTGACACCTGACCCTCATCAAAATCCCAACTCTTCTACTTAGCCTTCACTGGCTTCCAGAAGCCCTACCTTCCCCCTTCCCTGTGCCCCTCACCACCTCACTCCCCAAAAGGATGGGGCTGAGAAAGATAGAGGCTGGAGATGGGTCTGCTCAAGAACTTGAATTGGATTGAGCAAGTTGACCAGATACTTGCTGATCCTAAAACAAAATACCTGAGACTGGATAATTTATAAGCAACAGAGGTTTGCCGAGTGCTAAGTATCTGTAATCCCAGTATCAGATGCATGAGGCAAGAGGGTTTTCAAAACTAGTGTGGGTTACATGGTAAGAACAAGTTTCAAACTCCTTCCTCCCCAAAGAAGTTTATTTGGACTTCAGCTCACTGTTTTGAAGGGTGGGAAGCCCAGCAATGTGGCCCTAGCATCTGCTTGTCGTCTGCGGAGAGTCTTCTCATTGCATTCTAACAGTGCGGTGAATCTTCTCACTGCATGGTGGTTGGATGCTCATCCACCTAAAATATCCACCTCAGTCTTCCAGTTGACCCCAGACCAGACCCTTCATCTTTACAGTGACTACCTACAGCCTGTTGACGAGACATCTGCACCTCTCATCTCCACCTGGGACCTAAGATACTAAAGGAGGGAACAATGTGAGGTGTTTTCAAAATTGTAAGCTTGAGCCGGGTGTGGTGGCACACTCCTTTAATCCCAGCACTTGGGAGGCAGAGGTAGGAGGATCGCCATGAGTTCAAGGCCACCCTGAGACTACTTAGTGAATTCCAGGTCAGCCTGGGCTGCAGCGAGACCTTACCTTGAAAAACCAATAAATAAATAAATAAAACCCTAAAATTATAGGATTGAGACCTGGATTGTTCCTTCACGACAGGAAAGTGCTACACCAGGTGGGACATCCGTGGCACTGATTCAGGTGGACCAGTGTCACAGAGAAACAGGCCAGCCCAGCAGGCCGAGGGGGCCAGGTAAAGCTTGGGCAAGTTATTAAGAAAGAAGCCCCAGACACTAGGGCAGCAGCAGGTTGACCCTGAACTCACCCACTCCCAGCTTCCTGCCTATGCTGGGAAGATCACCAGCCAGCAAGCAACGTCTTTGGTTACAGAAAGCCTCGCACAAAAAATAAAAGACCTCCTTCTGACCCTCTCTCTTCCCAAACTCGGACATACATACAGCCTAGCAGAAACCTTCCTGGCCTCCCTGCACTGTCGCTCCTTTGTCTCCACCTGCTGCTCTGTGCAAAGTTGGCTCAGGACACACGAAGCTTTCCCCTCTGACACTGACAGGGTCTCAGGAGTGGCCTCAGACCTGTGTGAAGTTTGGCCCGAGTGAGTGACAGCTGGTCGGGCTTAATCCAAGAACAAAGGACAAGAGATGATTAGAGGTGATGGAAACTGAGCTTGGGAAGGAATGTAAGTGACAGCAGAGACAGAAAAAGAGTGCTGCCCCTGGGGCCTGGCGGCAGTAGGAAACAATGTGAAGCGGCTCCAGAGGACTAGCTTAGAGAACAATGAACACCCCCCACCCCAGGAATCAGCCACCTGATGTCCCAAGTATAGCTGGGCATTCACTGGCTCACAGTCCGCAATGTGGCTCACCTCCTACTTTGCAAAACATGAAATTATTTCCATTTTTCTGCAGCAGATGATTGGTTCTCTCACAGTTACCCAAAGGACCCTCCACACAGTCCCAGGAACAAAGCCAGGAGGACACCTGAAAGCCTAGGGCACCACCAGTAAGAGCAGATAAAAATGACCTTAGCAGCCTGGCCCACTAGCACTTAAGGTCCCAAGTTCAGCCCAGCACACTTTCTTCTAGGGGCAGGAAAGAGTTAGTATGAGTCCCAGACTGAAAATTTTTGCCCAATCTAGCCAGTGACCTTGAGCTTATCAACCCCACCCCACACACACACCTTGTGTTTTACCTATTGAGAAGGATGTTTGACAAGAAGGTCACTCCAGCTTCCCAGGGTGTAACCCACCATGTGGCACTTACACCAATGTTTTATACCTAGAACACACTGTGATAATGAACTTAAGTTTCCAGAAAGAAAATTGCACCTGCTATGTTGCCCTCAGTAATAGTGGGAAGTTGGAATGTTGCAGGTCCACAGCCAGTTCATCTTGGGCTATCTTAGTCCCTAAGTGGCCATTTATTTGCCCAGCTGTGTGTGACCTAACATCCTGTGACTATTAAGTACATCTGTACAAACAGACCCCTAGCTTCCACCACACCAAAAGCTAAGCATGTCATCAGAGAGCATCTGAGACCTACGGCAGAGACGTCCTAGCTTTGCTATAACCACCTACCTGATGTTTGCACCAATATATTTGAAGTGTTTTGACTTATTACTATAAAAACCCCATGATGGGCTGGGAGATAGCTCCATGGTTAAAGGCTTGCAAAGCCTGCTGGCTGATGGTTCACTTCCCTAGTACCCATGTAAAGCCAGATATACAAAGTGGTACATGATTCTGAAGTGTGTCTGCAGCAGCAGGAGACCCTGATATAATGAATTGAGTCTGCAAAGTCTTGGAAAATTCCCCCAAATGAGTCTATTCAATCTATACAGTCAATGCAATCCTAACCAAAATCTCAATGGAGAACTTGGTGAGCTAGTCCTAAAACTCATAGAGCAGGAAAAGGGCTTGAAACGTCACTTTTGAGGGAAAATGAGGGGGTAGACTCCCTCCACCAGACAGGAAGATGTTAACAAAAAACGATAGGGAAGCTGGGTGTGGTAGCACATGCCTATAATCCCAGCACTTGGGAGGCAGAGGCGGGAGGATCCAATTGCAGATCAACCTGGGCTACACTGATGGTGAGAACCAGAGAGAAAGAGGTGGGGTGGGGGATATGCCAGCTATCCTGACTTTTTCATCATGTCATGCATATATGTATTGAATCATCCATCACACTGTACCCTATAAATATACACAATTACTGTAGCAATAAGATTAGTACATATTTGAAAAGAACAAAAAACAATTCTGATTCTCAGGCTTCACACCCACCGAGTCATATGTGTGCTCATTTACTACCCAATGATCTACTTGGCTCATTTAAACGGGGTGTAGTGAAGAGGGATTCTCAGAGACCCCTTCTGGGCTGCGCTGAGCATCAATGTTAGGCAACATCTGCCTTGGGTAGTTAGGCATTAGCACCAACAGACATGGCGACAATAGCTGGTGGTCAACAATTGGACGACGGCATCCTTCCCAGTGCAGGACTGCCCTGCATGCAAAGGGTAATTCACACGGAAGGTCATAACAACCCAAGCAGAGTTGGCAGTGCCAATGGAACAGCTTTGGGATCTTAGATGTTCTTCACTGGAGGCACACAAATTAGTTTTTTAAAAATAGTGATGCTGTTTCCTGACCCCTAGAGGCTCTGAATTAATTGCTTTGGAATGGGGCCGAGATATAGTAGTATTTTTTGAAAAGTTCCCTAGTTGACTCTCACAAACAGCTCTCTGTACAGGCCATTTAGTCTCAACATTTAAGAGAAGTAAGGAAGCCGGGTGGGGTGGTGCACGCCTTTAATCCCAGCACCCAGGAAGGAGGATCGCTGTGAGTTTGAGGCCATCCTAAGACTACACAGTGAATTCCAGGTCAGCATGAGCTAGAGTGACACCCTACCTTGAAAAACCAAAATAATAACAATAATAATAACAAAATAAAAAATTTTTAAAAAGTAAGGAAGCCAGGCCTGATAGCACACACCCATAATCTCAGCAGTTGGGGGGAGGCTGAGGCAGGAGGACTGCCACAAATTTGAGGCAGGCCTGAGTTACACAACAAGATCCCACCTCAAAACTAAATTAACTCTGGGAGTGGTGGCATATGGCTTTAATTTTAGCACCAGGGAGGCTGAGGTAGGAGGAGGATCATTCGTTTAAGGGCAGTCTGGGGCTACAGAGTGAGTTCCAGGCCTGCCTGAGCTAGAGTGAGAACCTACCTTGAAAATGAACAGCCGAATAACAAAAAGAAATCATGAATCATTAAGACAGGGTTTGGAGGCTGGGTGGCTGGGCTCAGTGACAGTGTTTGCTTTCCTAGATTCTATCCCTAGCACTCAAAATAATAAGTAAGTATGCAATTGAGAGTGATTTTGAATTAATGTTCTAATCTCTCATTTTCCCTTTGGAACAAGCCCTGCAGCTGGAGAGGAAAAGTCTCACTTATATATCACCACTGAAGGCCCAGGGGCCTGTAACAGTGGGCCCTGTGGGGTGGCCAAGGGGTAACTAGGGACACTGGAGGTCACAAACAGCTTCCCTCTGGGGGCACCTTGTGGCCAGCAGGCCTATCAGGTCCACTCTCCTTCCATTTGCTGAGGCCCCAGGGAGCCAAAGAGCTACAGAGCGTGCTGCCAAGAAGCTCTGAAAAATGCTTTTCTGGCCCCTAGAAGAAAACATCACTGTGCATTTCTCCTGAAAGAGGACATGGAAAAATTAGCTAGGGCTTGCATCAGGCTTGACTGGGGCACAGATCCCCATGGGCTTCATCTGGCCAAGAAGAGCTAGAGGTTGGTCTTGCTCCATCTGGGGACTGAGAAAGACTGCAAGCATCCTGAGCTTGGCACCAAGGCTGAGGCTGAGTCCATGAGGCAGCTCCAGGGTGAAGACAGCTCTTCTGCCTATGATCCAGCTTAGGGCCTCTTAAGAGAAGGAAAGCCCAGGCTGCTTACTTTCCCTCTCACTCGTAGGGGAGACTGAGGCACCATCAGGGCAGAGCTTGTCCACTTGGGTTAGCCCAGTTGCCTGCAAGGTGGTAATGTCTGCACACTCTGGATATTAGCAGGTGGTCCCTTGGCACCTAGTAAACTGAAGGTCCAACCCAGAAGGAGGGGAAGAGGAGACAGTGTCTTGGGCTATGGGAAAGAATGTGAAGGATCATTCCAGGCAGGAGTGGGAGTGTTGTAGAGGGAGAGAAGGAAATCTCTCCAGGTTTTTATTGCTGGTCACGGTACATGCCGCATTTGGCGCAGCTGGGAAGCAGCTCTTCAAGGAAAAAAACTGCTCATGCGCACAAGATGGCTAGCTCTCCAGGGAAAGCTGCAGAATATGGGTCCAGAGTCACCTCTGATGTGCCCTTGCTGGGGGTGCAGGGGGAGCCCATCTGGCACAGGGAGCCAGCTGTCACCACACCGTGGAGGGATAGTTTATACACAAGAGCCTAGTCTCTGCCTTGAGCTTTTTTTTTGGGGGGGGCGAGGGTGTGGGGGGTTGAGGTAGGGTTTCACTTTAGCCCAGGCTGACCTGGAATTCCCTAGGTAGTCTCAAAGTGGCCTTGAACTCATGGCAATCCACCTACCCTGCCTTCGGAGTACTGGGATTAAAGGCGTGGGCCACCACGCCCAGCCTTCCTTGAACTCTTAAGATTTCCTGATATTTTCTCCTTGACCACTTAGTTTCTCCATATATCTTCCTTTACCCTTCTTGCTGTCACCTCTGGAGGACAGTCACCAGAGGAATGTCACTTTGTGGCATGTGTGGAACCGCCTGCATTTGCAGGGCATGACACACATTTTTTTCAGGTGAGGAGCGTTGAAAGAGGTGCCAGGGAGTGAAATATTGTCATCCTCCCTGGCTGCACTCAGCATGCTGAAGTAAAGCCCCAGCCCTGGGGAGCAACCATCAAAGCGATGGTAATCCCAGAACAATGCACCATGACAATGCTTTTATTTTTACTTCGTGAAACAGTAGAGTCGGCTTTATTTTGAGATGCCCACCAACCGGCCTTGTACGTGGGTGGAATCAAGGTCACTTGTTCATACAAATATTTGGAGGAAAGATAACAGAACTTCTTAGTAAGCCGCTTTAAGCTAAAATGCATGCCTTCTTTTCTACAGGATCTTGTGTGGTGGGTTAAAATGGAGACTCTCAGCCAGCCACGGGCATTTTTTCTGCCGCTATTTCTTTCCTCTTTGCCCAGATCGCTCCCTTGTCTTAACAGAATATTATCCCAATAATGAAGCGGAAGGGACCGGGTCATAAGATACTAGAATCCAAATTGTTCTCCAAGAGAGGTTTATAATAAAGTCATTAGAGAAATCCACAAGGTGAAGCAGAGACCCAGGAAAAAGTGAACTTACTATGGGAAAACATTACAAAAGAAACGGATCCCGCCCCAAATTCTAAAGATCATAGGGATGAGTGGCCCTGGCGCGATCTGCGGGGATGCTGGCGCGGTGCTGCCCCCTGTCGACCACAGCCGCCTCTGCAGACATCTTTGCGGACCAGGTCCTGGTGCCTGAGGGCTGGGGGCCATACCCGCCCTCCCTCCCAGTTCTGTCTGTGGAAATCTTTAGTCTCAGTCTTCGCGCACAAAAAGTACATAAAGCAGGGAAGATGTATTTGAAAGCAACAAAGTAGTAATGTTTTTAAAAGGATAGTGCATATGGAACTTTCTCGAGCATACTGTAGTCTTCCCTTATGGGAGCTACTCTGAGGGACTTTGGGTAACTGAAACCACAGAAATCAAGAGGCGGGGGAATGTGTGTGCTCCAAATTTCTTTTATATTCCTTTTTAAAATTTTATTTACTTATTTACAAGGAGGGAGAAAGAATGAATGAATATGGGCATGCCAGGGCCTCCAGCCACTGCAAACAAACTCCAGATGTATGCAGCACTTTATGTATCTGGCCCTACATGGGTACTGGGGAACTGAACCCTGGTCGTTAGGCTTTACAGGCAAGTTCCTTAACCACTGAGTCATTTCTCTAGCCTCAATTCCTTAGATAGTATTTGTTTGAGCCAGAATATTGCTATATAGTCTAGGTTGGCCTGTATAACTTGATCCTCCTGCCTCAGCCTCCTTAGTGCCGCTGCCTGGCTGTTCTTAATAAGTTTTTTTTTTTTTTTTTAAACGTTTTGCTGGGCAGAAAGCAACAGATGCCTGTGTTCATAGGAGGAGCACTCAAGGCCAGTGTGGGCCCTGTACAACTCTCTGCTAGTGTCTGATGGTTGAATGTGACCTTCGGTGGTTGTGCTGGGAAATGGAACCTCTAGCGAACACCCCACACAGCAGAAAGGGTGCATGATGGATTCAGCAAAGCCATCCTTTCTACAAACCCAGCCTTTCCTGATGGCTCCACCAAGCACAGAGGCTAGGCTGTAAGAGGCAAGATCTCAGAAAATACTAGTGAGGGGTATGTGTCAACTCCGATCACCTGTAAACCCACTTGCCATGATTCCCCAAAACTTTAGTTCCATATTCATACAAGTCTAAATCACATGCCTAAATTGAGTCATTTTGTAGCGGTAAGTCACAGTGGCATTCCCACGCACACCGAGGACTTAATCTGCCCTCCTGCGAAATGTAACACTTGTAAGGAGCCGGCATCCCAGGGCAGTCAGGTGAAGGATTGGCTATCCTTTGTGGAACCCTGCTAAATGGCAACACCTGCAAGCACCAGGCAACAGCTTGTCACAGCCTAAGGCTGACTTATCAGTGGATCATCACTGAGGCAGGGTTAACCCTGTCTGCCCACAAAGTAGCTGGGGGCTGCATAAGTTGTGCAGGTGCAGATAGCCGGTGGAAGTTTCTAGATGCACTGAAAACAGCACAGTTCTTTATGGTTGGTTGGCATGTCATCTAACTATGGTACTGCGTGGTACGTGGATGTTAAGATGACTCCCAATTCCTTGCCAACACTCTTTTGTGTCTGTGTGTTTTTCCGCCAAAACCCCTGAGGTCAGTTTAAGTGCTTCCAGCTTCTCTTTTCCCAAAGTCACCTGTTGAAAGTTCTGGTTCCTTGAGTTTTCCATGGGGGAAAAACTAATCCCATATAGTTCAGCTGGTGCCTGTGTTAGGACGATTTCTTCTTGCCATGCAGGCCCATCCTGCCCACTGCCTTGCTGCCAACCTGCTGGAGGTGGCCTTACCTCTTCCTTCCTGGGGACCTTTTGTTTTTTTTTAATCTCTCTCTGTCCTGGAACTCACTCTGTTGTCCACACTGGCCTCAAACTCATGGCTATTCTCCTACTTCAGCCTCCTGAGTGTTGATATTATTAAAGGGATGAGCCACCACTCCCAGCTGTATGTCTATTTTTAAGTCACTCGGCCTTCCTGTTCCCTTCTCCTTTGCTGTCTTCTGTTTGTTTATTGTTCCATTTACTCATTGGTTGTTACTGGTAGCCACAGAGCTGTTTGCTACAAAATAAATGTAGGTGTAGCCTCTTAAGACTCCCTACAGAAAAAGTTATATTAAAAAAGTACTAAAGGCTAAGAATAAATCATTGGGCATTATTTATATCCTAGAGAAAAGGTATCTTTAGACTGCTACTTGAAATTGGAAAGTGTAAACAGGGCTAGGGAGATGGCTCAAAGGTTAAAGGCACTTGCATGCAAAGCCTGCTTCCTCTACTTTGATTTCCCAGTACCCATGTAAAGCCAGACACACAAAGTGGCACACGCATCTGGAGTTTGTTTACAGCAACAAGAGGCCCTCTAAATCAATCAATCTCTGTCTCTCTCTCTTTCTCTCTCTCTGCTAGGAAATAAAGATAATTAAAAAAAAGGCTGGGCATGGTGGCACACGCCTTTAATCCCAACACTCGAGAGGCAGAGGTAGGAGGATCACTGAGAGCTCAGGGCCACCCTGAGACTCCATAGTGAATTCCAGGTCAGCCTGGACTAGAGTGAGACTTTACCTCGGGAAAAAAAAAATCATGTATTATGCTTTTCTCAATATAAAAATAGCAGCACACTTGACTGGTCTACTTAGAGTGCTCTAAAAGTTACCCTCTTCATAGCTACATCTTACCCCGCTGTTTGTTGAATGTCTGATGCCTTCCAACCTTTGCTGTTAAAGCAATGAGCTCACATACTTGTTCGACATGCATCTGCAGGAGGTCACTGGATCAAACTGTGCGTGAATTCAACAAATTGATACTGAGCCAGGCACAGTGGCACATACCTGCAGTCACTTGGGAGGATGAAGACACAGAATCACTTGAGCCCAGGAATCTGAAGCCAGCCTAGGCAACACAGCAAGAACCGGTCTCAAAAAACTTTTGTACTGTGTGTATACGTGTGAATACAGTCACATAGGGACATCAGAGGACAATGTCAAGTGTCAGTCCTCAGCTTCTACCTTGTTTTGAGGTAGGGTTTCACTGTAGTTCAGGATGTCCTGGAATTCAGTCTATGGCCCCAAGCTAGCCTCAAACCAATGGTTTTCCTCCTGCCTCAGCCTCCAGAGTGCTGGGACTGAAGATGTGCAGCATCAGCACGCCCAGCGCAAGGCAGGGTCTCTTGCTATTCACAGCCGTGCTCAACAGGGTAGCTGGCCTGTAAGCTTCAGGATTCTCCTGCTTCTGTCTTCCTTCTCTCTTTTACACATGACCTGGCTTTATAAGGGACCCCGACTGGATTGTCAGATTTGTGTAGCCATCTCTCCAGGACCTCTCAAAACATTTTTTGGTAGTTCTATTCAGCTCCCTTCTATAAGTCATGACAATTTACCCTCCTCCACTGTAAGAGAATGTCTTCTTTCTTCCTCCCACCCTTGCCAAAGCAACCTTATGGTTGTAAATAAAAAGAAAAAGTTCATATGGTTTCAACATGTGTTTCACTTCCTTGCCTGCAAAAAGCAGCTCATCGTGGGCCAAGTGCTGAGTCATGTGACCTTCCTTCCTTGAACCGGCCCTGACTTTGGCCCATTTTCTCATGTTTATCATTGGCTTTTTTTTTTTTTTATTGGTTTGTGGGGTCTCTTTTAGAAATGAAGCCTTTGTGACACAGTTGCAAATATTTTCCCCTTAGTTGTTCTGTATCTCTCTCGTTTTATTTTACCAAGAAGACAGTATGTAATTACATAACTGCATTTCTTAATCTTATCTTTTATGATGTCTAGGACTGTGAGCTGCTAAATAGACCTCCTCCACTCCAAGATTATAAATAAATTTCTTGTGTTTTTCTCTATTTTTATGGTCTTTTTTTTTTTTACATTTAAATCTTTGAATCATCTGAAATTTGTTTTCACATAGAAGCGAGGTACAATTGTATTCTTTTACATGAAAAACCAGCTGTTCTGACACCATGACTCCCTATCCTCATGACATGGAGAGACTACTGATAGTCCAATGCCTATTTTAAAACCCATCTTATGGGCTGGGAGATGGCCCAGCAGTTAAGGTGCTTGCAAGTAAGGTCTGATGGCCTGGGTTCAATTCCCCAGTACCACATAAAGCTGGATACAGAAAGCAGTGTTCTGCATCTGGCATTCATTTGTAGTGGGAAGAGGCTCTGGCATGCCCATTCATCTCTCTCTCTCTCTCTCTCTTCCCTTACAAGTAAGTTAAAAAGTAAATATAACCTACTTTACCATCTAAAGTGATCCTTTCTTTGCTCATGATATTTCTGACTTGTGGTCTGTTTCCCTACTCACCTTTCTTAGCATTCTGGTTTGCCTATAGGACCATTCTACCTCCACATTAGAGGAGAAGAGACAGAAGAAAGACAGAGAGAATGGGCGCACCAGGGCCTCCAGCTACCGCACGTGTCACTTTGTGCATCTGGCTTTATGTGAGTACTGGGAAATTTAGCCCAGGTCATTAGGCTCTGCAGGCAAGCGCCTTAACTGCTGAGCTTTCTCTCCAGCCTCCAAAGGAGCATCTTAATTTAAGTTTTTATGTGCCAGATACTGGCTTTCTGCCCTGAGCTCTGCCAACCAGTCCATGGCTGACCTTGCAGGCAGGTAAGACTTAAGAGGCATAAGACCAAACTCCATGCTTCCTCCCAAAACACTTATTCCACATTCTGTTTCCCTATTTTGTTTAAATATGCTCAAACATATTAAGCCAGAACTACGGTGGACATGCCAAGCAGGAGGACCGGATTAGACTACACCTAGCTTCTCTGTGTAGCACACATGCCTTTTGGCTCACCAGACCTTCAACCCAGCCCCTAGAGAGAGTAGGATTTGTTACAGAGTACAGAGAAGCCAGATTGTTGTTCTGAGAGATATCCCCCTTAATACTATTTAGTGCATCATGGGCATCATGTGAGACTGGAGGAGACAATGATGTCATAGCCCACTCTGGAGTCTAGGAAATAAGAGGAAGACAGGAGAAAAGCAAGAGAATGAAGCCAACAGCACCGGGGCTGATGGGGCACGACTGGGAGGCAACAGATGAACTATGGGTGGAAGTCAGAAGGGGTCTTGGTGCCCCCTCTATGTGAGCAGGGATATGACAAGGGATGGGCCACAGATGAACTTGCCTTTTGCAAAGCAGCCAGGTGGAAGGAGGGCCTAAAATTCAGCTTTCCGGGACAACCTGAGATGTTGAATAAAGGTAGTTGTTGAGTAAAAATATAATGAAATTATAATAATAAATGGTTATTTTAGCTCACAGTTTTAGAGGTTTCAGACCTGTTGCTTTTTTTTTTAAGTTTTTATTTATTTATTTGAGAGAGAGAGAAAAAGAGGCAGATAGAAAGAGAGAGGGAGGTAATGGACACGCCAGGGCCTCCAGCCCCTGCAAATGAACTCTAGGCTCATGTGCTACCTTGTGCATCTGGCTTACATAGGTCCCAGGTAATCGAACCTGGGTCCTTTGGTTTCGCAGGCGAACACCTTAACCCTAACCCATCTCTCCAGCCCCAGACCTGTTGCTTTTAAGCCTCTGGTGTGGACGCCAGCTGGCAATGGTAGGGAACATGTGATGGAGTAAAACCATTCACCTCACTACTGGGAAGCAAAGAGAGAAAATAGGTGGCAGCTTGGGGAAATATCCACATGTGTTACTAGACACACCCATTCTATTGCTTGGGGTCTGAACCAGTGACCTAGAACACATTTTATGCCCTTTCTTCTCCCTCCCACATATACAAGCACCCATTTACCCAGCCCTTCCTTCTTTGATCAGCATTTGCCCCAAACATCCTGTCTCCACTGTTTCTTCCTCAGCAGAGGCCCTCACTGCCTTTTGCTAGAATCACTGAAGTGAGCCTGTCCAGCACCCCCACCCCTCACTGGGACACCTACTATATATAGCCTGCATCTTAATATCTCCCACAGGTCCATGTGTTAAAGGCTTGCTCCCCAAGTTGGGGCTACTGGGTGATAATATAGCCTTTAAGAGGGTCTAGTGGGAGGCCTTTAGGTTATTTGATATGTCTTTGAAAATGAGTGTGGGGCTTTGGTCCCTTCCTGTTCTCTCTCGCTCGCTTGCTCTTGCTTCCTTGTAATGAGGTGAATGTTTTTGCTCTGCATCAGGCTCCCTAAAACTGCCATCTGGCTCCTCACCTAAAAGCATCAAGTCCAAAGCCTCTAAAACTGTGGGCCAAAATGACCTTTTACCATTATAATTTCATCAGATATTTGTTACAGTAAGGGCAAGTTGACTCACACACCTTCCTGGAACACAAGAGTGACTGGCTGTATGACCTGGGTGATCAAGAAACATTCTACTGATTGAGTTATAGCTCACTGGTGTAGCACTTGCCTGGGAATCATGAGGCTCTGACTTCCACCCCCAGCACCACAACACAAATGAACAAACAAGAAAACTTGCTGGGGAATTCTATAGGCATCATCCTCTTCCTCTCCCCTTGCTACAGCTGTCTTTCCCTATAGACCACCCCCATCTTTGGTAGGCTCTCATCTGCTAAGGTGCAGCTCTTCTCTTCGTCCCGCCAGTGTGAGGGCTCCCTCCTTAAGGCTGCTCCTGCTTTCTGTGAAAATCATAGGGACAGTCACCAGTGTCTGCACAAGACACCTTCACCACACCCTTGCCCCACACTCCCAGCATTTCCAACTTTCCCTTTTGACATGTTCCTGCTTTCTTCTGAAATGAAACCATTGTCCAGGGGTGTGTGTGTGTGTGTGTGTGTGTGTGTGTGAGAGAGAGAGAGAGAGAGAGAGAGAGAGAGAGAGAGAGAGAGAGAGAGAGAGACAGACAGACACATAGTTTCACTCATCTTCAGCTAGCCTTGAATATGCTATGTACCCAAAGATGACTGTAGTGGTTTGATTCAGGTGTCCCTCATAAATTTAGGTGTTCTGAATGCTAGGTTCCCAGCTGATGGAGATTTGGAAATTAATGCCTCCTGGAGGGAGTGTATTGTTGGGGGCAGGCTTATGGGTATTATAGCCAGTTTCCCCATGCCAGTGTTTGGCCCACTCTCCTGTTGCTATTGTCCACATTATGTTAGCCAGGGGCTGATGTCCACCCTCTGCTCATGCCATCGTTTTCCCCTGCCATCGTGGAGCTTCCCCTCAAGCCTGTAAACCAAAATAAATCTCTTTCTCCCATAAGCCGCTCTTGGTCAGGTGATTTCTACCAGCAATGTTTACCTGACTGCAACAGTAAAGTGGTACCGAGGAGCGAGTGGGATTGCTGCTAGTCAACTGGCTGTGTGGCTTTGGCTTCTTGGAGCTGACTTTCAAGAGGAATGTGAAAGGATTTGAAACCTTGACCTAAGAGACGCCTTACAGTGCTATATGTACAGTTTGATGGACTATTCTGGCCAAAGTTAAAAGACCTGAATGCAGTAAAAACTATGGACTGGTGTGGAGGTGGGGAGGGAGGGAATTACCATGGGATATTTTTTTATAATCATGGAAAATGTTAATAAAAATTAAAAAAAGAAGATTCCATATGTGTGTATCAGAAGGTATGCATTGGACATATGTTTGTGTGTAATGGGGTAGGGAAGACGCAATTTACTACTCTATGATCCTAAACTGGAACCAACCCACATTTTCATCAATGGGAAGTTGGAGGAACAAATTGTGGTACATCCTCCTAATGGAATATGTTTAACAAATTGTGGTACATCCTCCTAATGGAATATGTTTACTAACAAAAAATAAAAAAAACCACTGATACATCCAAAAAAAAAAAAAAAAAAAAAAACAAAACCTATGGACTGTGAGGTTTGGCTTATGAGGTTGAGAAAGACCTTTGCCTAGACTGGGCTACCAGTTTGTGTGGGAAGCTTGCTGTTATGCCTGGGTCCTGAGAAGTTGTGCAGGGTTGCTTTGCATATAAATGAACTACTAGAGGGATATGGCACAGAAAAAATGAAATCTTTGGGCCTAAATTTCTGCCCATTCACCTGCAAATTGTTTGAGAGATTACAATCTTTCAGATTGGCCTAGTTGACCCGCGCTGGGGCAACATGAAGAACGGAGACCCTTTTTTTTTTAAAATTTTTTTTTTATTTATTTTTTATTTGAGAGCGACAGACACAGAGAGAAAGACAGACAGAGGGAGAGAGAGAGAATGGGCGCGCCAGGGATTCCAGCCTCTGCAAACGAACTCCAGACGCGTGCGCCCCCTTGTGCATCTGGCTAACGTGGGACCTGGGGAACCGAGCCTCGAACCGGGGTCTTAGGCTTCACAGGCAAGCACTTAACCACTAAGCCATCTCTCCAGCCCCGGAGACCCTTTTTGAGGGGCCTGAGTGCTCAAAAAGTGTCCTGTTCTTCAAAGTTGGCTTCCCCTCCCCCCCATTAACAAATTGGCATCGTACCTGGTATTGTGGAGTATTGTGGAAAGAGAGGGTCATTGAGTTTGCAACACTGTCTTGTGTTTTGGAAATGGCCATGGGCAATGTGAAGCAGGTTTGCTGGATGCCTGCATGTATACCCATTGCAGCCATGAGGATGAACAGTGGATTGCAGTGGAGACCCAGTGCCAGGACCACGAGATGGCTGCTAAGGAAAGCTGCCAGCCCCAATGAAGTTTTCCAGGACTGTGAGTAGCCTAGCTGGAATTGGAATGCCAGAGACTTGTTGCTGGTTAGAATTATCAGACTTGGAAATTTGTCACTGGCTAGAGTTGCTGGACTTTAAATTATGTAGTTTGATGTTTTCCCTGGTTGGTTTAAATCTTGTATTGATTGAACATTTCTTTGCTATGCCCAATGCCATCTTTTGTAGTGCACTTATTCTGTGCCATTATGTGGTGTTTTTTTTTTTTTTTTGGTATTATGGCTCAGTTAAAAGATCTTGGTTACAGAATAGAAAACTAATAAAATAAATAAATAAATAAATAAATAAATAAATAAAATTCCATCACTGGAATTGATAAAAACTATGGGGACTTTTAAAGTTAGATGAATGCATTGCATTTTACATCATGTATGGTTATCAGTTTATGTGGGCCAGTGGCAGAATGCAGTGGTTTGATTCAGGTGTACCCCATAAACTTAGGTGTTCTGAATGCTAGGTTCCCAGCTGATGGATATTTGGGAACTAACGCCTTCTAGAGGCCACAGTATACTGTTGAGGGCGGGCTTTTGGGTGTTAAAGGCAGTTTCCCCATGTCAGTGTTTGGCATACTCTCCTGTTGCTATTGTCCATTCTGTGTTGGCCAGGGGGTGATGTCCACCCTCTGCTCATGCCATCATTTCCCCCTGCCATCGTGGAGCTTCCTCTCGACCCTGTAAGCCAAAATAAACCTCTTTTTTCCCAGAAGCTGCTCTTGGTTGGGTGATTTCTACCAGCAATGCAAACCTGACTGCAGTAATGACCTTTAACTTGATTCTCCTGCCTCTACCTTCCAAGTACTGGGATTATAGGCATGCATAGTGATGCCCAGGTTATGTCGCGCTGGGATCAAACTCTGAGCGTTGTGCGTGCTAAGCCAGCACTCTGCCAACGGAGCTACATCCCTAGCTTCCTCCACGGATTCTAAATGCCATTTTCATCCTTGAAAACACCCTCTCCCACCCCCACCCTTAAGCCACCACATCCTGGAAGCTTTGCATTGTCACCTCACGTCCTACTTTGTCTTAAGGGTTTTCCCAGTCACCCTCTCTCGGGGCGTGCTTCCCTGTGCTCAGTCTCTCCGCGGTGCAACTTCCACAGGCCTCCTGCACAAAACCCCACGGCAATTAGTAAGCGGGTCAATGGACTTGAGCCCACTTAACCATGTGCCTTGCAAAGAGCTAAGGCGATTATTGCATAAGAAAAAAAAGTGGAAGAGAGGATAAGAGGAAGACAGGATTTCTCCAAAGGAAGTGACAAACCTTGGTTGGACTGAACATCTCCCAACCTGGTTATTCCACCTGTCTGTCTCTCTCTCACTCTCTCTCTCTCCCTGGCTCCTCCCTACCCCCGGCGGTCACCCGGGGCCACCTGCCCCACCCGGCCCCACCCAAGGGACGCCCCGCCCCTCTCGCTCCGCCCGCCCCCGCCCCGCCCCGCCCCCCGCCCCGTGGGCTCCCGCGGGCGCCGGCTCGCCTCTCGCGCTCACCTGTAGGCCCAGGGCGACACGCTGCGCAGGTTGGTGGGCGGCCGGAAGCGGCGGTCTGCGGGCCTGCCCCCTGCCGGGCAGCTGGCGTTGCGCGCCTGCTCGCGGGGCCCCAGCTGCAGCGTGTGGTGGAAGGCGCTGAGCACGCCGGCCGCCAGCCTGCCGTACAGCTGCTCCAGGAGCTCCTCGGGCCGGTCGGCGCAGCCCCGCGGCCGCTGCAGCGCCGGGCGTCTTCCCGCCCTCAGCGCGCCCGCGCCCGGCGCCAGCGCCAGCAGGAAGCCGGCCACGAGCACCCAGACCTGCGGGGCCACACAGCCCGAGCTCAGCGCCTCGCCCTCCCGCCCGCCCGCCGCGCAGACCGTGAGCTCCCTTCCCCACCCCAACGCCGCCCCGTCGCCACCCTCCGCAGCATGGGTGCCGCGCGGACGGGCCCCCGAGCTCCCTCCCCGCCCGCCCGCCGTCCGCGGGGCTCCCGGGGTCCCGCCCGCCACCGGCCCGCGCGTCCCCAGCCCCTGCCGCCGCCGCCGCCCCGAGCCGGAGCCCGCGCGTGGGGCGGGTGCGGGCCGCGCGTGCACGTGTGCGTGTGTCTGCCCGGCTGCTGCGCGGCGGGCTGCGAGTGCCTGTGACGCCGGCGCCTCACCCCGGGGCGCGCCATCCCGCCCGGAGCCCGCGCCGGGGACCGCCGCCGCCGCCCGCCAGCCCGCACGGCCAGCCCCGCCTCGTCATCCGCCCGCCCGCCCGCCCGCCCCGGCGTCCGGCCCGCGCCCCACCCCGTGCGCCTCCGGCCGGGGTCCCGGGCCGCCACCTCGGAGGCCCTCCTCCCCCTCCGATCCCCGCGCCAGCGCCTCCCCGGTCCGGGGGCGCTCCGAGACGCGGGGCGACGCTGCACCCTCCGCCTCCGCGGGCAGCGTACTCACCACGGTGCCCAACATCGCGCCGCCCGAAAGGGTTTCGGATTGGCGAGGAAGAAGATGGTTGCGCAGCGGTTATTTGCTGAATGAAACAAAAGCGCCACACGCTCGACGAGGGCTCGGTGCAAGCTCGCGGGGTCGGGGACCGGCGGCCGTGCGGCTCCCAGGGCGTCGCGGTGGGCCCGAGCCCGGCGCCTGCACTGCCACCGCCCGGGTGTGGTCCAGCCTGGCCGGCTGAAGAAGTGAGCGCTCTCTGGCCTGGACGTCTCCCGAGCCGGCGAGTGGGGCCCGCTTGGGCTCAGAGGAAAAGGACTTGCTTGAGGAATCAAAACAACACCTCCCCCCACCCTCGACTGGAATAGTCCACCTGAGAAAACTCAAAAAACCCACGACTCTCCTCCCGAGGACCACTTCCTCTTCTGAGATTTCATAATTCCAGGAAATGCGCTCCAGATTTTAAAAATCTGTGTTCCGTGAGCTGAGACGCTCTTCTTCCCCTAATTACCCTATAAGATGAGCCTGTGCCTCTCTCTCTCTCTCTCTCCAGCTTTAAAATGCGAAGTGCTAAGTACTTCATTGAACACGGTCGTAAGTGGGCATCGCTGGGTCTGAAGTTACAGTGTTGGAGAACTCTTGACTAAGTTGTGTGTGAGCAGTGCTTTAAAATGAGCCTAAAATTCTGTGAATATCAAAGGAAATATGCACAAATAAAGAACAATGTTATTTATCAAAAACCACGAGAAAATGTGCGTGTTCATTCTGCAACTAAATATCTAATGCTTACTAGATTAGCCAGCTAATATTTTTCAGCAGCAATGCTTTGAAAATGAAAACAAGTGGTTGATAGTAGCTGAAAGCTTTTTGAAAATGTGCCGAATGATATTTTGGCTTCCTAAATGTTTGCAGCTTTAGGATTAGGGTAAATTGTAAAGCATTGCTTAAGCTACATTTCATTTAGGCTATGTAGAAAAAAAGTTACATGCCGTCGATGTTCTGTAACAGAACTACTTAGTAATTGCTGCAAAAATCCCTCCAAACTCTCCAACTTCAGCAATTTACAGTTCTTAGTAAACATTTCTTTGGGGTTATAAAACACTTTCTGACTAGCAGATAAATTGTTCGTGCTCTTTTTGTTTGTAGTAAAATGGCAATAAAGACATCAGTGTTCAAATACTGGTTATTTTCTATTTGGGGGAAAAAGAAGAAAAGGAAAGGCATCTGTCAGGGGAGAGATTATTTACTGTAAGAGCTCCATGGGAATACCTTGTCTCTATAACATCTTTTCATACTTACTGTGACAGTACCAGTTTGTCAGTTCTGTTTTATTAGTCAACAAAGTACCTTCCAGTGTCTGATCACATGGCTTCTCCCTTCTTCCTGATTACCTTGGAAGCGAAGAAGCAAATATTTGCTTTCTAATTTGTAAAAGGTCACAGTCACTGAAAATTCCACCTAGTAGAGCAAAATCCATTTGAGATGTAAGCAGGGTTTGTGGACAGGCACAAATATTTCTCATAATGAATTCCCTCCAAATCTCAACATATTTATGAAGATGCAAGACTTACATATAATCAGTCCAAAATTAACACAGTGGAAAAAGTACAAAATATTCAACATTAAGCTCAGTGTTCCTTAGGAGCTGTGGTTCCTGTAGGGCCCCGTGTTGTTTCTATGAGTGCAGTCCTGTGGGCTGACTTCACATCCTCTTGATTCACTCAAGACCAGCAGAAGCTGCAAGACTCCTTAGCATTGCCAAGCTTTGGAGAAGTTTTACATCATTCTTAGGCACCATACCACTGAAAGTCAGTGTATGCTTGACTATTCCCATACTTACCTTCCTGGGTTACTGAGCAACACACGTACCTATCTTTTAAAGGGCAGTTTCATTGATACCATCTTTCCAGGTCTTTCTTTTATTCAGTGGTGATTTTTAGTAACTGGACCTACTCAAACTTGGCATCTTTAGGCAGCTCACAAATGTCAACATCCTGATTCTAACCATGTTAGCTCCAGTTATCATTTGTTTTCTCATCTGAGCCATCAAATTGCGTGGTTCCATGGAAGTTATCCTCAAAAGCAGCAGTTGAACCACATCCCAACATCTGATTCCTCTGGCCTGGGCCTTTCCCACTCCTGTACTTCTCAGAAGCCATCCAGTCTTCAAATCCTGTCACTTTTTAACTAGCATTCCACTTTAAAAGTCTTTTTCCCTTGGTGTTTAGTTTTGATTTCAACTAGATAGTTAACACTGTTACTCCTCATAATTCCTAACTCTTTTCGTCTGCTGAACTTGTCTGGAATAATCCAACTTAAAAAGTCATACAAGTGAGCTGACTAAAAAGCTCTAATTTATGTGTGAGGCACTTGGGAGGCTGAGGTTAGGAGGATCACTGTGAGCTCGAGGTCACCCTGAGACTGCATAGTGAATTCCAGGTCAGTCTGAACTAGAATGAGACTACCTCAAAAAGCCAAAAAAGAAAAAAAGTTCTAATTTATGACTAAATCACAGATTAGCATTTGTAATAGATTGGATGTTACCCAAAGGTGCATGTGTTCTAGGTTTGGTGGCACTAGCTATTGGGGAGGAGGGAAACCTTTAACAGGAGGAAGGACCTCTCTAGACAGGTCACTGAAAGTGTACCCTTGAAGGAATCCTGGTCTCTCTTTCTTGATTCTGGGCCACTGTGAGTGAACAGGATTCCTCTGTGACATCCTTCTGCCACAGGCTCAAAGTAACAGACCTAGTTAACCATGTACTAAAACTTAAAAACCATGAGCCAAAATATCTCGTGTATTTTGTCATAATAGTGGAAAGTTGACTGTGCTAGTTACCTTTTCTGTGACCAGTTCCTGACAAAAGTGCAACTTAAGGAAGATGTTTCTTTTGGCTCATTTTGAGGGCATATATGGTGGATAGGGCATGGTGGCTCTTTGGCAGCTGAGAGGGTGGACCTGTTTGTATCTCAGAGGACCAGGAAGCTAAGACTGACAGGAAGTAGGCTCTGACTATGAACCTAAAGGCCCAGCCCTAGTGACCCATTTCCTATAATGAGGTGGAACTTACTCAACATTCCACCAACTCCAAAAACAGTGCCACCAGCCGGAGACCAAATGTTCAAATACGGGAACCTGTGAGGAGTTTCACAGTCAAATCAGGACATTAACAGCATTCATCACAAGTACCCTATTAAGTTCTCCATCTCATTCCCTTTTTCCAAGATGGCTAATTTACATCTTTGAACAGATCTCACATTTTCCTCCTTACATATTGCATAGTTAGAAAAGAGATCCATCACACTTTTCCCCCATCACCAAATAACACGTACTTGCATTTGAACTCACATAGACTGCCTTTTTTCTTGAGGCATCTGATGAACCCTTTCTTGACCCCACATCTTAACTCTAGTTACCATCTAATTTTTCCCGTATAGCAAAGTTCTGAATTATCTTTATTCTCTGGTTTGAAAAAAAAAATCTGGCTGCTTATTCACTGGACACACTACAATTGGGACCTATCCCCATAGTTATTCCAGTGACTTTTAACAAGGGCACAGTAATATATAGTTATTACCAAAGTCATGGAGGTCTTTATCTTTTGAGACTTTCTGCATCCATTGACATAGTTAAGCATGCCTTCATTCCTTTAATGTTTGTATGACATATCTTTTCCCACCCTCTTTTTCAATCTATTTTATCTATAATATTTTTAAATTGGACAATAATTCCCACTGGCCTGAAAATGGCACATTTGACTTCCAAATTTTTTTTTTTTAAATTTTTTATTTGAGAGCGACAGACACAGAGAGAAAGTCAGATAGAGGGAGAGAGAGAGAATGGGCGCGCCAGGGCTTCCAGCCTCTGCAAACGAACTCCAGACGCGTGCGCCCCCTTGTGCATCTGGCTATCGTGGGACTTGGGGAACCGAGCCTCGAACCGGGGTCCTTAGGCTTCACAGGCAAACGCTTAACCGCTAAGCCATCTCTCCAGCCCAACTTCCAAATTTTTTTGTAACCTTTTTTTGGTTTTGTTTGTTTTGTTTTGTTTTCCAAAGTAGGGTCTTGCTCTAGCTCAGGCTGACCTGAATTTCACTGTGTAGTCTCAGGGTGGCCTCAAACTCACAGCATTCCTCCTACCTCTGCCTCCCCCAGTTTTTAAAAACATTTTATTTATTTATTTGAGACAGAGAGAGAGAGAGAATGGGCATGTCAGGGCCTCCAGCCACTGCAAATGAATTCCAGATGCATGCACCACCATGTGCATCTGGCTTATGTGGGACCTAGAGAATTGAACCTAGGTCCTTAGGCTTTGCAGGTACACACCTTAACTGTTAAGCCATCTCTTCAGCCCTGGCTTCCAAATTTTATTTAATTATTTGAGAGAAAGAGACAGATTGGGTGTGTCAGGGCCTCTAGCCACTGCAACAAATGAACTCAAGATGTGAGTGCCACCTTGTATGTCTGGCTTTATGTGGGTACTGGGGAATCAAATCTGGGTCCTTAGGCTTTGTAGGCAAGCACCTTAATCACTGAGCCATCTCTCCAGCTCCTATTTTTCATATTTTAAAACATGTTTCTTGTAAGTAATATAGTTAGGTCTTACACTTAAAAATTTTTTTTTTTTGTTTATTTGAGAGCAATGGACAGAGAGAGAATATGGGCGTGCCAGGCCTCCAGCCACTGCAAACGAACTCCAGATGTGTGCACCCCGTTGTGCATCTGGCTAACGTGGGTCCTGGGAATTGAGCCTCAAACCGGGGTCCTTAGGCTTCACAGGCAAGCATCTCTCCAGCCCAGGTCTTAACATTTTTATTTTTGTTTGTGTGCGTACATATGTATGCGTGCAGTGTGTGTATGTGTACGTGCCTCGCTGCCCCTCATATACTCCCATGTGGTGGGAGCTGCTCACCTAGTGTGGCCAGAGTGGAATGTTGGGTATCGCTGCTCATCCCTCTTTTGCCTGGTCTTGTTTTGAGCTACAGTCTTTTTACTGTTTCCAGAGCTTGCAGGGTTCTGTAGATTCTTGGGTCTCTGCTGCCTTCTGGGACTTGGGCTATAGGATAGGTATGTGTGGCCATACTCAGCTGTTTCATCTGAGATCTGGAGATTTGAACTGATGGCCCCACCAGGGAGGGAAGAAATTCAAAAAGTAGTCCACTAAGGTAAAAGCTGATATGTTAGATCTGATTTTAGTTTAGATGTGTGTTAATGTAAACTTTTGTCAGGTTTTTTTTTGAGGCAGGGTATCATGCCTGGGTTGACTGGGAAATCACTGCAACTCAAGCAGATTGTGAGCTCTCAACTCACAGCTAGCCTCATTTAGCTCAGCCTCCCAGTTGATCAGAATAAGAGACCACACCCATATGGTTTAGGGCCTTTGATTTTATTTATTTTTTGTTTTATTTGAGATAGGGTTTCACTGTAGTCCAGGCTAACCTGTATTTCACTATGTAATCTCAGGGTGTCCTTGAACTCATGGCAGTCCTCCTAGCTCAGCCTCCCTAGTGCTGGGATGGGATTAAAGCTATGTGCTACCATGCCTGGCTCTGATTTTATTTTTAATCCTCACACAGGCATGCATATTTCCTGCTGACTTTGGTTTCTTCTATTTTTTTTTTTCCACACAGACTACTATGAATGTAAGAGCCAAGGTTAAAGGAGAAGTGCACTGTAATACTGTCTTCCAAAGATAGTCATGACCCCACAGTAGCTTATGCTATCTACCCAAGATCTGCATAATAGGAGGGAAAAATGATATCAAAATAGTTGGAAAGAAAAGTTTCAAGTGGAGGCAGGATATATGAGTGGGGCAAAGGAGGGTGGTGGGAGTGGATTATGAAGAGGGACTCTTGGCTTTTGACTTTTGGGATAGTGACAGAAAAAACATGGTGTCAGACAAAATTTGTACTAGAGACCTCACAGAATGTACTCTGACTCAAGGTGAACGTAGCTGAAAGAGGAGCTCATGTTTTATTAGGGAAAGATCATCTTTTTATTATCAAAATTACAGGTAAAAAGTTTAAGTAGTAGGCAATTAAGGAACTTGAAGAGAGTACATCTGGGTATTGTTTATTAAGGCTAGTCATGAAAGTTTAAACATGAAAGGAGTTTAAACATGAAAGAGAGCAGTAGCCTTATCCTACATAAAGAGAGGACTGGAAAAATTTAGAAAAGAATCCTGTCAATACTTCATTCAGATTTGGCAGAGAAAGTGTGTACAGAGGTTACAAATAAAAAGTTAAAAAACATTATATACATATATAAAAATTGTCAGTAAAAATAATTTTAAAAACAGACCAAAAAGTTAATTTATAAAAGCAGTTAGGACACAAATAGATAAATGCTTAAAGCCTTAGAAAAAAAGAATAAAACCCAAACAAAAACTCAGTGCAGGCTGAGCGTGGTGGCCCACGCCTTTAATCCCAACACTTGGGAGGCAGAGGTAGGATTACTGTGAGTTTGAGGCCACACTGAGACTACATAGTGAATTCCGAGTCAGCTTGGTCTAGAGTGAGACCCTACCTTGAAAAACCAAAATAAATTTAAAAAGTATCCTAAAACGTACCAGAAAGCTTTTAGAGCTGATAACTGTTTTCATCAAAGTAGAAAGATACAAAATTAGTACATAGAAATCAGTAGCCTTCCTACATATCAGTAACAAATGTGCTGAAGATGAAATTAGGGAAACATTCCCATTCACAATTGCAAAACATACAAAAAAAAAAAAAAAAAAAAGAATCTTGAAATCAACCTAATCAATGAAGTGAAGGATTTCTACAATGAAGAAACTTTAAAGACTTAAGAAATTGAAGACACTAGAAATTGGAAAGGCATCTGTTGTGGTCAGCTCCACACTGCTGGGATTGAACCTCCAAACCAGACACAGTTTATGGAGGGGATTTATTTGAAGCTTACAGTTCTATGGAAGCTCCATCAAATAGTGGCAGAAGCTACCTCCCTTTCACAGATCCAGGCAGAGAGAAAAACCACCAGCAGCACCACCAAAAGCAAGTGCAGTCTGGCTGCAAATATCAGGGAACCCAGGCAGAGCTCAAGCACTCTGCATACCTTTGGGCTAGAAATCAGATGTCTCCACTGACAACACCTCCAGCCAGGTGGCTGGACACAAGCTATTTTTTGTATGTACTTTATTTATTTATTTGAGAGAAAAAGGAGAGAGAGAGAGACAGAATGGGCATGCCAGGGCCTTTAGCCATTGCAAATGAACTCCAGACGCATGCATCACCTTGTGTGTTGATGTGGGTACTAGGTAATCAAACTTGGGTCCTTAGGCTTCACAAGCAAGTGCCTTAACTGCTAAGCTATCTGTCCAGCTCTGGACACAATCTTTTTAATAAAAACACCTGAGTTCATTAGGTGGGGGCCATTCAAACTACTGCAGAATCTCATGTTCATGGACTGGATGAATCAGTATTGTGAAAATGTCTATCTTATCAAAAGTAGTCTACAGGTTTAATGCAATACCCATAAAATTCCAATGGCAGGGCTGGAGAGATGGCTTAGCGGTTAAGCGCTTGCCTGTGAAGCCTAAGGACCCCGGTTCGAGGCTCGGTTCCCCAGGTCCCACGTTAGCCAGATGCACAAGGGGGCGCACGCGTCTGGAGTTCGTTTGCAGAGGCTGGAAGCCCTGGCGCGCCCATTCTCTCTCTCTCCCTCTATCTGTCTTTCTCTCTGTGTCTGTCACTCTCAAATAAATAAATAAAAAATTTAAAAAAAAATTCCAATGGCATTCTTTAGCAAAATAAAAATATTATCCTAAACATCATTTGGAAGCTCAAGAAAACCTTGAATACCCAAAGCATGTATCTCTGAAAGTGCTAGAGGAACAAGCAGGAGAAACACTTCAACATATATGTACAGCAAAATTTTTCTGAATATAACCCACATTGCTCAGGAAGTATGACAAATGATCATCCATTGGGAACTTATTATTACTAGTTAAAAAGGTTTCGCACAAAAGACACTGTGAATACAACAGAATCAGCCTACAAAATGAGAAAAATCCTTGGCAGCTATGTATCTGACAGAATGTTACTATCTAGGATATACAAAGAACTGAAAAAAAAAACTAAATAATAACCCAATTAAGAACTCCATCAGCCGGGCGTGGTGGTACACGCCTTTAATCCCAGCACTTGGGAGGCAGAGGTAGGAGGATCGCCATGAGTTCAAGGCCACCCTGAGACTACAGAGTTAATTCTAGGTCAGCCTGGACCAGAGTGAGACCCTACCTCGAAAAACCAAAAAAAAAAAAAAAAAAAAAAAAAAAAAACTCCATCAAAGAGTGGGTTGTAGAAATGAATGATTTTGGAAAAAATTCAAACTGCCAAAAGAAAAAAAAAATGTTCTAGACTTCCAGCACTACTCCAGAGTCAGAACTCCAGAGCTGGTCTCTCCCCAGCCCTAGACACTGAGAAGGGTAGGCAGACTCATGTCCAGATGGCCATGTATACCAGGGAGACCCATTATAAGATAACCCATCATGAGATGAGTCATCTCTGTCACATCTTCCTTATAGAGGAAATGGTGGATTAAATATGAGGGCTGCTCTCACTGCTAGCCAGAGAACCAACTCGAGGGAGATGGCAGTAGACACTGAGGATACTCAAACTCATCAAAGCAGAAAATCAGAGGCTGCTAAAAGCTCAACACTAACACATTATCCAAAGCTCAGGGAACACTCCAGAAGAAGGGGCAAAAAGATGGTAAGAGCCACATGGTTGGAAGGTGTACTCTGAAACATTGTACCCCCCCTGCAGAGACTGACTGATGTTTTCATGACACCACAGTGAATAACCACAACCCCATTGGCACAGACCCTCAGTGGACTGGGGGTGAGAGGGAACATAAGAGTGTAACCTGGTGGGAATATGACCAATCTGCAATATGTTCATTCATATAGTAAAGTTCTCAATTAATAAATAGCTTTCAAAAATGTTCTACATTCTTAGTCATTAGGGAAATGCAAATTAAAATTGAGATTATATCTATCAGGTCAATATCAAGAAATCAAATGCCAGTGAGGGTATGGGTAAAGAGGACCTCTTCTCCAGTGTTGGTGGGAATGTAAACTGGTTCTGTTGCAGGGAGGGGTGCATGCAGTGAAACAGAATACCCAAGCTGCTGTATGTCAGGAAGCAGTTTATTTAACACAAACTCAGCAGATTCACATCCAAAGCATGAGCCCCAAATGCAGAGGGGCTTTGCCTTATACACACTTTGACTTCTTTGTCTCCCAAACATGGTGATACACATATTTTGACCGGTTACTTTGAACTTGCTAAGTAGAATTTACTGTCCGAAATTACCATAATTAATTACAGGGCCAGAGGAGAGGTGGGTTACAGTGGAGACTTGGTGGAATGTCACATACACTCAAGGGTAATAGCCTGTTGCAGATGTTTCTTGTCTTTCTCTTTTCTTTCATTCCTTAGGGCCACTCTACCACAAACTCTTTTATACAGTAACACACTAATTAAGCTACTGGGCACATTCTGGGCTCCAAGGTAGCTACATGTACACAGACACACAGCTGTCTTCTCTTTGTTGTGAGGGCCCTTTCCACAGTACAACCATTGTGGAAATCAATGTGAAGGTTCATGATACAGCTAAAAATGGATTTACCACATGCACTAGCTATGCCACTCTTCAGCATATACACTAAGTACACTAAGGACTCTACATATTAGATTAGAGATACTTGCTAATCCACATTTATTGCTGCTCTATTCATAATAGCTAGGAAATAGAATCAGCCTAGGTGCCCATCAACTGATGGTTTATGAAGATGTGGTACATATAATGATTTTTTTTTTTTTTTTTTTGGTTTTTCGAGGTAGGGTCTCACTTTAGCTCAGGCTGACCTGGAATTCACTATGTAGTCTCAGGGTGGCCTTGAACTCACTGTGATCCTCCTACCTCTGAGTGTTGGGATTAAAAATGTGCATCACCACTCCTGGCTTGATTTTTTTTTTTTTTTTTTTGGTTTTTCGAGGTAGGGTCTCACTCTGGTCCAGGCTGACCTGGAATTAACTCTGTAGTCTCAAGGTGGTCTTGAACTCATGGCGATCCTCCTACCTCTGCCTCCCGAGTGCTGGGATTAAAGGCGTGCGCCACCACACCCGGCCTGGCTTGATTTTTTTTAACCCCAATTTGTTTTTTCAAGGTAGGGTCTCGTTCTAGCTCAGGCTAACCCGGAATTCACTATGTAGTTTCAGGCTGGCCTTGAACTCACAGCCATCCTCCTACCTCTGCCTCCTGAGTGCTGGGATTAAAGCCATGTGCCACCACACCCAACTTACAGTGATGTTTTATACAGTGGTAAAGAAAACTGGAATTATAAAATTTGCAGGAAAATGAATGGATCTGGGAAATATACTAATTGAGGTGACCCAGGCTCAGAAAGTCAAATACTGCATGATCTCTCTCACATGCAGGTCCTAGCTACAAATACTTATACTTGTGAGTTGGAGTAAAAGTCAGTAGCAGTGCTGGAGAGATGGCTCAGCAGTTGGAGCACTTGTCTGCAAAGCCTAACAACCTGAGTTTGATCCCATAGTACTCACCTAAAGCCAGATGCACATGCATCTGGAGTTCATTTGCAGGGGCTGGAGGACCTGGCATACCCATTCTATCTGCCTCTCTTCTAATCTTTCCCTGCTTGCAAATAAGTAAATGATTTTTTTTGAAAGTCCGGAGCTGGAGGGATGGATTAATGGTTAAGGCACTTGCCTGCAAAAGACCCAGGTTTAATTCCCCAGGACCCACGTAAGCCAGATGCCCAAGGGGGCACATCCGTCTGGAGTTCATATGCAGCGGCTGAAGGCCCTGGTGTGCCCATTCTCTATCTGCCTTTCTTTGCCTCTTTCTCTCTCAAATATTAAAAAAAAAAAAAAAAAGCAAGTAGTAGAGGCCAGTAAGCTAGAAATGGGCCATGAGGGAGGAAGGAGAGGGGAAGGCTTAAGGGGAGTGTAGCTATGTAAATAGAGCGGCAGAATACTGAGGGCAAAAGGGTCTAAGTGGAGTTAGGGGGAGGGAATAAAAAGAGGATGAGGGGGCTGGAAAGATGGCTTAGTGGTTAAGGCATTTGCCTGCAAAGCCAAAGTATCCTGGTTCGATTCTCCAGGACCCATGTAAGCCAGATGCATAAGGGGCGCATGTGACTGGAGTTCATTCACAGTGGCTGGAGGCCCTGGCACACCCATTCTCTCCCTCTCTGTCTCTGCCTCTTTCTCTCTCTCAAACAAATACATAAAATATATTTTAAAAAAAGAGGATGTGGGATATTAATCATAAAATGTTATAAATAAGTCATATGGAAACCTACTTTGCAGTCAAAAAATACATAGATGTTAAAAAAAAAGAGTTGGAGAAGAAGTACCTTGTGGGGGTGGATAATTCTGTGCCTAGAATCCATAGATTGTTACTAGAAAATTTAGGTACCAAGGGTGGGATACCTTCCAGTGAATTGTTGGCCAGGGTGGCCTCTGATGACACCAAAATATTACAGGCTATTGCAGAGGCTCTTCGTTGCCCACCAGAACTAGGTGGTAAGACCCTCTTGCTAAAGGCACTACATGCTTGGGCTGCAGAACACTGAGAAATCAAGCTGGAGCTGAGCTGGAAGCTTCCTCCCTGTTGACTAGCTGTCAGGATGCTGAAAGGAGATACATAGCTGGGTGAGGATGAGAAGTTACTAACCATCTTATCCAGAAGTGGACCCTGAAAGCTTTATACTTGGCCTGCCCGGCTAAATGTACCAACTGGTAAAATGGCAACATGTCTGTTATGGGGAAGCCAACTGCACTCTTGATTGGATTTGAGGCCTGCTCCATGGGAGGGAATTCATGTCTGGTACTGAAAACCTAATCAAAAGCCTGTGCTATGTAGGTCATAAGCCCCAGTGGCTAAATTATATATTATGCCCACCAAACTGCCCTTTAAATACTTATGTTTATGCCTATGTTAATACTACTCTTTCTTTTTTTTTTTTAGAGAGAGAGAGAGAGAGAATGAATTCCTGTGCTAGGGCCTCAGCCACTGCAATCAAACTCCAGACGTTTGTACTATCTAGTGGGCATGTGTGACTATGCACTTGACTCAACTTTGTCCATCTGGCTTATGTGGGATCTAGAGAGAGATCGAACATGGGTCCTTAGGCTTTGCAGGCAAACGCCTAAACCTCTAAATCATCTCTCCAGCTCCTACTCAAACTTAGTTAGTGAGGGAGTGACAACCAGGGAGACTCAAAACTAATCAACGTTCTGAGAAGAGAGAGTAATGTTCGGTACTAAGTAAGACATCGTCATCACACCCTCCAAAGCGCAGGAGCTATTTGGAACGTGGTAGAAAGAATCTTGTGAATATGTGTGTGTGTGTGTGTGTGTGTGTGTGTGTGTGTGTGTGTGTATGTGTGTGTTGGTTCTACAAAGCTTCTTACTGTAGGTCACTGATACTAGAAAGGTAAGAAAGTCACTGGTCCATGGCATTAGTTTCACATGTCTTTATTTCATAAAAATGACAACACATATGACAATAATACTCAAAGAACAGAATACATGTAAAGTAAAAAAGTAAAGTCTGCATGTTTGATAGAAAGAGAAAATGAGTAAATATCTCATAAGGCAACTTCTTTTCTTTTATAAATGACCCATTAAAGTTGATATTATTCTGGAAGCAAGTCATCTCCTAACTCTTCATCTGCGAATTCATCATCATCAATTCTCTTTTTGGCTGCAGTCTTTGGTCTTTCTATTTGAGGTCCCAGTGGATCCACATAGTAGGCATCTAGGTTTCAAAATAGATCAAATCATTAGAGTAACAGAGAAAAACAACGATATATGAAATATTCTGGACTCAAATCAAAACTGAGATAACTCAGAGTGAACAGAAATGCTCTCTCAAGTCACTGGGAGCTTTGTTGGCACACATCAAACTCACAGGAGTTCCCAGCATACATTTGCCATCACACTGGTCTGCTGGGGGTGGGGCAGCACTTGCCTATGTCTTTGTTACTGCTGCTTTCGTAAGGTTCCTCCGCCCCAGGTAGAGCTCTAAGTTTGGTACTCAGTCGTTCCCCTTTACTGCTGGCACTGCTGCTCTGGCCACTATCTGAAAACACAAAAATAAAAATGTTTTTGTTCAGCAGGCTGAGGAAACAACACGACACTGTACAGCTTCGTAGGCAGACTTTCACTGGAAGCCAACTTCTTAGAAATGGAATTCATGTTTGAAAGAAATCTCTTGTGGAAAATCTGTAACACATAGAAAATACCATTTAAGTAGTCTTTGTATTGTTCCTATGTATGTTTAGTTATAGGTTTCAGTTTTATAGAAGTTGAGAGATTACTCTGAAAAGCATAGCTCAAAATAAGTGGCATCTGAAGGGAGACTAAATGGGAGGGCAAAGAATCAGTACATGGTATGTATCATGTTTCAAGGCTTTTGAGTCACCTAAAAGAGCAACATGTGAGAATTTTTTTGTTTGTTTTGTTTTTTTGAGGTGGGGTCTCACTCTGGCCTGGACTGACCTGGAATTCACTATGGAGTCTCAAGGTGGCCTCAAACCCACAGAGATCCTCCTACCTCTGCCTCCCGAGTGCTGTGATTAAAGGTGTGTACCACCACGCCCAGCGAGAATTTTTTTCTCTTTGAGACAAGTCTCAGGTATCCATATTGGTCTCAAACTTACCATGTAGATAAGGATGACCCTGAACTTGTGATCCTTCTGTCTCACCCTCCCAAGTGCTGGCATTACAAGTATGTCCTACCATATGGAAAGTAGCATTATAAGCTGATAAACTGAACCAAGGGTTACAGAGAACCTAAATTACATAAGTGTCAGACAGCTTAGGTTTGCTTTAACCCAGGGGACCAGACTAACACACAAGCAGTTTCTTCAAACACTTGAAAAATGTTCCCATACAAGGTGAATGATTCCCCATGTGTAGTGAGGTAGATTTTGGCTCAGTAAGAGACAAAACCTAAGGGCTGGGAAGATGGCATAGCAGTTAAAGGTGCTTGTTTTCAAAGCCCTACAGCCTGGGGTCGATTCCTCAGTACCATGTAAAGCCTAAACTCACAAAGAGACACATGCATCTGGAATTTAATTGTAGTGGCAAGAGGGCCTGGCATGCCCATACTCTCTCTTTCAGTAAGTAAATAACAAACAAATAAATAAATAAAGACCTTTTAAAAAGTCAAAACTTGAAAAGAATTACAACTACTCAAATAAAGCATGGCTAACTTGGGAAAAATACAATTTATATCATTTATTCTGAGGATGAAGTCTAACTGTAATAGAAAATACTTTTTTTATTTATTTAACTTTTTTTTTTTTTTGGTTTTTCGGGGTAGGGTTTCTAGTCTATGCTGACCTGGAATTCACTATGGAGTCTCAGGGTGGCCTCGAGCTCAATGGTGATCCACCTATCTCTGCCTCTCAAGTGCTAGGATTAAAGGTGTGTGCCACTACACCTGGCAGAAAATACTTTTAATTTCTATGAAGTTTTTAAAATGAACCACTGTTCCAGCCCTGTTTACAACTGTTTTGCAGTGCTGGGAATCACACACAGGGCCTTATACATGGAAGGCATGAGCTCTCTCTCTGAGCTACACCCCAGCACAATGAAAGTTTTTTTCCTATTTGGTAAATTTGACTTTATTTTGTTGAGGCAGGTTCTCACTGTAGCCCAGACTGATGTGGAACTCACTATGCAGCCCAGGCTGGCCTTGAACTCATAGTGATTCTCTAACCTAGCCTCTTGAGTGCTGGGATTAGAGGTAACTATGCCTGGTGGTAAACTTCATTTAAAAAATGAAGCAAGGGGGTGGGGAAGGAGGGAATTACCATGGGATATATTTTATAATCATGGAAAATGTTAATAAAAATTAAATAAAAAAAATAAAAAAATGAAGCAAGGAGAAAGGGGGGGGTAGAGAATGGGCATACCAGGGCCTCTAGCGGCTACAAATGAACTCCAGATGCATGTGCTACTTTGTGCATCTGGCTTTATGTGGGTACTGGGGAATTGAACCTGGCTTGTTAGCCTTGCAGGCAAGCACCTTAACTGTTCAGCCATCTCTCCAGCCCAATTTCTTTTCTTCTTTTTTTTCTTTTCTTCTTTTTTCTTTTCTTCTCACTGTAGCTCAGGCTTACCTGGAATTCACTATTTAGTCTCAGGGTGGCCTCAAACTCATGGCAATCTTCCTACCTCTGCCTTCTGAGTGCTGGGATTAAAGGCATGCGCCACCATGTCCAGCTCCAACTTCATTTTTTACATATTTTTATTTATTTATTAGAGAGAGGGGGAGAGGAGAGAGGAAGAGAATGGGCACACCAGGGCCTCTAGCCACTGCAAACGAACTCCAGACACATGCATCACCTTGCGCATCTGGTTTATATGGGTACTGGGGACTCAAACCCAGGTCGGTAGGCTTTACAAGTAAACACCTTTAACCACTGAGCCATCTCCTAAGCCCCAATTTTTTTTGTATTTTTTTATTTGAGAGTGAGAGCTTGAGCTACATGAGACCTTGTCTTAAAGAAAGTAAGGGATAAAGGAGAGAGAAAGAAAAGAAAAAGAAAAGAGATTCTGGAGCAAATAAATATAACTAAACCAAGAATTTACTTGAGGGAAGTAGGAGCAGAAAAAAATGATCAGTGAACTCCAAGACCAATCATTATTGAGTTAAAGGATAAAAAGCAGAATGAAGGCAAGAGAAGCATGACTAAGGGAAATCCAGGACAGCAGTGCGTGGAGCACAAGCATTACTAGAGACCCACAGGAAGAGCGGAGATAAGACAGGGCAAAATAATTATCTGAAGAAATAGTGGCTGAAAATTCTTCAAATTTGAGGAAACACTGAGCATCCTAATTCAAGAAGCTCAATGGACAACAACTGTGGTAAATCTATAAAACAGCCCATACTGACATAAGAGTATTGAGGCCAGCTTGGGCCGTCCAGTGAGTTCAAAGCAAGCCTGACTTATATACTAAAAAAATAGGTATCTGTCATAACTTTATAGCCAACACACATGACAAAGCGAGAGCAAGAGTGAAAGAAATTGAAGCAGATAGAGACCTTTGAGAACCTTGGCATGAACCTATGGTCCATTTTACATGTAGGTGCTCTGTAGTCTGACTACAAATAGCCTATCTCACGTTGCTTCTGTCCGTTTCCAAAGTTAACTGCCCTCTAACCTCCACCATCTAAGAAAGTAATAATGTCAACAGCTCTGATCCTCAAAATTTCACTGAGACCTAGTCTTAATCCAAGAATGTGTATACATGAAATACACATGTATATGTTCATGATGTAAGTACTTTACAGTTAGATATGTATATACATATGTGTATATCTGCAATCTTTAAAAAGTTTTTAGACTGCATTTCTTGTGATTTAGTAGCTTGCTTCTGGCATTCAAAAGTAGAGTTTCACAAGTATTTGAGTAAATTGTATTAATGAAATAGATATTAAGCCTTTCAAATTAGTAACTTAAAAAAATGACAGCTCTTGCCAGGTGTAGTGGTGCACACCTTTAATCCCAGCACTCAGGAGGCAGAGGTAGGAAGATCGCTGTGGGTTCAAGGCCACTCTGAGACTATATAGTGAACTCCAGGTCAGCCTGGACTACAGCAAGATGCTCCCTTAGGGGGAGAAACTTCTTTATACAATTTCTAGTGTTTTTGTTTAAAAAATTCTTCAGGAAACCAGAGGTACATTTCGTTGCATGTATTTTCATGTATTGGTAAATATGCTCCAACAGTGACAAGAAAAGTAGTGAGAACCAATCAACTCAAGGCAGTGTATCCAGTTGTATAAGAACATGGCTGGATATGGTGTTAGACACTAATGTTTTAGGTACTTATCCAGTACTTGCCCATTTAAGGCATTATCTTAAGAGTTTTCCCTATGTGAACTCATTTCTTCCTCTCTACAAGTCTTAGGTGGTGAACTATTTTCACCCTCATTTTATTGATGGGAAATTGTGACAAAGGGGCTCTACAGATGTTAAATGAGCACCAGGTCTGAGGAACCAAGTTTAGTGACCTCAAATTCAGGATAGGCTAAGAGGAAATGTTTTTTTGGAAAACCCCAAACCTTACCACATAAATACAAAATTGTTAGGTGTGATGGTATGTTTGGAAGCAGCTGGGATATAAACACCTAAAGTACTTTCAAGAGAAGGTCATGGACTATTGGGTATAGTGACTCACACCTTTAATATCAGCACTGGAGAGACTGAGGTTAGGAGGACTGCCCTGAGTTTGAAGTCAGCCTGGGTAGAGTGGAACTCTGCCTCACAAAAGGGAGGTGGTGGTCTTGGTCAACATCTCTCACTGTTCAGACTGTGTACTTGACTACAGGACTCAGGTGCTTTGATCCCAAGGATAAGTCCTAGGCTCACCTGTCATTACTGTCATGGAGAGCTTAGTTTCCATTGAGTTTGGCAAAGTACAGCCTGTGGCTCAATCTTTTTGTCTATCAGTAAGCTAAGAATGGGTCACACAGCTTTGAATAGTGTGGAAAAAATAAAAGAATATTTTGAAACATATGAAACCCAGATGACATTCATATTTCACTGCATTGTAATAAAGTTTGATGCTTATTCATTTATATACCATCTGTAGATGCTTCCCTGATACAATGGTAGGATGGGATTCCCTCACAGAAATGTGGTCTGCAAGCCTACACTAGCCATTGCTAGTTTGGGCATAGAGAATAACTGAGTCAAAAAACAGAATATCCTGGCAACGCAGCCTGACAGAGGGTATTGGCATGGACAAGGTTCTTTTGGACTCTACCAGTAAGATACTTTAGCATTACACATGCTATAAGCTATCTTCTAAAATTTGTTACTAAAAAGGCCTCATTTGTAGTACGTACATGCTGTAAAGTGACCAGAAACCAGGGTATCCATCAAACTGATGAACTTAATCTCTGTGATGAAGGGCTACTCTTGGTGACCCTGAAGGTGACCAAGAACAGTATTTGGAAAAATGGTGGCACCCAAGTCTGGCCCCACAAGGTTTACTCCTCCATATGTGTTCTCCCTTCTTGTGCTCTGTACTCAGTTGGGTGTCTCCTTAGTGTGACCTGGGTGACCATTCCAGGACAATAATCTGGGTCTCTCTACTCCAATGAACACGGGTGTGGCTTATTTACTCTACTTGTGACACCATCAAAACCTAACAAAACTCTGTTAAGGTGTTCTAGTAAAAAAAAATCCTGTGTGCCCTTATGATTATAATCTTCAGTTAAAATTTGACTTCAGAAAAAAACTATTATTCTCTTTTATATAAATATTTAGAGAGAGAGATAGAGAGAGGGAGGCAGACAGCATGGGTGCACCAAGGCCTCTAGTGACTGCAAACAAACTCCAGACACATGTGTTGCCTTGTACAGCTGGCTTTACATGGGTACTTGGGAAATCAAACCTGGGTCCTTCGGCTTTGCAGGCAAGTGCCTTAAACACTAAGCCATCTCTCCAGCCCAAAAGTTTGACTTTAAGACATAAAATAAGAATGGGTTATAATTTATGAAAGACATGTTCCTCAAAAAGTTTGACTATAACATGAATTTCTGTTCACTGAGTCACAATATCTTTATTTTCATTATAGAATTATTTTTAGCATAAAACTGTTACATCTTCTTACATCTTCCTTGGAAGAGTTCACATATAAGACATCATAGAAATTATATTCAAAAACACAATGAACCATAAACAATAAACAAAAAAGCCATCTAAAATGAAAACTTCATAACACAGTACTCAAAATAACTCACAAAACCATGCCAACATAGAAAATGCTGTACAAGGAGGTGCTCTTGTGACCTGACGAGAGATGCACATGAAAAGCTTAAGTGATTTCTTGACTTCTTAAATGTAGCTGACACGACAGACAAGAATGAGGTTATCCTCCTCAGCTTATCCATGAAGAACATAGACATTGAGGCTATGAATACTTTGAAGTTATAGAATGCATGGTTATGATTTGGGAAGCTGACATGGCTTCATTTAATTTTTTTACATCTTTGGATTGATGTTTGTTATTGAGTTATTCCAGCATAATGAGTAATGCATCTTTAAGTAGCAAGTTCACTTTGTTTTAATTACTTTCTGTAAAAATAAAAACTGGAGAGATGGTTCAACAGCGAAAGGTGCTTGCTTGCAAGCCTGACAACTCAGGTTTGATTTCCCAGTACTCACGTAAAGCCAGATTCACAAAGTGGTACATGAATCTAGAGTTCATTTCCAGTGGCAGCAGGCCCTAGCATGCCCATAGTCATTCTTTTTCCACCTGCCTCTTTCTCTGTGCATGTCTCTCTCTAAAATAAATAAATAAATATTATTAAAAAAAATTAAAAAGACCGAAAATCCTATACTAGGATGATAAACTCTCTGAACCAAGCACTTTTCAAATAGTGATAGTAAGAGTTACCATATCCAGGTGTTGTGGTGCGTATTTGTGGAGAGAGAGGATTACTGAAAATTTGAGGTCAGCCTGGATTACAGTGCCTGTCTCAAAAGTGTCAACATCATATTAAAAACAACAGGTATAATTTACTTAGGACCCAGAATGTGGCCATCAGTGTGGGGGCCAGTCCTACTGGCTGAGCATGCACTTCCTACACCAATGAAAGAGGTTGCTCAAGGTGACACCTTTAGAGAGACAGTGCCAGAGTGAGACCGCAGGCTGGTGACCATACTGTCACACAATGGGCACGGGCTCTGATGGTAGTAGCAGTATGACTTGGATCTTGGCATTGACTCCTTCAAAGTGGACCCGGGGTTCTCCCAGCATGGGCAGTAGCAAAGGAAGTGCAGCTAGGAGCTTGTCAGGCATGGTTCCAAAGCCCTGGGCTTAGGGTTCAACAGTCTAACAAGCCTTCCAGGTGATTCTCAGTCTGGGAGCTACTGTGGGGAGCTAAGGCTGAGCAAACATGTCAACAGCAAAAGCAGGACTGCAGTGAGACTAGTCTAATGCACCCAAACAAACCCCCATGAGCCCAGAGTCTTCAAGAAACAACTGTCATAAAAACCAGTAATTCTGGGGGCTAAAGAAATGGGTTAGTGGTTAAAAGTGCTTGCTTACAAACCAAAATACGAAGTGATCCATGCAGCAGCAAGAGGTTTTGTGCATGTGTGCACACACTCACACACAAACACATTAAAAAAAAAAAAAAAAGCAACCATGCACTCTGGAAAGGGCCTGCTTAATGCTTTAAACTGGTGCCAAGTGAGCAAAGCAGCATGAAACCCTGCTTGGAAAATGCCTCACTAGGGCTGAGTTTCTCCTTGGAACACCCTCATGTGAGCATAAAGCTCACTTGTCTACTGGTGCTATTTGTGTTGGCCTGAAGCAGACTGGATGGGAGAAGGAAAAATTGATTAAAATCTGCAGCAGTGCAGTTGCTGAGGCCCCTGCCAGGACTGCTTCAACAGAAGGGCCTCTTCCCCAACACACAGGTATCCTAGCCAGCAGCCCCGCCTGTCTTATGCTGGTCTTTCTCTACCCACCTTGAAGAACCCTGTACTCTGGAAAGCCTCTATTTTTCTGAGGCTCTAAGAATTTGAGGAATATTATGGCAAAGGCCGCTAGGGAGGTTGAACAGTCTTCCTGTAGTAGAGGGTGGTGGGGAAGCCTTGGGGGAGACTTTGCAAAGGAACCTCTGCCTTCCCTCCCGAGTCACACTACCTCAGCATTTCCTGGGGCTGCATGCAGTAGGCTTTCCTAAACCCTGAAGGGGGTGCTCAGGCAGGCTTTCAGGAGGATTTTACAAGTCTACACATGACCGGAAGACTGAGAACTGAATGTAGGGTTGGTTAGTAGGAATGATCTAGATGGTTATTTCAAACTTAGGTTTTCATACAGGTTCCTCATAGTATGGTGGGACTAGTGCTATAGTTTTCTTTAGGATTTTTTCACTCTTCTGTTCAAGACTTTATATTATATATACATACACACACACATATATATATATATACATATATATACATATATATTATATATATATATATATATATATATATATATATATATATTTTTTTTTTTTTTTTTTTTTTTCCTTCCCAAGGTAGGGTCTCACTCTAGCCCAGGCTGTTACTATGTAGTGTCAGGCTGGCCTTGAACTCATGGCAATCCTCCTACCTCTGCCTCCTGAGTGCTGGGATTAAAGGCATGTGCCACCATGTCTGGGTCTTTTAAAATAATTTTTATAAAGGTATATAATGTTTAATTTTGTTGAGCTTTTCAAAAAATTTTTATTTATTTGAGAGGGAAGCAGGGAAAGAGATAAAGGAGAGAGAAAGAGAATAGGCACACCAGGGCTTCTTGCCATTGCAAACAAACTCCAGCAGCATGCACCACTTTGTGCAACTGGCTTTAACTGGGTCTTTGTGGAATCAAGCCTGGGCTGTCAGGCTTTGCAAGTAAGTGTCTTTAAACAGTGAGCCATCTCTCAAGTCCTCTGATTAGTTTTATTGAGACAGGTTTTTCATTCTGTAGCTCAGGCTGGCCTGGGACTCAAACTTGCGATAATCCTCCTGCCTCAGCCTCCTGAGTCAGTACTCAGGATTACAGGTGTGATCCACTTCACCTAGTTTGGTCTTAATACACATTTACTACTTCCCTAAGCGCTACCATGACAATTACTCCTTAAAAGGATGCTTAATTTTAGGATGTCATATGTATTTTCCTGCTTCCTATGATTAAGTAGCATTGAGTTTGCTAGAACTTAAAAAAAAATATTCATTTATTTTCAAGCAGAGAGAAGAGAGACAGACAGAGAATAGGCATGCCAGGGCCTCTAGCCACTGTAAGTAGACTCCAGATGCATGTGCCACTTTGTGTATCTGACTTTACATGGGTGCTAGGGAACTGAACTTGGGTCCTTAGGCTTTTCTGGCAAATGCCTTAACTGCTGTGCCATCACTCCAGCCTAGAACGTTTTTTCTTTTTTTTAAGAGAGAGATCATGCCTTGCTATATCGTCCACGTTGGCCTTGAACGTCCTGCCTTATTCTCCAAAGAGCTGAATCACAAGAGAACACCATTTGGCCCAGCTTAAGAGTTTTCTTTTCCTTTCTCTCTCTCTATTTTTTGGTTTTTCAAGGTAGGGTCTCACTCTGGTCCAGGCTGACCTGGAATTAACTCTGTCATCTCAGGGTGGCCTTGAACTCATGGCAATCCTCCTACCTCTGCCTCCCGAGTGCTGGGATTAAAGGTGTGTGCCACCACGCCCGGCTCCTTTCTCTTTCTTTCATTCTTTTTTTTCTGTGTGTAGAGTATGTGTGTGGCATGTGATGTGTGTTAAAGGGATGTACGTGTACAGATGTACATACTCTATATGCATGTGTGCAGAGACCAGAGGAGAATGTTGGGTGCCCTCTTATTGCTCATTCACATATTTCTTTTCTTGAGGCAGGATCTCTCTCTCAACCCAAACCTGCTGTCAGGAAACCCCAGTGAGTCTCTGGTCTCCACCCCTCATTAGCTGGGATTACAGATGTGTGTAGCTACTCCCAGCCTTTTAGATGGGTTCTGGGGAATTGAACTTGGAAGTCTCTAGCCAGAAAGGCACTTATCCTTAATCCTCAAGTGCTTACCTGATGAGCCATCTTCCAAGCCCAGCAGTTTCTTTTAACTGATAAACAATATGTTGTCTGTTGAATTCTTGGCAGTTAATAACTTTTTTTGGGGGGGGGTTGTTTTTTCAAGGTAGGGTCTCACTCTAGCCCAGGCTGACCTGGGATTCGCTATGGAGTCTCAGGGTGGCCTCAAACTCATGCGATGCTCCTACCTCTGCCTCCCGAGTGCTGGGATTAAAGGCACCATGCCCAGCTAACTTTTTTTTTTTTAATAGACCCTCAATCCCTCTCCTGTAGTTCCACTTCCAAAAACTAAAGGCTAGGTATTCAGGTGGCAATGCATTTGTGACACTGAACTCATAAGAAGTCCACGCTTGGATATTCAGGATGGCTCCACAATCTGCCTGGCACAGAGTTTCTAGGTGGGGCTCTTAGGACCTACATAGCTACCTATAGCTTATAAAGAACTGCTGGGCTGGATCTCTAAGACCTAACTCCAGAAAGTTAAATGGATTCACTAAAACAGGAGTTGAAGGAGGAGGATGTGGTAGAAATGAGGTGATATCTGGAGTCTGAGTAACAGCAAGACAACAGCAGAGCATCAAGATCATGGGAGGCTCAGGAAGGAGGACCATTACTCCTTAATGTAGCAAATCGCCTTTGGTACTTTATGGGACTTGGGCTCAACACCACTAACTTCTCAAACTCTGGGTGGTAGCACTGTGGCTGAAGTAGAAGAAGGTCAGGAGCAGAGTTAGTGGGAGAAGCTAGACTAGCCCTTGTATACCAAGCTGCCTGGCTAGCAGTTTTGCACCACTGATGTTTAGGCACTATAATTGCCTGAAACATATTTAGCTAGGCCGACTCTGAGTTCAAGTATGAATCTTTATCTTCACTACAGTTTTCAATTCCTAGGAATGTAAGAAAACCTGTGTGAATTTTTTGTTAGGGAAACTCTGGAAGCAGCATTCAAACTTGTACACCTGTTTTTCCAACGAGATGCTAACTGCATTGTGTGCAGGGGCCACATCTCCTTCCTCTTCACTTATCATTGCCATACTCCTATATTAGAACATCACTGAGTAGTTACTCAGAACTGGGTCACATATGTAGGACCATGTTGATCATGGATAGGAAAGACTAGATATAGCCACATATTTCAATTTAGTATTTAATTTTTCCAATCAGATTCTTTAAAAGCACCAAATTTCTATTAAATTTAACTTCCACTACCTGACAGAAGTCAAAAAAGGAGGTAAGGGCTAGAGAGATGGCTTAGCAGTTAATATGCTTGCCAGCAAAGCAAAAGGACCCCGGTTTGATTTCCTAGTACTCATATAAGCCAGATGCACGAGGTGGCTGGAGTTTGTTTGCAGTGGCCATCCTTTCTCTCTATCTGCCCCCCTCAAATAAATAAATAAAAATATTTTAAAAAGAAAGAAGGTTGAGGGAGGGAATTACCATGGGATTTTTTTTATAATCATGGAAAATGCTAATAAAAATAAAAATAAAAAAATAAAAAAGAAAGAAGATTGTGGCTGATGAGAAAGGAACACAAAATTTACTAAAACTTTAAAAAATATTCTTAAATTTATTTATTTGAGAGAGAAAGAAAGAGGGAAGGAGGGAGAGAGAGAAAAAGGGAGAGAAAATGGGTATACCAGAACCTCCTGCACTGTAATTTGTGCATCTGGCTTTATGTGGTAGTACCAGGGAATTGAACCCAGGTCATTAGATTTTGCAGTCAAGTACCTTAACTACTGAGCCATCTCTCCAGCCGTACTAAAACTTAACTGAGAATTAATGCCTTAGGAGTCAGAGTTGAAGAAATACATAGATGCCAAGAACTTTAGATGCATTTATATGGCTGGTATGCAGACAGAAGGATGTGGTCATGTTCAAGACAGGACTTGCCATATCTCCTATTTGGTAGATTGGAGCTGGAACAGAAAGTTAGACAAGACTTTGACTGTCACCATTCCCCAAGACCACCCTACTCAAGTCCCTCATATGGACATTTAACAAACACAACACAGTAAAAAGCTCATCCATATGTATACTCTATGATAATCTATTCAGCCTGAACTCAATGATCAGAAATAGATATGTAATTTAAGAACTAAAATATGATAATATTTACAATCACATACCTGACAAATGACTGCTTAAAAAATTAGAATAACAAAAAAGCTGGGCATGGTGGTGCATGCCTTTAATCCCACCACTTGGGAGGCAGAGGTAGGAGGATAGTCATGAGTTTGAGGCCACCCTGAGACTACATAGTGAATTCCAGGTCAGTCTGAGCTAGAGTGAGACTCTACCTTGAAAAACAAACAAACAAACAACCCCCCCCCAAAATTAGAATAAGTGAGGTTTTACTATGTATGAAACTAACAAACATATAAAGGCCAGTATTGGATTTTTTTTCAAGGAAGGATCTCACTGTAGCCCAGGCTAGTCTTGAACTCACAGTGGCCTTCTGAGTGCTGGGATTAATGGCAAGCACCACCATAGTAACCCATATGAATTATTTTGTTATGTTTCTAGAAGCCCATGTATGAGAAGCTGTCAAACCCATTCTTCCAGGGCACAGGAAATACTTACCACTGCCAGCACTCCCCTCTCGTTTACTGCGAGAGCCCCCACTGCTGTCTCTGCCAGACTTTACGCGCTAAAATGATAAGAAAACAAGTTTAAAAGAATAAAAAAATGATATTCCTTCAAAGTTGAATGCAGCTAAAGGTTGAGATTAAAATAAATATTACTATGTAATCCTTAAAATTATCTCATCACCATGAGAGAGCCGAGTCAACAGGAAAAAAGGAGGAGTCATTCTGGAAGTAATGCCCACCTTGTCAGAATCCTGCAGTGTACACAAATGGTATTTCCATCCAAAAAGTCTTTTGCTTATCCATACAAGGAAAAAAAAAATCAAATAGCATTTTCTTGATGCAAAGGTTCAGGACTTAAATATAACAGTTTGAGAAAGATACTTTATGACCTAGTCCTAACCCATTTGGAAAAAAAAAGTAATTTGGCTTATTCAACTTCTCTTAATTTTCCTTTTTTGAAGTAGGGTTTCATTCTAGCCCAAGTTGACCGAGAACTCACTCTAGCTCAGACTGGCCTTGAACTCACAGTGATATTCCTACCTCAGTTTAGCTCAGCCTCTTAAATGCTCCTTTAGGCTCTAACATTCAACTGCTAAAATAAATTAAATTAATAAATTAAAATCTCACAAACTACTTAAGATTAGTCCGACAGTTTACTTTCTGGGATCCACACCTATTCTCAAAGCATAATAAACATTTCTAAGCTATGACAGTCTGTTTTATATTTACATTTATTAATTATATTCCAAAAGTACTGAGAAGTTGTGACTTCATTTTTATTTGATTCTAAGAATTTTTGAATTTCTTCAATGAGTATATTGTTCAGTCTCCAGGTATCTGGTTTGTTTCTGTGGTTTCTCTTACTATTGCTTTCTAGTTTTATTCCGCTGTAATCTGATAATACACAAAAAGTTACTTTGATTGTTTTGTTTTTATGAAGACTTATTTTGTAACCTAGAATGTGATCTATTTTAGAAATTATTCCATGGGCTGCTGGGAGGAATATGTATTCTGGATCTGTTGGATGGAATACACTGTAAGTATGTTAAATCCATTTAATCTATAGTGCAGTTTAACTCTGTAGTTTCTTTGGATGAGCTTTCTAAACATGAGGGTAGGATATTGAGGTGATTTATCTTTGTTTTAGAACCTATCTGATCTTTTACTGTTTGTTAATGAAATCAGGAAGCCAACATACAGTGCATATATATTTATAATTGTTATGGATTCAGATGAATTAGTTCCTTTTTATAAAGTGGTTTTCTTTAACCCTTCTGCCAAATTCAGCTAGAAATGTACTTTAGCAAATGTCAGAATAACTATGATAACCTGGTTCCAGCTTGTTTCTTTGAGAATTATTATCTCCATCCATGACTCTTATTCTGTGGGTACCTACCAATGAAATGTGTTTCTTAGAGGCAGAAGACAGTGGAGTTTTTAAAAATTAATTTAATTTAATTTATTTATTTGAGAGAAAGAATGGACAAAATGTGTTTCTTAGAGGCAGAAGACAGTGAAGTTTTTAAAATTTAATATAATTAATTTATTTGTGAGAAAGAATGGACATACTAGGGCCTCTAGCCCCTGCAAAAGAACTCCAGATGCATGCATCCCCTAGTGCATCTGGCTTATGTGGGTACTGGGGAATCAAACCTGGGTCCTTAGGCTTCATAGGCAAGTGCCTTAACTACTAAGACATCTCTCTAGCCCTGGAGTTTTTTACATTCAGCTAGCTGTCTGCTATTTTCCTTTGTTGTTATTGAGAGTAACTTGCTAATTCCTGTACTTGTGTTGCTTATTTTTCTGGTAGGCTGGGTTAGTATTTGATCTTTTTTTTTTTTTTAATGGAAATTCTCTTTTTAAGATTTTTAAATTTATTTTATTCATTTATTTGCAAGAAGAGAGAGAAAATGAACATGGGTGTGTACCAGGGCCTCTAGCCACTGCAAATGAACTCTAGGTGCATGTGCAACTCTGTGCATCTAGCTTTAGGTGGGCATTGGGGAATTGAACACAGGTCCTTAGGCTTTGCAGGCAAAGCGCCTTAACTGCTGAGCCATCTTTCCAGCCCAGTATTTAATCTTTACTTTCCTATTACTATTAGGGATGTGTTGGGCATGATGGATTACTTCCTAGCTCCCCTTTGTTCATCTATTCTCATAAACTTTATTCTTTCTTTGTACTCATGTGATAAAGACTTGTTTCCTTTTCCTTGTATAGTATTGCTTCAAACATCTACAGTGCTTACTGATTATTAACTGTCTTAGTCTGTGTAGATCTTTAGATGTTTTTAAAAATATCTTTGCTAGGGGCTTGAAAGAGTCTCAGCCATTAATGTGCTTGCTTGCAAAGTCTAGGGACCCAGGTTTGATTCCCCAGTGCCCACATCAAACCAGATGTGCAAGGTGGCATATGCATCTGGAGTTTGTTTGCAGTGGTACAGAATACTCATTCTCTTTTTTTCTCTCTCTCTTAAATAAGTAAATAAACAAATAATTTTAAAAATACCTTTGCTATTTATGATAAACTGATAGTCAACATATGGAATGGGGAAAAACTGACACTCAATATATGTATAAATTAAATGGATGAAAATAAACCAAGAAACTGAAATGAATGGTCAGTGGAATAAACTCTATGAGGACAAGATCAAATGTAGGAATAAATGCCAAGAGACAATAAGAAAGTTAAAACAGTAAATAAAAATGGAATTCAAAAAAGAGATGGAGTGATGGCTTAGTGGTTAAGGTGCTTGCCTGCAAAGCCTAAGGACTCAGGTTTGATTTTTCACATAAACTAGATGTACAAGGTACATGCATCTGCAGTTCATTTGCAGTGGCTTGAGATCCTGGTGTATCCATAGTCTCTCTATCTGTGTCTTTCTCTCTCCCTCCTAAATAGATAAATAAAATATTAAAAAAGATATGGAGACACTGAAAAAAAAAATGAAATAACTCTTATAAAAGGAAGCCTAACCAACTACAGACTATCAGAACTCAAGGAAAAGACAGTGGAAATAGAGTAGTAGTCCAAAAATAATGACATGTTAAAATTAAGGGCAAATAGGGGGCTGGAAAGATGGCTTAGCAGTTTAAGGCATTTGCCTGCAAAGGCAAAGGACCCCGTTTCAATTCTCCAGGACCCAAGTAAGCCAGATGCACAAGGTGGCACATGCATCTGGAGTTCATTTGCAGTGGCTAGAGGCCCTGGCATGCTTATTCTCTCTCTCTCTCTCTCTCTCTCTCTCTCTCTCTCTCTCGTATTTATTTATTTATTTTTTAAAATAAGGGCAAACAGATAAGGAAAATGTGAGGTACCTTAAAAAAAATATTTGAATTATGAGCATATAAGGAGAAGAAACACAGGCCAAAGGTGTAGGAAATATCTTCAATAAAATGATCAAAGAAGCTGGGTGTATAAACTCAGCACTTAGGAGGCAGAGGTAGGATCGCTGTGAGTTCGAGGCCATCCTGAGACTACAAAGTAAATTCCAGGCCAGCCTGGGCTTCAGCAAGACCCTACCTCAGGGAAAAAAAAAAATCAAAGAAAATTTTCCCAACCTTATAAAAGAAAGACCCGTCTAAGTTCAGGAAGCAGGGAGAACACAAAAAAAATTATAGGAGCAAAGGATAAATTTCTTACATCACATTATACTTAAAACTTTAAACACTGAAAATAGAATACTAAAAGCTGGAAGAGAAAAAAATAGCTCGCTAAATATACAGGTAAGCCCGTTAGATTTACCTCTGGTTTTTCTTTTTACCTTTATTTTTGTTTGTTTGTTTTGTTTTCTTGAGGTAGGGTCTCACTATGGCCCAGGCTGACCTGGAATTCACTATGTAGTCTCAGGGTGGCCTCGAACTCACAGTGATCCTCCTACCTCTGCCTCCTGAGTACTGAGATTAAAGGTATGCACCACCATGCCTGGCTATTTTTACCTTTTTATTTTATTTATTTATTTGTAAGCAGAGAAACAGAGAGAGGGAGAGACACACAGACAGAGAGAATGGGTGCACCAGGACCTCTAGCCACTGCAAACGAACTCCAGATGTATGTGCCCCCTTGTGCAGCTGGCTTATGTGGGTACTGGGAAGTGAAATGTGGGCCTTTGGCTTTGCAGGCAAGGACCTTTTAACCACTAAGCCATCTCTCCAGCCCACCTCTGATTTTTCAGTGGTGTGGTGATTTGATTCAGGTGTCCCTCATAAACTTAAGTATTCTTCAGCTGATAGCAACTGGAAATTAAAGTCTCCTGGAGACAGTGTATTGTTGGGGGAAGACTTATGGGTGTTACAGCAAGTTTCCCCACACTAGTGTTTGACATTCTTTACTGTTGATAATGTCCACCTTATGTTGGCCAAAGGGTGATGTCCACCCTCTGCTCATGGCATTGTTTTCCCCTGCCATCATGGAGCTTCTTCCCCTTGAGTCTGTATGCCAAAATAAACCTTTTTTTCCCCCATAAACTGCTCTTGGTCAGGTAATTTCTGCCAGCAATGCGAGCCTGACTGCAACAAATGGAAACTTTAAATAGCCAGAACAGCTTGGAATGAAGCATTTCAAAATTTAAAAGACCAAGTCTGCCAACCCAAACTATTATACCTAGAAAAATTATTCATAATACAACATGGAAGAAAAACTTCATGATAAAGCCAAGCTTTATGAATATATGAACATTAAGCCAATCCTACAAAGAATACTACCTGGGATACTCCACACTGAAGAGACAAACAAACATACTCAAGAGGCTACAGAAGGTAAAATGTAATAATGAAAACTAGTACAGACCTGAAAAAATTTAAAGTTCAATAAAATACCATACTCCACAAAACCTTCAATTTGACAAGGATTAACTCACACCTCACAGTTATAGCTCTGAACATTAATGGACTCACGTTCTTAATCAAAAGACACAGGTTGACAGGCTACGTCAGAAAACTAGATCCATCCACTTGCTATCTATAAGAAACCCACATTACCATTAAAGACAGATACTACCTTAGGGTGAAAGGATGGAAAAAGATATTACAAGTAAATGGAAATAAGAAACAAGCAGGTGTGGCTATACTAATAGCTAACAAGGGAGATTTTAAAGAGATAAAGAAGGCCACTTCTTAATCACTGTAGCAGACAGCTTCAGGTTTGCTGAGATGAACTTCCAGAGCAGGAACAGTTATGGAGGAAGGGATTTATTGAAGCTTACAGATCCAGGGGAAGATCCATAATGGCAGAGGAAGCTGGCCTGCTTTCACAGGACCAAACACAGAGAAAGATGCACAACCCTAAAAGCTAAAAGCCACACAGCACAGCACACCTCATGAACTCCAGCTAGGCACTATTTGCATATCTAAGATTGAAATCTCAGACCCACCACCACACCTTAATATCCACCCAGTGACACTGCCTCCAGCCAGGTGGCTGCAGATGCAAACTACAAACTAATAAAACACTGAATATATTGGGGACTATCTATTCAAACTACCACACTCATTAAAGGAACAATTCAATAAGAGAACATTACAATCATACTTCTTTGCACAAAAAACAGGTGCACCATTTTTTAAAAAGAAAAATCAAATAGCCAATTAATCCAAACACAATAATAGGAGACTTTAATACCTCACTATCATCAATAGATTATCTAAGCAGAAATAAAGATACAATGGAGCTAAGCAATACCATACATCAAATGAACAGACATCTAAAGAATATTTCACCTTAATTCCACAGAATACATATTCTTCTCAGCAGCTCGTGGAACCTTCTCTAAAACAGATTATGTATTAGGGCACAATGCATGTCTCCATAAATTCAGGAAAACTGATATAATGCTCTATATTATACCTGACCACAATGCAATAAAGCTAGAAACAAGCAATTAAGAGAAACAATAGAAAACACAATGACTCCTGGAAATTGAACAACTCACCATTAAACAATGAGTAGGTCATTAAAGAAATCAAAAAGGAAATCAATAAATTTCTAGAACTGAATGATAATGAAAACACAAAATACCAAAACTTATGGGACATAAGGAAGGCAGTCCTAAGAGAGAAGTTTGTTTTTTTTTTAATTTTTTTTGTTCATTTTTTATTAATTTATTTGAGAGTGACAGAGAGAGAGAGAAAGAGACAGAGAGAGAGAGATTGAGAAAGGGTGTGCCAGGGCTTCCAGCCACTGCAAACGAACTCCAGACGCATGCGCCCCCTTGTGCATCTGGCTAACGTGGGTCCTGGGGAACCGAGCCTCGAACCGGGGTCCTTAGGCTTCACAGGCAAGTGCTTAACTGCTAAGCCATCTCTCCAGCCCCTAAGAGGGAAGTTTATAGCAATAAATACTTACATTAGAAAAATAGAGAGATCTTAAGTTAATAACCACTTATTTAAAGGTTTTGAAAAAATAAGAACAATCCAAACTCAAATGTACCAGATGCAAAGAAATAATCAAGATCAGAGCAGAAATAAATGAATTGGAAATGTAGAAAACAATTAAAAAATTGTGGAAGGGGGAGGAAAGATTGTAAGAGCTACAAGGTGGCAAGGAATATATTAAGGCCTTGCCCCTGGCCAGAGACTATCTGATGCATTCATGACTCCACTGAGCGGGGCCCTCAGTGGAATGGTGGTGGGGGAGAGGCAATAAAAGACTATAAACCCAATGGAAATATGACCGCCATGCATTTTTTTCATACAGTAAGACTTGTAATTGAGGGCTGAAGAAATGGTTCAGTGGTTAAGGTGCTTGCCTGAAAAGCCTAAGGACCTGAGTTCAATTGCCCCATACCCATGTAAAGCTAGGTGCACAAGGTGGCACATGTGTCTGGAGTTCGTTTGCAGTGGCTAGATGTAGATGCCCTGCCACACCCATGCTCTCTCTCTGCCTCTTTTTCTCTTAAATAAGAAAAATAAAATTCATAGTTGAAAAAAAAATATATCTCAATCCAAGGACTTCTAGTTAAGATGGAGGAATAGGAGGCTTGCAGAAGGAACCTGAAGAAAACAGAGGTGAGATAACACACAATACACCTTTTCCCCCCCAAAAGTCAAGGGGTGCAAGGAGCTTATTAAGCCAGGGTGAGACCCTGGCAGAGCAGGAAGGAGCTACCATAATTAGACAATCAGTGAGGACTGTGCTCTGTTTCAGCCATCAAGATCAATGGGAACTACTGGGAAGGGATTCTCCTTACTCATACTGGCCTGCAAAATCAAAGAATCTGAAAAGAACAACAATAGGTTCTGCTGAGCAGCACCAGAACATGTCCAGACAGAATTCCACAACTTCCCCTCCCTCATAGCCACACTTGGAACTTCACTAGGTCACTGGAGATTGCAGGACACCAAGGGGTCCCAGCCACCCCTCCCCAACACAGTATCTAGACTAGTCGATCTCAAGGGTTGACTGACATAACCAGCTGAGACTAGCCCATAGTGCATTGAAGAGGGAATAAATTCTACAACTCAGTGTAGGTGTTAGTATTAACTTCTGTCACTTTTGATAATTCTTAAGTTTTATTATGTGTGTATTTAATTGGTGCAGGGTCTCACTTTAGCCCATGCTGACCTGAAATCCACTGCAGTATAGGCCGAGCTTGAGCTTATATGGAGACTTTTTAATTTAATTTCTACTCATGCATATATATTTGATGCTAGTTTTGTTTGAATTTTTAAGTTGCTTAGTTGGATTTTAGGTTTGTTCTGTATTTTTATCCATTCAGCCTACTTTCTACCATGCTTCCCATGCATGACTTGTTTACTTTCCTTCTCTTGCCAATCTCTCTGCCATATTCTTCCTCTGTATCCCTCCTCTTTGTTCTCTATGACTAAAATCTTCTACAGCCTCAACAACCTAAAAAATCTGTGGAACCTAACAGTAACTCAGCTTCTCTCTCCCAGGTGTTTGTGCCACCTCTATCTTTTTCAGTCACTACTAGTTTTCACCTGAATCCACTCCACATCCCTCCTGCTTCTAAGTAATCAAAACCCTTCCCTACTTCAAGCCAGCATTGTTTTATTTATTACTCACTCATTATTTACTCACCAACAATTAATGGAATCAAAAAGGACATCACTGTTAACTCACTGCTAGGACATTTGCATAGCAGGCATATCTACCAGTTTAGGTCAAACCTGTTATTATTCTGGGAGTAATACAGGTGACACATCTGGTACCTTGAGCTCCTACCCTGAGTCTATAACTTCCAATTTACACAGCTAAGAATAGAGCTGATAAACAGAAAACCCAAACAATAAAATAAACTGAAATAAAAAAATCTTAATATAGGAATATAAGAAACACAAAAAATCAAGGTACTATATTCCTTCAAAAATTGTAAAGTCAAGCTGGGCATGGTGGTGCATGCCTTTAATCCCAGCACTTGGGAAGCAGAGGTAGGAGGAGCACTGTGAGTTTGAGGCCACCCTGAGAGGACATAGTGAATTCTAGGACATCCTGGACTACAGCGAAAAAAACAAAAAAATAAAAATAAAATAAAAATTATAAAGCCAAAGTAATGATATCCAGTGAGACTGAACTGATGAAATGCCAAAGAATTAAAAATTATTATTATGAGTATACTCAAAGAAGTCTGAAAGAGTCCCCAAAAACCACAAGCTATCAACTTAATAAAATAAGGAGGTCCATACAAGGTATGAATAAAGACAAAAATACAAATACTGAAGAAAGAGCAATTTGAAATATTGGAAATGACAAACACAGTAAATCAAATGAAAAAACCCTGTAGAAAGTTTCACCAATGGCATGTATCAACAAAGGGACAGAATATCTGAGCAGGAAGACAAGGTGGATGATTTAGAACATTCCAACAAAGAGAAAAAGTAATAAGAAAGTGTGAGTGGAAATTTCAAGACATTTGGGATACTGCAGAGATCAGAGTTAACAACTGAGGGTAAAGAAGGAGGAGACTAATTTCAATCTAAAGGCATAGTACATATTTTAAATAAAATCAGAGAAGAAAGTCTTCCAAAATTAGAGAAAGAGATACCACTACAGATACAGGAGGCATTTAGAACACCAAACAGGTAAGACTAGAAAAGAACTTCTCCTTGTTATTTTATAATTAAACTACTAAACATACAGATCAAAGAAAATATATTGAAAGCAGTAAGAGAGAAACATGTAGTCACATATAGAGACAAACCCATCAGAATAAAAACAATTACTTGGGCTGGAGAGATGGCTTAGCGGTTAAGCGCTTGCCTGTGAAGCCTAAGGACCCCGGTTCGAGGTTCGGTTCCCCAGGTCCCACGTTAACCAGATGCACAAGGGGGCGCACGCGTCTAGAGTTCGTTTGCAGAGGCTGGAAGCCCTGGCGCGCCCATTCTCTCTCTCTCCCTCTAACTGTCTTTCTCTCTGTGTCTGTCGCTCTCAAATAAATAAATTAAAAAAAAATTACTTAACACATACACTGAAAGTTGGAGACCATGGAATGATGTATGCCAAGTTCTGAAAGATAACACCTGCCAACCCAGACTTCTATGTCCAGCAAAGCTATTCATCATAATTGAAGGAAAACCAAGAAATTTCCATGATAAAAACAGACTAAATGGATACATGATTACTAAGCCAGCTCTATAGAAAATACTTGAAGGGACCCTTTGAACTGAAGAGAAGGAAAAGAGCACACACAAGGCCACAGGAAAGAATAAACCATGTGAGGATAAGCACTAATGTAAAAGCCTAACCCCCTCCTCCAATTCTATAAAATCAAGAAGAATGAAAGAAATTAAGATATGCTGTTCAGTAATAATTCTGAATATCAGTAGCCTTGATTCTCCAATCAGACTTGCAGACTGGATTAAAAGGCAGATTCGTTCTGTCTGTTGCCTTCAAGAAATTCATGTCTCCATAAAAGACAGATGCTTTGGAAGGCGCTGAGAGATCCAGAGGCTCCTAAGAGCTCATCACTGAAGTAGCCTTAAAACACCCACCACAGCTCAGGGAATTTTGCAGAAGAGGGGGAGGAAAGATTGTAAGAGCTACAGTTTGAGATATCATGCCCGGAGGCATTCCCTTCCCCCACAAAGTAACTGACTACTGCTCCCACAATGCATAAACCACAACTTCATGGCGAATACTTGCAACCCACTAAGGAGTGTTCTCAACGGAATGAGGGCAGGGATGAGGGAAAAGAGGGTATCAACACATGATGTATTCACATGAAACATTTTGTTAATAATAATAATAATAATAATAATAATAATAATAATAATAAACATAAAAAGAGAGCTGCTACCTTAGGATGAAAGGATAAAAATAGCATGTCCAACAAATGGGCCTAGGAACTTAGCAGATGTCATTATTTTCTTTAATTTTATTTATTTATTTGAGAGAGAAAGAGTCAGATAAAGAGAAAGAGAGTAGGTATTCCAGGACCTACAGCCACTGCAAACAAACTCCAGATGCTTGTGCCACCTTTATGTAGATCCTGGGGAATCGAACCAGGGTCCTTAGGCTTTGCAAGTAAACACCTTAATAACCATTAAGCCATCTCTCCAGCCCAGATGTCATATTTTAATATCTCACAGGATATACTTCAAATCAATATTAGAAGAGATAAATTAAGTCACTTGATATAAGAAGACATCATTACAATTCTAAGCATATATGAACTAAACATGGGTGTGCCCACTTTCATTAAGCAAACACTCCTGGATATTATGTCACAGACTAATACAAGCACAATAGTAGAGGGTGATTTCAATGCCTCACACACACCAAGTGACAGGTAATCCTGCAAAACATAAACAGAGTAGCATCTGGATTAAACGGCATCATAGGACAAATGAACCCAACAGTCATCTACAGAACATTTGATCCAAATCCTTCAGAATACACATTCTTTTCAGAAGCACAAGGAATTTTTATCTAAAACAGATCATATATAGGACATAATGCAAATCTTTTGTTTAACTTAAAACTATTATATTTATTTATTTATTTGAGAGAGGGAGGCAGAAAAAGAGGAGAGAGGAGGAGAGAGAGGGAGAAAATGGGTGCACCAAGACCTCTTAATTCCTGCAAATGAACTCCAGATATATACATAACCTTGTATCTTGCCTTATGTGGGTACTAGAGAATCAAATTCAGGTCCTTTGGCTTTGTAGGCAAGCACCTTTGGTTTTTCCAAAGTAAGTTCTCACTCTAGCTCAGGCTGACCTGGAATTCTCAGGGTGGCCTTGAACTCATGGTGATCCTCCTACCTCTGACTCCCAAGTGCTGGGATTAAAGGTGTGCACCACCACGCCCAGCTACAATAATTTTTCAAAAATTTTTATTTATTTATTTATTTGAGAGAGAGAATGAATTGATGTTCCAGGGCCTCCTGCCACTGCAAACAAACTCCACGTACATGCATCACTTTGTGCATCTGGTTTTGCATGGGCACTGGGGAATCAAACCTGGGTCATCAGGCTTTGTAAGCAACAACCTTTAACCATTGATCCACCTCTTTAACCTCAAAATGCAAGTCTTAACAAATACAGGAAAACTGAAATAACTCCTTATATTCTATTTGATCACAATGGCATAAAATTGCCCATCAACAGCAACAAAGATGACAGAACTTTAATAAACTCATTGAAATTAAGCAATATATGACTGCATAATGAGTAGGTAATTGAGGAAATAAAAGATTAAATTAAAAAACCCTCAGACTTCTAATTAAGATAGCAGTATAATAGCCACACCAAAGCAGCCTAGGGGGAGAAATGAGCAGAAAAACAGCACAACACTCTTCTACTAAAAAGTGAAGGTGTATAAGGAATTATCAACCATAACAAAGAAGCAAGAGAGACTCAGAGCTTCTAGCAACCACACAGCTGGCCAGAATCAGCTCCAGCCATGGCTCAGTCTGCTGGGAAGAGCTATACCTATGTCTGGCCCTGCCTTAACAGCAGGAGTAGAACCACAGTGAAGGGACTCTCCATTCACATCAGCCTCCTCACAAAGTCAAAAAACCTGAAGGAGAAGACATCAGGCACCAGCTGAGCAGTTCTGGAACAACTCAGGTACTCACCACAATGTCCACTTCCCCAACCACCAGCACCAGGGAACTATTAGAAACTCAGAACTCCAAGAGATCTTGGCTACTCCTAAGCCACATAGCCTCCCACACAGCTGATCAGAACAGCAGATCCACCAGCCCAAACAACCTAGCTGAGCCCACAGCACAAAAAGAAGAACCCAGGCAGACTCTCAGTGTAGGTGAGACTGAGAGCCATCCAAAAGGTAGCAGAGCCTACTTACAATGGGTCAATACCTGTCCCAAATCTAGGTACATAGGCCTACAATGAAGTACTAATTGCACCTTCCATGTCAGGGCAGATTATGTGTTAGATTTGACTGGTGTACTATTGGTTGACTTTACCATTTTTAAGTAAGCAAGCTGTATTTTGGGGTTCACCTTTGTTACTTTTGATGTTTCCTGATTTATAGTGCTTCTTGTCTTTTTTTTCTGTCATTCTTGGGGATAGGGTCTCAGCCCCAGGCTGACCTGGAACCTATTACAGACAAGAAATCTCAACTTCCCAGTTGGCAGGCTTAAGGGTATGGGGCAAAACATACCTTTAGAGACTCTGAATTTATTTAATTATCTGTTTGTTTTAATTCCCACTCTTGCATGGCTACTCCATGCTGGTTTTGATTGAATGTATATATTTGTCAGTTAATTTTAGAAGTTGCCTGTCTTTTGCTGCACCCAACCTGCTAGAAGGCTTGCATAGCAGGGAAACAATACCTAGAGTCACTACTGCTGTTACTCTGGGATTAATATAATAGTCACACTTGGCATCTTAAGCTCTAACACTGAATTTGCATGTCGAAGAATATGCCAAAGAGTTAGAAAAGTCAAGCATCAAATTAACTCAATATGCAAAAACCTCTAATATAATACAAGAAGCAAAAAACCAACATAATATAATTCCACCAAAATTATAAATCCATCAGAAATGATATCCAGTGAGACTGATTTAGATGAACTGCCTGACAAAGAATTCAAAATAAAATCTGGAAAAAAATCAAAGAAAAAAAAAAACACAAAGGAACCAAAGAAGAAAACAAACTCCTGAAGAAATACCAAGAGAACACAGGAAACTAACTTAATGAAATAAGGTCAATACAAGACATGAGTAAGGAAACAGAAATGAAGAAATACTAGAAATGTGAACCAGAGTAAGTCAAATAGAAAGTCTCACCAGTAGAATGTATCAAGGAGAGGACAGAATATCTAAACTAGAAGACCAGATAGCAGATATAGTACAGTCCAACAAAGAGAAAGACAAACTAACAGCAAGGTATGAATGGGAATTTCAAGACATTCGGGACACTATGAGGAGAGCAAACGTAAGAATACAGGGTATAGTAGAAGAAGAATTTCACTCATCAGGATCATAGCAGATTACTCAACACAAATTTTAAAAGCCAGAAGATATATTCCAAGACCTGAAAGATAACAACTGTCAATCAAGGCTACTTTATCCAGCAAAGCTATCCATCCAAATTGATGCAACAACAAGGACTCTCCACCAAACAAAGGGCTAAAGGAACACACAATGACTAAACCAGCTTTACAGAAAACAGTTCAAGGGATCCTTCATGCTGAAGAAAAAGAAAAGCACACATATGCAGAAACAGGAAAAAAATAAGCCATATTCAAATAATAGATAATACAAGACAGTAAAGGAAAAACAGGAAGCACTAGAAAACAAGAAGAATGGCAAGATAAACTCACACCTTTCAATAATAGCTCTTAATATTAATGGCCTCATTGCTCCAACCAAAAGACACGGGTTTGCAGACCGGATTAAAAGGCAGGATCCTTCTGTTTGTTGCCTTAAGATGCACAGATGTTTCAACATATGCAAAAGGCTAAATATAATACGCTATGTAAATTGCCTGAAAGACCAAAATCACATTATCATCTCAATAGATACAGAAAAGACATTTGACAAAATCCAACATCCCTTCATAGTAAAAGTCCTAAAGAAACTGGGAAGAGAAAGAACATACCTCAACATAATAAAGGCTATTTATGACAAGCCTATAGCCAACCAAGTAGAAGATGGGGAAAAACTTGAAACTTTTTCACTAAAATCAAGAACAAGACAAGGGTGTCTACTGTCCCCACTTTCATTATTTAATACAGTACTGGAAGTCTTATCTATAACAGTAAGGAAAGAAGCACACATAAAAGGGATACAAACTGGAAAAGAAGAGATCAAATTATCATTATTTGCAGATGATATGATTCTGTACATAAAGGACCTCAAAGACTCTACCAGAAAGCTCTTAGAGCTGATAAACACTTTCAGCAACATAGCAGGATTAAAAAAATAACACACAGAATTTAGTAGCCTTCCTATATACTAACAACAAACATGTTAAGAATGAAATCAGGACCCAGCTATAGCACTCCTAGGCATATATCCAAAAGACTCATCACATTTCCTTAGAAGTACGTGCTCAACCATGTTTATTGCTGCTCAATTTATAATAGCTGGGAAATGGAACCAGCCTAGATGTCCATCAACAGATGAGTGGATAATGAAGATGTGGCACATTTATACAATGGAGTTCTACTCAGTGGTAAAGAAAAATGAAGTTATGAAATTTGCAGAAAAATGGATGGACCTGGAAAGTATTATACTAAGTGAGGTAACCCAGACCCAGAAAGCCAAGCGCCACATGTTCTCTCTCATATGTGGATCCTAGCTACAGATGACTGGGCTTCTGCGTGAGAATGAAAATACTTAGTAGCAGAGGCCAGTAAGTTAAAAAGGAGACATAAAGGGTAGAGAAAGGAAGAGGGGAGGATACTTAATAGGTTGATATTGTATATATGTAATTACAATGATTGTAATGGGGAGGTAATATGATGGAGAATGGAATTTCAAATGGGAAAGTGTGGGGGTGGGGAGGGGGGGAATTACCATGGGATATATTTTATAATCATGGAAAATGTTAATAAAAATTTTAAAAATAAAAATAAAAAGAATGAAATCAGGGAAACACTCCCATTCAAAATTGCCTCAAAAAAAAAAAAAATAAATAAAGTATCTTGGAATAAATATAACCAAAGAAGTGAAGGATCTCTACAATGAAATCTTTAAAACATTCATGAGAGAAACTGCAGAAGACAATAGGAAATGGAAAGGCATCTCATGTTGTTGGATTGGAATAATCAACATTGTGATAATGTTTTAATCTTACCAAAAACAATCTACACATTTAATGCAATCCCTATCAAAGTTTCAATGGCAGGCTAGAGAGATGGCTTAGCTGTTAAGGCACTTGCCTGCAAAGCCTAAGAACTCATATTCGAATCTCCAGGTCCCATGTAGCCAGACACAAAGTGACAGAAGTGTGCAATGTTGCACATGCACCACAAGGGTGCACACATGTCTGGAGTTCGTTCATTACAGCTGAAGGCCCTGGCGTGCCCATTTTATATTTCTTTTTTTCTTTCTTAAAATAACTAAAAAATACATTTTAAAAAATTCCAATGGCATTCTTCGCAGAAAAAAAAAATCCTAAAGTTCATTTGGAAGCACAAAAAACCTCCAATAGCCAAAACAGTTCTAAGCAACAAAAATAAGGATGGCAGTATCACAATAACTGATTTTAAAATATATTACAGAGCCATAGCAACAAAAACAGCATGGTACTGGCACAAAAACAGACCTGTAGATCAATGGAACAGAAGAGAGGACCCAGATGTAAATTCACACAGCTACAGTCATTCAATTTTCAATTAAAATGCCAAAAGTATTCATTGGAGAAAAGACAGCCTCTTTAACAAATGATTCTGGGAAAACTGGATACATATAGGTAGAAGGATATAAATAAATCTTTTTCTCTCTCCCTACAGAAGAATCAAGTCCAAATGGATAAAAGGCCTTAATATCTGACCTGAAACTCTAAAAATGCTACAGGAAAAAGTATGGGAAACACTTCAACATACTGGCATAGGTAATGACTTTCTGAATAAAACCCCAGTTGCTCAGGAAATAACACCATTAGCCAACAACTGGTACCTTATTAAGTTAAAATCTTTTGTACAGCAAAGGACACTGAATAGAATGGGAGGAAATCTTTGCTAGCAAAACATATGACAAAGGATTAATATCAAGGATATACAAAGAACAGAAAAAATGAAACAGTAAGAAATCAAACAACCCAATTAAAAAATGGACTATGGAACTAAATAGGGCATTTACAAAGGAAGAAATACAGATGAGCCGGGCGTGGTGGCATATGCCTTTAATCCCAGCATTCAGGAGGCAGAGGTAGGAGGATCGCTGTGAGTTTGAAGCCACCCTGGGACTACATAATGAATTCCAGGTCAGCCTGGACTAGAGCAAGACTTTGTGCTTGGAAAATAAGAAATATATCAATAGTAAAAATTTTTAAAAAATCTTTTAGAATGATGATAATGGAAAACAATGAAGGCAGTCTATGGTAGGAAATTTACGGCTTTCAGTGCCTATATTAAGATATTAGAGGGAAGCTGGACGTGGTGGTGAACACCTTTAATCCCAGCACTCAGGAGGCAGAGGTAGGAGGATCGCTGTGAGTTCAAGGCCACCCCGAGACTCCATAGTGAATTCTAGGTCAGCCTGGGCTAGAGTGAAACCCTATCTCAAAAAACAACAACAAAAAAAAAAAAAAGATATTAAGAGGGGGGCTGGAGGGATGGCTTAGCGGTTAAGATGATTTCCTGCAGAGCCAAAGGACACAGGCTTGATTCCCCAGAACCCACTTAAGCCAGATGCACAAGATACTGCATGCATGTGGAGTTCGTTTGCAGAGGCTGAAGGCCCTGGTATACCCATTCTCTCTCTGTGTCTCTTTCTCTCTGTCAAATAAATAAATAAAAATAAAATATATTAAAAAAATTAGAGGGATCACAAATAAGTAACGTAATGTTACACCTTAAAGTCTTGTAAAAAGAACAAGCCAAACCAAAAATCAGTAGGCAGAAACAATGAAGATCAGGACAGAAATTAATGATGGAGAAACAAAAATACAAAGAATCAATGAAGAAAAGTTTGTTATTTGAAAGAATAAATAAGACTGACAAACCCTTATTTAAACTAACCAAGGGGTTGAAGAGATAGCTTAATGGTTAAGGCACTTGCCCACAAAGTTAAAAGACCCACGTTTGATTCTCCAATACCCATGTAAGACAGATGCACAAGGTGAGGCATGTGTCTGGAATTCGTTTGCAGTGGCTGGAGGCCCTGGTGCACTCATTCTGTCTGTCTCTCTCCCTCTTTCTCTCTCTCTCTCAAACAAATAAAAATAAAATTATTTAAACTAACCAAAACCGAAAGCCGATCCAAACGAAAAAAATCAGAGGTGAAAGGGTACAATTAAAATAGATACCCATGAAGCTGGGCATGGTGGCACACACTTTTAATAGAGGATCGCTGTGAGTGTGAGGCCATCCTGAGTATACAGAGTGAATTCCAGGTCAGCTTGGGCTAGTATGAGACCCTACCTCAAAAAACAAACAAACAACCAAAACCCCCCCCCAGATACCAATGAAATTCAGAGAATCATAACATACATTAAAAACATATAAGCTACTAAAATGGAAATTCTAGAAAAATGGATGAATTTCTAGATATATATGACTTATCACAATTAAACTGATAGAGCTGATAAACATTTTCAGCAAAGTGCAGGATACAAAATTAACACACAGACATCAGTAGCCTTCCTTTATACCAATAATAAATATTCTAAGGATGAAATCAGGGACACACTCCCATTTATAACTGCCTTAAAAAAATACCTTGGAATAAAACTAACCAAGGAAGTGAAAGAACTCTGCAATGAAAACTTTAAAACATTCAGTAAGTCACACTGAAAGCTAATTCTTTACTAGCCAAATATATATGTGGCATATTTTAAAAAGACTTTAGACAGAAGTACCCTGGATCATCCTGTGCCCAGGAAGTCATAGATTGTTACAAGAAAATTTCAGTGCCAGGAATGGGATACCTTCCAGCAAGTTGTTATTCAGGGAGGTCTCTGATACACCCCACCTCCTACCTCCGCACCAATGCTAACTATTGCCAAGCTTCTTGGTTGCCTACCAGAACTAGATGGTAAGATCCTATTGCTAAAGGCACCACATGCTTGGGCTGCAGGATACTGAGAAATCAAGCTGGAACTGAGTTGAAAGTCTCTTTCCTGTTGACTACCTGCCATAGTACTAGAAATTATTATGTAGCCTGCTTTGGGAGAAACATCATCAATAGTTTTAACTAGCAGTGGACTCTGCAAGCTTCATGCCTGGCTATGCAAGCCAAACTAGTGTCTAGAATGTCTGTTAGTTCAGTTCTCACCATACAGAGTTTGAGTCTAGCTCAAGCTATGTGAGACCTCTTTGCAAAAAGCAAAACTGCAAAAACTTAAATATCAAAAACCAATTGAAAGCTCTACCCCATTCTGCCTTCTCGTGGGCAAGAATTCTCTGCACTTTCTTCTCTTTTCTTCTTTTAATCTAAAATTTTCTCACCAAATGTTAAAAAGAAACAAAAATATTTATAAAACAAAATAAAATGAAATCTGTGCTGGGGAGACAGCCTATCAGTTAAAGGCCCTTGTTTCCAAAGCCTACTGGCTCAAGTTTGATTCCCCAGTATCCATGTAAAGCCTGATGTACAATGTGGTGCATACATCTGGAATTCATTTGCAGTGGCAAGAGGTCCTGGTGTGTCCATAGACTCTCATACCCACAAGTAAATAAACAAATGAATAAATACACAAATAAAAACATTTTCTAAAAAACTAAATCAATCAACTAGGCTAATGATCTGAATATTTGTCATACAAAATATTTGAAAGAAAGTGTTCAATATCCTCAACCACCAGGAAAATATAAATTAAAACTGCTCTGCAAAGTCTGTGGATATAACTTAGTGTAAAACACTTGCCTAGCATGCAGAAAGCCCTGGGTTCAATCCCACTGCTGTAAAAATAAACAAATGAATAAATACAGAGTTTATAAATCTGCTCTGAGATATCATCTTACTCCAGTCAGAGTGACTGATCATCAAGAAAACAAAGGACAGTGGCTGGAGAGATGGCTTAGCAGTTAAGGCACATGCCTAAGAAGCCTAAGGACCCAAGTTCGATTCTCCAAGTCACAAGATGTATATGGTAGTGCATGAGTCTGCAGTTCGTTTGCAATGCTAGAGGCCCTGGCTTGCCAATTCTCTCTGTCTTTCTCTCTGTCTCTAATAAATAAATAAAAATAAGTCTTTTAAAAAAATTAAAAAAAGAGAAAACAAAGGACAACAAATGTTGGTGAGAGTGTGGGGAAAGGGAACACTTATGCACTCCTGACAGAAATACAAACTGGGGGCTGGAGAGATGGCTTAGTGATTAAGGTGCTTGCCTGCAAAGCCAAAGGACTTGGGTTCAGTTCCCCAGGACCCACATAAGCCAGATGTACAAGGTGGTGCATGCATCTGGAGTTCATTTGCAGATGCTGGAAGCCTTGGCATGCCCATTCTCTCTCTCAAATAAAAATGAAATATTAAAAAAAGAAATATAAACTGGTACAGTCATTATGGAAATTAGTTTCAAGGTTCCTCAAAAAAACTAGATAGAACTACCATATAACTGAGCTTTTGAGTACTTTTGGGTACTGTAAGTCATCATGTCGAAGAAATACTTGCACATCCATGTTTATTGCACACTATTCACAATAATAAGGAAGCAGCTTATAGATTCGACAAAAGCTGAATGGCCAAAGAAAATGTGCTACAGAGCTGAGTGCAGTGGCACATGCCTGTGATCCCAGCCCTTGGGAGGTAGAGATGGGAGAATGAGGAGTTCAAAGTTGTACTTGGCTGTATATCAAATTTGAGACCAACATGGGTTATATGACCCTGTCTCAGAAATCCAAGAAAAGAGGGCTGGAGAGATGGCTTGGTGCTTAATGCACTTGCCTGCAAAGCCTAAGGACCCATGTTCAACACCCCAGATTCCACATAAACCAGAAACATAAGGTGGCACGTGGGCAAAGTTGTGCATTTGCACAGGGTGGGCCATGCCTCTGTTCGATAACAGTGGCTGGAGGTCCTGGCACACCAAATTCTTTCTGTATCTCTCTCATTTAAAAAAAAATGCAAGAAGAAGGGCTGGGGAGATCACTCTGCTACAGGTGCTTGCTTTTAAAGTTTGTGGGCCTCAATTCAATTCCTCAGCTTCCACATAAAGCCAGATGGAAAGTGGCACGCACGCATCTGTGATCCCAATGCACCTATGACAATGGGAGGAGGAGCCAGGGCATCCTGCAGTCTGGTAATTTATTTGTACCTACAAGAGACTCTGTCTCCCAGAAGGTGGACCACAGACTCCTTGATGTTGTTCTCTGACCTCCAATGAGTGCCCATACACACCAATAAATAAATAAAAATAGTAAAAAGAAGAAGAGAAAGAAGAAAATTATGGTACATAGTGGTGCATATACATAATAGAACTTCACTCAGGTATAAAAATGATATTATGATGCCTGCAGGTATATATACAGAACTGAAGATTTTTATGTTAAGCAAAAACATGCCAGACTCAGAAAAAAAAGTAAGAGTATAATGCAATGTACATGATACAAAAACAGAAGCAGGACATCTGCAGGGGGAAGGGGACCAGGAAGAATAGGGAAGGGCAATGAGGAACATATAGGAATGAGGTATAATGACATGTATGTTTGAAAATGTTAAATGAAATTCATTTCTTTGTAGGTTTCACAAAAAACAATAATAAAGAAAAGAAGCCTCCCTCACAATACTATTCTTCCTCTTGCCCTCAGAGATAAAAGAAAATATGAACGAATTAAAAAGTAAGAATTTAAACATCTTGCAGGGTGTGGTGGTGAACACCTTTAATCTCAGCACTCTGTAGTCCCAGGAGGCACAGGAAAGAGGACTGCTGTGAGTTTGAGGGTAGCCTGGGACTACCGTGTGAGTTCCAGGTCAGCCTGGATTAGAGTGAGAGACTATCTCAAAAACAAAAACAAGCAAACAAAAAAAATCTTCTCTATAATCTGACTTTATTGTACAACTTAATTTTCATCTATTCCATATTGATTATCTCTAGCAAATCTAAAAGATCATATATGCTGAGAAACTTTTTGCCTTATCCTTATATCCTCTTTCTTCCATGGCACTGGGTAAACCCTCAAGTACACAGATAGCTGCCCCAGGGCACCCCATGGCCCAGTCAGTGTCTTTGTCTGTGCCCCCACGAAACAGCACACTGTTCTCACCTGTGGCCAACAAATCCAGCCTGCTTCATGAACCAAAGGCAGCAGCCTCCCTTGAGCACCACAGCTGCTGCCCTCAGCCTGCCAGGGCCCTTCTGGGCTTCCTCCAGCTCCTCTTCTCACAGACAACCTGTCTCCCCCAGGCGGCTGCTTCCTTGTGTACAAGTACCTTGTCTCTGCTGCTCAACATTATCCCTCATCACTTTCTTGTGTGCTGAGTGGTTATTCATCTTCTCTTCCAGCTGAGTAGCCATTTGCACTCAAAAAAAAAAATCAACTAATCTCACCAGAATGAGTCTCATAGGCCATCCACTAGTGAGGATGTCATGTGGAAGTTAGAGAGGCAACTTCATATGACATCAAAAGATTTATCAAAATATTGGTTTGATAAGGTTCAAAGAAACTGGAAGCAACTGTGAGGCCTCAGTTAACTGCTCATCTTTGATGTCATTTACATGAGAGAGATCTGACAATGGTGTTTCAGCCTTGACTGAAATTCTTACTTAGCCAACTCAGAGTAAACCCTGCAGGGACAAAGTCATGACAGCAACAACCCCACCAGGCCATGGGTCTGACTCTCAGATGCTCTTCCAGGGAGTCCGGGGCTAGCTGGGAGCTGTCTTGCCCTGTCTGCATGGGATAAGAGGTAAAGCAGCTTATTAGGAGCCCAGAAGAATGGAAGGAACCAGGAGTGGCCAGGCTACAGGGGCATACACAGCTTTGCTAGGTGAGGGAGGAGGAGAGTTTCCATGATATACATAACATGTACATAGCAATGTACATAATATGTACACTGCATTACACTCACCAACAGGGTAAGAGAGAGGGGCCAGGGTACCTCATCAAAGAGAAAATAAAGTTCAACTAGATAAATTTTGTAGTTATCTTCTTGTTGCTGGGATAAAGCACCCGACCAAAAGCAGCTAATGGGAGGAAAGTTTTTATTTTGGCTTCTAGTCTTGAGGGGAAGCTTCATGTTGGTAGAGGAAATCATGGCATGAGCAGAGGCTGGACATCACCTCTGCCACGGTAGGTGAAAAACAGCAGCAGGTGAGTGAGCCAGACTAACACTGGCAAGCTATGGGCTAATAAACCTCAAGGTCCACCTAGTAACACACCTCTTCCAGCAAGGCTCCATGAGTTTCATGGGGACATCTAATTCAAACCACCACAATAATGCATTATAGCTCTTAGGTGGGGATAAAAGAAAATAAGAAAGTAGAACAGATCTAGAATTTATGTGGCCAAAGGCTTATCAAGACTGGGGGAGGGGCCAGGTGTGGTGGTGCATGCCTTTAATCCCAGCACTCAGGAGGCAGAGGTAGGAGATCACTGTTGAGTTTGAGGCTACCCTGAGAAGCTATAGTGAATTCCAGGTCAGCCTGGGCTAGAGTGAGACCCTACCTCAAAAAACAGAACAAAACAAAAGACTGGGGGAGAATTTTGGAAAAAGATAATATTGAACTATGAAAATAAAATAGGTACAAATATAAAATTTATGTGGAAGGAGCAGCTAAACTGAGTGGCTCTACTATGGATTCTCTTGGCCATGGTAGCCTCTGTAGCTTGCCAGGACATTGGAGAGGGACATTTCCTGTGGTTCTCCTGCCATTAAACCACTCCTGGAGAACCAGCAGCCACACTTATATTGATATAATCTGATTTGTGACCCACGTTAGGTGTTGCATAGAACCAGGTATGTTTTTTTGTTTGTTTGTTTTTTTGTTTTTTTGAGGTAGGGTCTCACTCTAGCCCAGGCTGACCTGGAATTCACTATGGAGTCTCTAGGTGGCCTCGAACTCACGGTGATCCTCCTACCTCTGCCTCCCTAGTGCTGGGATTAAAGGCGTGCACCACCACGCCCGGCTGGAACCAGGTATGTTTTAATAGCATAGGACAGCTTGTTAAAGATAGTCATGTTAGGCTGGAGAGATGGTTCAGTGGTTGAGGTGTTTGCCTGCAAAGTCTAAGAACCAAGGTTTGATTCCCCAACACTTACATAAAGCCAGATGCACAAGGTGGTGCATGTGTCTGAAGTTCATTTGCAGTGGCTCAAGGCCCTGGTGCACCCATTTTCTCCCCCCCCCCCATAAATAAATAAATAAATATATTTTTAAAAGTCATTTCTATTAAAAATATTTTAAAAATAAACAAAATAAACAATCTGATGTATGGTGTGACAGTTGAGTACTTGGTGCTAAATGGAACATCTATATTACCCCAGTAAGCCTCAGGGAACACTGAAGAAGGAGTGGAAAAAATGTTAAGACTGGAGGATAAGAAGAAAGGAGTACAGTAGAATTCTGTCACTTGGACAGGGTATGGCCATTGCACTCACGAACTCACAGCTGCAGTTACCTGAGAGGGCCTGTCACTATCCCTCCATGGGCCTCACCCTCTTTGAGGAGCTAGTGGTGGTTAATGGGTGCAGGGGGTGGGGGAATCATCCTATTCAGTGGTGTAGCCACTGCTAAGTATGTGAAGAAGGGGTTCAGCTGGACGAGGAGAGAAATAAGAGTCAACATACACATGTATAAAATGGTCAAAACAAACTAAAAAAAAAGAAATTAATCAAGGGCTTGGATGTAGCTCAGTGGTACAGCTGTCGTGCTCAAGTCTCTAGGTCGGAGAGAGAGAGAGAATAATTTTGAATAGCACGAGATTATATTATTCTGGCTAAAAGAAAGCATTCTTCTATTTAAATACTTTGAAAATCTAGAAACTTGAAAATGTGAATTATTAACTTTTGGACAAGCAATGAAAAGTTTATTTCATGTCATTTCTACATCCATTTTCTTTTTCCTCTTTATTAATAGCTTCCCCCTTATTTATTTATTTATTTGAGAGAGTGGGGGGAGAAAGAAGGAGGGAGGGAAGGAGAATGGGTGCATATCAGGGCCTCTAGCTATTGCAAATGAACTCCAGATGCATGTGCCACCTTGTACATCTGGCTTTACATGGGTCCTGGGTAATAGAACCTGAGTCCTTTGGCTTTGTAGGCAAACATCTTAATTGCTAAGCTATACCTTCAGCTCCTCCTTTTTTCTTTTTTCTTTTTTTTTGAGGTAGGGTCTCACTCTAGCCCAGTCTGACCTGGAATTCACTATGGAATCTCAGGCTGACCTCAAACTCATGGCAATCCTCCTACTTCTGCCTACTAAGTGCTGGGAATAAAAGCATGCACCACCATGCCCAGCCTTTTTTTTTTTTTTTTAAACTAATTCTCTTTGGTATTTTTGTTGATCTTTTTGTATTCCCTATTTACATTTAAAACACCCAAGGACTCAATTCTTCCTTTCCCCATTTTGCTCTTTTCTTTTTCTTAGTGTTTTAACCATTTATTTGCAAGGAAAGAGAGAGAAAGGGAGGGGAGGGAGAAAGAATGGGCATGCCAGGGCCTCCAGCTACTACAAACAAATTCCAGATGCATGCACCACTTTGTGCATCTGGCTATATGAGGATACTGGGGAGTTGAACCTGGGTTGTTAGGCTTTGCAGGCAAGTGCCTTAACCTCTGAGCCATCTCTCCAGCCCAGTTTTGCTGTTTTCTACAAATCCTTGCACTCATAGTTTTCAAAGACAGAACATGACATCTTTTTAAAAACACTTTTGGGGCTGGAGGGATTGTGTGCCTACAAAGCCAAAGGGCCCATGTTCAATTCCCCAGGACCCACGTTAGCCAGTTGCACAAAGGGGTGCACAAATCTGGAGTTCATTTGCAGTGGCTAGAGGCCCTGGCGTGCCCATTCTCCCTCTCTCTCTGTCAAATAATAATAAATAAATAAATCAAAATAAAAACATTTTTGGTGCAGGGATCACAGATTCTGAGGGCATACTTGTTGCAGTCCTGCAGGTGGTGAGTCATGGCATGCAGGGAGGAGATCTGTCTACCCTGGTCAACAATCCTATACCCAGCATAGCTTTCTGCTTGCACTAATGAATGTAAAATATGTATCTGGCTGGAACAGTCTTCTTTTCCATAACAGTGCCAGGAAGAAGACAGATTTCTACAAAAAGTCCACTTAGATAAAATGTCTAGCTCCAGCTAGGGAGATGGCTTAGTGGTTAAGGCACTTGCCGGTGAAGCCAAAGGACCCAGGCTCAATTCTCCATGTCCCACATAAGGCAGATGCACATGTTGGCACATGTGTTGGAGTTCGTTTGCAGTGGCTAGAGGCCCTGGTGTGCCTATTCTCTCTCCCCCATCTCTCTTTCTCTAATAAACAAAATAAAAATAAAATCTTAAAAATTTTTTTTAAAAGTCTAGCTCCAATATTTTTAAAGAATTTATTATTTATTTGGAAGCAGAGAGAGGAAGAAAGAGGAGGGAGGAGAGGGAAGGAAGAAGGAATGGAGGAAGCAAATGAGCATGCCAGAGCCTCTTGCCATTGCAAATGAACTCCAGACACATGTGCTACTTTGTGCATCTGGCTTTATGTGGGTACTGGGGAATTGAACCCAGACCATCAGGCTTTGTAAGCAACTGCCTTTAACTACTGAGCCGTCTTCCCAGCCCCAGGCTCCAACATTTTACAAGCAAGTACCTTTAATCTCTGAGCCATTTCCCCAGCTGAGGCTCCAACATTTTAAATAGGAGTCAGTGGTTCGTGGAGAAAAACTGTCCTGACCTACATTAGGTTTATCCTCTTTCCTTAAGTCTAAACAAATCTTTGTCTTTTTTTGGTTTTCCAAGGTAGGCATTTTTGTTTTAAGACCATGGCTTGTTATATTTTGTGTCTATTTTCTTCCCTCTTAAATCAGATTCTACATGCTGGGCTGGTATTTAATCACCTGCAAGGTGACTTTTGTGGGAATGAACTTTGAGTGCTTATTAATTTCAGTAAGTATAAATTACTTGGAAAACTTGTGTACACACACATACCCATCCCCCTTCCCCACCCACACACAGTGGTGGACTGATCTCTATGCCCAGAGATTTTAATTCTGGGGTAGAGGGTGGGCTGGGACCATGGATTTAGCAATACTAAGTGTTTAGATGACTGTGAGGCTCCACTGCTCATGACTACACTGTAGATAGTACAATTCTGAGGACCCCTAATCTAAGTATGAAAGGCTGATGACAAAGAAACTTTAATTCTCAGCACATGAGTTACTAACTTCTCTGGACACAGAGTAAATATGGAGTATGTATCAACTGAAAACTGTTACATGTGGCACCCTTAAGGTAGTAAGGCACAGGAGGCAGGAGCTTGTACACAGGAACCTACTTTTGCCCCAGATAGTGGTGTGAACTGCAGAAGCTGTGTAGTCACTGTGAGTCTCTTGTCTCACTTATAAAACATAGCATAAGGACACCATATCCAGCATCATAGGATTACTGCAATGACTGAGTTAGTTCATGCATGTGGAGTGCTTAGGTCAGTGCCTATGCTTCCATGCATTCAATAAATGCAAGCCATCGCCATTAGCAGTGCTGGGGAATGGAACCCAGAGCCACCTGCATACTCAGCAGGTACTTTACCTAGGAGCACATTGTTACTGTGTGTGTGTGTGTTCTTGTGTGTGGAGGCCAAAGGACATCCTCAAGTGTCCTATTTCAGAAACATCATCCACCTCCACCTTTTTTTTTTTTTCCTAGATAGACCCTCTCATTTTCCTGGACCTCACCAAGTGGGCTAGGACGACAAGGATCCTATCTCTTCCTCCCCAGCACTGGGATTACAAGTGTGCACCACTGTGCCTGGCATTTTTATGAGGGGACTGGGGATTTCATTAAGGTCTTCATGCTCACAAACTTAGCTCTTTATTGACTGAGCTACTCTGTGTCCACCATTATTGTCTCACTAAGTTGATGTAAAAAAAAAAAAAAAAGGAATTAAAAGCCAGGTGTGGTGGTGCATGCCTTTAATCCTAGCACTCAGAAGGCAGAAGCAGGAAGATTGCTGTGAGTTTGAGGTCACCCTAAGAATGCAGAGTGACTTCCAGTTCAGCCTGGGCCACAGTGAAACCTTACCTTGAAAAAAAAATTTTTTTTAAATTTATTTATATGTGAGGAGAGAGAGAAAGACAGAGAGTGAATGTATATTAAAAAGCCAGAGCATTTTGCCACTGCAAATGAACTCCAAATACATTCACCACTTTGTGTACCTGGCTTTACATGGGTTCTGGGGAACTGAACCTGGGCTGGCAAGCTTTGCAAGAAAGTATCTTTAACCACTGAGATTATCTCCCCAGCCTAAGAAAGGATGTTTCTAAAATTCCTTGGTGTCTCTGACTGATGGTTTCGTTTTTCCTTTTTCTAATGGGGGGGGGGGGCACTACATGGTAAATTCCAGGTCAGCCTGAGCTAGAATGAGACCCTACATAGGAAAAAAAAAAAAGAAAAGAAAAGAAAAGAAAAAGAAAGAACGGCATCTATGCTGATCCACTCTAGATGAAACTAAAATTTAGAGAGTAAATTAGTGACAAACTATAAAACATTTGTGAAAAGTAATTCTAAGTATATTCAAAGGGGGAGGATGTTGTCTTGAGTTCTCAACTTCATTTCCCAGGAATTTCTTGGAATCCGTGTTTCCTAAAACTTGTGCTTTCATTCAGGTAGATACATTGTGACCCTGGGGTGTTGGCATACACCTGCAATCCCAGCACTTGTGAGGCTAAGGCAGAAGGGTTGTCAAGAGATTGTGGCTAGCCTGGGTTACACACTGAGTTCCAGGTCAATGATGACACAATAAAACCTTGTTTCAATAACAAAAACAAAGCAAAACAAAAGATTCCTCGTGAAGTGCCTGCAAGGAAGCTCCCAGGGAGTTAAGGTACTCTTAAAAAAAATTTCTTGTTCATGTATGTATGCTTTATCCTCAGCCCTTACAAGAAGCTACTTCTTATGACTTGGAAGGGGCGAATCCTTGTAGTCTACTAAATCAGAAATGCCAAGGCTGTAATTGCAAGAAGCATAGTATGCATGATTCATATCTGCAGAAGTCTCAGTGAAAGTTAACTTGAAACTTCTGGTGCTCAAACCTGTGGCGTGGGGAGAATGTGACTTTCTACACATACACATGGTTCTACATTAGGAACTTTATGGAATAATGAATTGAATTCTAAAAACATGCTTTCTTTGGAATATATACTTTTGATTCTTATTAATAAGACACTTTTTTTTCTTGATTTTTCAAGGTAGGGTCTTGCTCTAGGCCAGGCTGACCTGGAATTCACTATGGAGTATCAGGGTGGCCTCAAACTTAAGCAATCGTCCTACCTCTGCCTCCAAAGGGCTGGGATTAAAGGCATGTGCCACCATGCCCAGTTTAAGACACACTTTTGTGTGTGTGTGTGTGTTTTTCAAAGTAGGGTCTCACTCTAGCCCAGACTGAACTGGGACTCAATCTGTACTTCCAGGCTAGCCTCAAACTCAATGATCTTCTTCCTACCTCTGCCTCCCAAGTGCTGGTATTGAAAGTATGTGCCACTACGCCCAGCAAGACACACTTAATCACAATTAATGATGACAATTATGATCATTTGAATTTGTTTATACCAGGTTTATCTTACAAAGCTTTTACCCAAGTTATCTAATTTCATAGCATCACACTTTAATAGCAAAGATAACCAATCACATTTTGCAAGCACATGTGGAATTTAGATATTCTCTATAGGCATGATAAATACATACATATATATATACTGGTTTTTCAAAGTAGGGTCTCATTCTAGCCTAGGCTGACTTGGAACTCACTCTGCAGTCCTCAAGGTACCTTTGAACTCATGGTGATTCTCCTACCTCTGCCTCCTAAGTGCTGGGATTAAAGGCATGCACCACCACACCCAGTTGATAATTAAAGTTTTGAAAGTCATTTGTTGCTATATTTTCATAATTTCAGTTATAGCAGACTGACATTTTGAAAATTAACAGACAGCAGTTTTTGGCCCATATGATGTACCTGTTCTCTCATTTCTTTCATTTTTTCCAACCTCTTGAGTTTTGTCGCATATTCTTGAACTTCTTTTAATCCAATATCTGTACAGAGACGAACCAAGAATCGCAGACCTAAATTGTGAAAAATATATTTAAGAAAGAGTATGTGCATAGTGGTGAAAATCCAACAAGTCAGTGGACTTAGACTTTTGGCAGAGGTAGAACAGATGCTGACAAACTTAACTTCTCTTAGAACGCAGGTACACTTTGTAATCTCTGTACCTCATGATTTGCCCTGTCATCACACTGTGAGCCCCTAGAAGGAACATGGCACGAGGGCACCGCTAGGTAGTAGGAACTTGAGACAGATGTGGTATTTGTTAATGTGCCAATGGAGATTGGAAGAAAAAGGGAGACTTGGCTACAAAATGTAAACATTTTATACATAAATAATAAATAACTGATTTTTGTTTGTTTGTTTTTCAAGGTAGGGTCTTACTCTAGCTCAGGCTGACCTGGAATTCACTATGTAGTCTCAGGGTGGCCTCAAATTCTCGGCAATCCTCCTACCTCTGCCTCCCGAGTGCTGTATTAAAGGTGTGTGCCACCACACCTGGCTTCTGATTTTTTTATTATCAGCAAATTTATTCTTTTAATAAATATTCACATTATACGCAAAGCACTGGGAATGTAATAAAAGATTATTTTGTAGACAGGTTTGTAGTCAACATCAAATATATATACAATAACTATAGGAAACGTGGAAGTGAACACCAATGAATTGAACAAGAACATTCCAACACTTCATATCTGTCTATTTTTTTTCTAAATTTTATTAACAACTTTCATGATTATAAAAAATATCCCATGATAATACCTCCCTCCCCCAACTTTCCCCTTTGAAACTCCATTCTCCATCATATCCCCTCCCCTTCTCAATCAGTCTCTCTTTTGGGCCAGCTATTTCTTGTACCACTGCATGATTATATTTTCCATTGCAGTGACATTGAAAGGTGACAGAGGTGCAGTAAAATTTACCTTTAGTAGGAAAGGAGAGATGGTTTAGTGGTTAAAGCACTTCCCTACAAAGCCTAACAACCCAAGTTCAATTCCCCAGTACCCACAAAAAGCCAGGTGCAGATGGGAGTGGTGGTGCATGCATTTACATATCTGTCTATATACATCAATCCCCCACACTTATATCTGTAAATTTTTTGTGTTCATCACTTTGTTGCATAAAACAATAATAAAAATCCTTTCTATAACTTATGTCCCAACAAGTTATTTAGTTTTGCTTGCTAGAGGTCTTACAAAATATTATGTATTTTCTTTCTTAATATTTATTTAAGATAAGGTCTCATATATGCCAGGCTGGCCTTGAACTTGTTATGTAGCAGGGATGACCTTGAACTTCTGATCCTCTTACTTCTATCTCTTGAGTACTGGGATTTACAGGCAAACACCACTATGCCTGTTTTAATTGTGAATTTTATAAGTTGTTTTGGATTTAAGACTGTATTCATAAAAGAGCAGAATTAGGTTGGGCATGGTGGTTCATGCCTATAAACCCTAGTACTTAGGAGACTAAGGCAGGAGGATTACTACAGCTCTCAAATCCAGGCCTGCTTAGGTACATACTGAGTTTAGGCCAGTCTGGGCTAAGAGTGAAACCTTGTCTCAAAAAAAAAAAAAAAAAAAAAAAAAGCTTAAAAGAGAAAAAGTAAATACTAAAACCACAATGTAATTCTTTCTACAATAATGGGAATGACCTCTTCCATTTACTGTCCCAATTACTTTGAGTATTTTTATTGTCTTCAAAATAATTTGTTTCTCTAAATATAACAACTGTGTATATTATGGTGGAGAACTTGTAAAACAAGTGACACTACAAAGCAAAAAAAGAAAAATTAAAGTTAACTATTACTCCTCAAACCCAAGACAAAAACCAAACATTTTAGGTATTCTTTTTACATTTTTCTCAATTATCAAGAGAATAATGAAAAGTTAAGTTTTTTCTGGGATGGGGAAATGGCTCAGTGGTTAAAGGCACTTGCTTGCAAAACCTGCTGGTCTGGAGTCAATTCCCCAGTACTCATGTAAAACCAGATACACAAAGTGGTACACACATGTAGAGTTGGTTTGCAGAGGCAGGAGGGAGGTCCTGGTGTGCCCATTTTCTCCCTCTCTCTTAAAAATAAACAAGTAAGTAAAATTTCTGGGCTGGAACGATGGCTCAGTGGTTAAAGGCACCTGCGCATTGCAAAGCCGGCTGGTCTGGGGTCAACTTCCCAGTATTCATGTGAAGCCTGGTGCACAAAGTGATGCACACATTTTGAGTTCATTTCCGTGATAAGAGGCTCTAGTGTACCCATTCATATTTTCTCTCTCTTCATCCTCGAATGGGCCTGACAGATGTCTCAAATTTGCTCTCCAGAGATCCTGTATTATGAGCTTCTAATCCTAGTTGAAGTTTAGTTTTAAGTAATCTTACTGCTTTCTTTTCCATGAGAACAGAATGGTGCTCATAAAATAGGGATGTTTGCTATAGTTATTTTTTTTTTTGTTTCTATTAGTATCAAGGTTTAAATAGCTCTGCCTGCCTCTCTCTTTTTTTCTCAATGATACTTCACTATGTTGTCAAGGGTGCCTAATAGCCTCCAGGAGAGCTTAGCTATCACACCACTATCATTGAAATTATGCTTTATAATTATTTATATTTAACTAGATATTAATCTCTATTCACAGCTCTAAAGTTTGAGTCAGCTTTCCATCCAGCTTCCAAATTCAGTTTCAAGCCAAATTTTTGTTTCTCTAAGCAGACAGGTGAGTATGTTTGCTAGCCTCTATATTAGATATCAAAGACTATCTTTATATTGCATTTACATACAGAAGACTGTTCCACTGTCATTGGGATTTAGTGTCTGAAGTTCAGAGTTGCAGATTACTAGCTGGGCTTTTCTGTGTTCTAAAATGTTCTCCTCTACTATGTCTTTGATTTTCTTTTAAAAAATTTATTTTATTTATTTGAGGGAGAGAAAAGACACAGACAGAGAGAGAAAGGCAGATGAGAGAGAGAGAATGGGCATGCCAGGGCCTCTAGCCACTGCAAACAAACTCCAGATACATGTGCCACCTTGTGCATCTGGCTTTATGTGGGTACCAGGGAATCAAACCTGGTACCTTAGGCTTCATAGGCAAATACCTTAACTGCTAAGCCACCTCTCCAGCCCATGTCTTTGATTTTTTATTTCACTGCCATTGTTTTGTTTATTTATTTATTTTTTTGATTTTTTGATGCAGGGTTTCATTCTAGGGTTTCATACTAGTCTAGGCTGACCTGGGATTCACTATGTAGTCTCAGTGTGGCCTTTAACTCATGGTGATCTTCCTACCTCTGCCTCCTGAGTGCTGGGATTAAAGGCAACATTTATAATTCTCAGACTGTCTATTTCTCTTATTTTCTTTATCAAAGTCTCATCTGTTCTTTATTTCATTTTTAAAATTTTTTGTGCACTTTTATTTATTTGAGAGAGAGAGAGAGAGAGAGAGAGAGAGAGAGAGGGAGGGAGGGAGGGAGGGAGGGAGGGAGGGGCACGCTAGGGCCTCCAGCCACTACAAACAAACTCCAGATGTGTGTGCCCCCTTGTGCATCTGGATAACATGGGTCCTGTGGAATTGAGCCTCAGGGGTCCTTGGGCTTCACAGGCAAGCGCTTAACCGCTAAGCCATCTCTCCAGCCCTTATTTCAAATTTTTATTAACAACTTCCATGATTATATAAAATATCCCATGGTAATACCCTCCCTCCCCACACTTTCACCTTTGAAACTCCATTCTCTATCATATCCCTTTCCCATCTCAATCAGTCTCTCTTTTATTTTGATGTCATGATCTTTTCCTCCTCTTATGATGGTCTTGTGTAGGTAGTGTCGGGCACTATGAGGTCATGGATATCCAGGCCATTTTGTGTCTGGGGAGAGCACATTGTAAGGAGTCCTACCCTTCCTTTGGCTCTTACATTTCAAAGTTTCATCTTTTTTTTTTTTTAATTTTCTTTTGGTTTATTTTTATTTATTTATTTGAGAGTCACAGACACACAGAAAGAGACAGAGAGTGGGGGGAAGAGAATGGGCGCACCAGGGCTCCAGCCACTACAAATGAACTCCAGATTCGTGTGACCCCTTCTGCATCTGGCTAACGTGGGACCTGGGGAAATCGAGCCTTGAACCGGGGTCCTTAGGCTTCACAGGCAAGCACTTAACTGCTAAGCCATCTCTCCAGCCCCCAAAGTCTCAGCTTCTTTTAAAAAATATTTTATTTATTTATTTGTGAGAGGGAGAGAGAGCGATAGAGAGAATTGTCATGTCAGAGCCTCCAGCCAATGCAATTGAGATTCAGACACATGTGCCACCTTGTGCATCTGGCTTACATGAGCCCTGGGGAATTGAACCTGGATCCTTTGGCTTTGCAGGCAAGTGTCTGAACCCCTAAACTATCTCTCCAGCTCTCAACTTCTTAACTCTTGTTTTCTCTATAAGAACTTCCTAGCTTTAAAAAAAAATATTTTATTTTATTTGAGAGAGAGGGAGAGAATGAGGCAGATAGAGAGAAAGAAAAAGAATGGGCATGCCAGGGCCTTTAGCCACTGTGATTGAACTCCAGACGTGTGTACCACCTAGTGCACATGTGTGATCTTGCACACTTGTGTCACCTTGCATCTGGCTTATGTGGGACCTGGAGAGTTGAACATGGGTCCTTAGGCTTTGTAGGCAAGGACCTTAACTGCTAAGCAATCTTTCCAGCCCTCTGCTACACATTTTTAATTTCTGTGTAACCCTTTCTAATGTATTATATATACACTCTTGTCAACCCTCCTCCTTCTTTTGTATCATCCTATTATATATTTGTTTTGGCTTGTAAGTTTTGTCTATGAGAAAGATAGGAGCCTATAGCCTCGTGAATCTTAAAGAAGGGGCCAAATATTTGTCTGCATTTTCTTTTGGTTTCTTTAATATTTTTTGTCTCCTCTATTTCTGCAGGTGATAAAAATAACTTTATTTCCTTTGTAAATAGCATTATTTTTCATAGTTTCATACTGGCTCTTTCCTTATAAGGGCTCAAATGAGAAGAACTCTAGACCTTATAGTTACCAACATAAGAGTAGAGCTTGCCAGTGGCCCTGCTCCTTGTCTACAAGGATGTAGATACAATTGTTTCCTGCTACAGAAGGCTGATTCTTAAGTATTCTCTTGCATGAGAAGTGTCATCACATTAACAAAATAATAACCTATCCACTCTGTACAATTAATTACATTCCTTCAAACTTTTTTTTTTAAATTTATTTATTTATTTATTTGAGAGCGACAGACACAGAGAGAAAGACAGATAGAGGGAGAGAGAGAGAATGGGCGCACCAGGGCTTCCAGCCTCTGCAAACGAACTCCAGACGTGTGTACCCCCTTGTGCATCTGGCTAACGTGGGACCTGGGGAACTGAGCCTCGAACCGGGGTCCTTAGGCTTCACAGGCAAGCGCTTAGCTGCTAAGCCATCTCTCCAGCCCTCCTTCAGACTTTTAATCCCCATTGTTGTGCTTCTGTGGCATATTTTCAGTTTCCCCTAGACCATTTCCCCAGCCAACAGAAATCCTCACCTCTTGTCATGCTTTTAATAAACAAGTTTCCTGGGACTACAAATTTCATCTAAGCAGCCGATTCCTCGCTTTCCCTCATACTTGAAACCCATTATGTGGGCTGGGGTGACAGCTTAATGATTAAAGGTACTTGCTTACAAAGCCTCTTGGATTCAATTCCCCAGTAATGCCAGATGCACAAAATGACGCATATGTTGAGTTCATGTGTAGTGGCAGGATACCCTGATGTGTTCATTCTCATTCTCATTTTTTCTTTCTCTCTGCTTGAAAAATAAATGAATAAAAATATTTTACAGAAAAAGGTACTTTCTTAAAACCTACTGTATTTCTGCTTCAGCATCTACTTTCCTGATGGCCTAGAGTCAGTGGCTTTCTTTCAGTTTATAACTTCTCTTCTGCAGTGCTGGGGAGGTCTTCTGAATGCAGTCTTCCATAGAAGAATCCCCCAGCTCAAGCCTTCACAGACACCCACAGCTTCTTGAATGCCTTCTCCCTTGGCTTCTGGGCACTACTCTTTTAACTTTCCTGGCTTTTCTTTTCTTTTTTTTTTAATTTTTTATTAGCATTTTCCATGATCTGGCTTCTCTTTTCAATTTCTTCTACCTCCCTTAAATATGAGTGTGCTCCAGGTATTAATTTATGATGTGTCCCATCCTTTTATCAACTTCAGGCAGGCTTTGCATTAATAATTTGAAGCTAGTTTTTCACTCCAGACCCATACTACTCAGAATTCACTACTGTCCTCTGCATGGAGACTTTGTTAAAGGAGACTGAATATCTCCACCCACATCCCCAAGACCTGAGAACACCTGCCTCATACTGACATCATCCCTAACTTTTCCTCCCATGTCTCCTCTACTTAACTATCCAAGTTATGCTTCTTTTGCCTACTTTTACAAATTATTCATTTGACCCTGTTAAATATCTTCTGAGCAGGTTTCTTCATATGTGCCCCAACAGCCTCATGGCTTTCTGCCTAGATTCCACTGAGGATCTGGGAACCATATTGTTCCACACCCACACACTCAGACAACCCTTCTGTCTTCAGCCCTGGCCAGAACACCTCCTACTCCTGATGCTTCCACTTCCTGGGGTCTCCTTGGGGTTGGTGTCATAAACTCTTTTATTTTTGTCTAATCGGCTAAACAGAAAACTTTTCTAAAATCTTCTAAGACTTAATTGTATTTTTGCTCTTTTAGGTTTATAATTTTTTAAATGTCTTTTTTATGGTTTTTATTTCTGTTCTAGAGCTCAGATGATGGCTAAAGGCACTTGTCTGGAATGTCTGCTGGCTCAGGTTCAATTCCCAAGCTACTCATGTAAGCTAGACATAAAAAAGTGACCAAGCATCTGTCATTCATTTGAAGCAGCAAGCAGCCCTGGAATACATGTATACACATGTATGCAAATAAATAAATAATGACAAAATTTAAAAAAGAAAACATGTTCTACCTGCTATATTTTTCTAGACAGTGACATTTTGAGATAGTTGTATTCCCGTATCTCTGTTCCTCCCAGGGCTGCTCCTCTCCCGGAGGTCTGGCTGTCTAGTCTTCCCTGCCTAGAAAAGCCTGTCTTTTCTTCCTTTTAGGCCACTTACTCCAAGAAAACCTAACTTGGGCTGGAGAGATGGCTTAGTGGTTAAGGCGTCTGCCTGCAAAGCCAAAGGATCCTGGTTTGATTCTCCAGGACCCACGTAAGCCAGATGTACAAGGGGGCACATGCATCTGGGATCCGTTTGCAGTGGCTGAAGGCCCTGGTGTGCTCATTCTCTCTTTCTCTCTCTTTCACTCTCTGCCTCTTTCTCTCTCAAATAAATAAAAAATATTTTTTTTAAAAAAAAGAAAAAGAAAAGAAAACCTAACTTATGGCAAATGTTCCCCAGTTCTGGCAGAGTTGAGTTCTAAACTTCCACAGCACTTTGGGTATTTAAGGTTGTCTTTTCTATAGAGTCTTAGGGAGCAAGACCCAAGATTTAACATATATTAAACCAAGTGTGGTGGTCCAGAACTCAAGTAGTGGATATAGGAGGGTTGCTATAAGTTTGAGCAGCCTAGGTGAGTTCCAGGTCAGCCTAGGCTAGAGTGAGGCTCTGCCCACAAGATTATAGGGAAGGAAAGATGGCTCAGCAGTTAAAGGTGTTTGCTTGCTTCCATAATCTCCAGCCAGATTCAATTCCCAAGCTACCCATTGACCTTTTTTAAAAAAAATTAAATTTATTTATTAGGGAGAGAGGTAATGGGTACACCAGGGCATCTAGGCACTGCAAACTCTAGATGCATGCACCACTTCGTGCATATGGCTTTATGTGGGTACTGAGGAATCGAATCCAAGTCCTTAGGCTTTTCAGAAAAGTGCCTTAACTGGTAAGCCATCTCTCTAACCCCACCTTTTTTAAAAAATATTTATTTGAGAGAGACATGAGATAGAAAGATAGATGAATAGATGGGAGAGAGAGAGAGAGAGAGAGAGAGAGAGAGAGAGAGAGAGAGAGAGAAAATGGGTGTGCCAGGGACCCTATAACTGCAAATCAACTCCAGATGCATGTACCACTTTGTACATCTGAATTTCTGTGGGTACTGGGAGTTGGAGCTCATCCTGTGAGTCTGTCAAGCTGTGTAAACAAGTGTACCTTGAACTGCTCAGCCATCTCTCCAGCCCTCAAAGTTGAACTTTTAACCCATTCCATATACCTGGTGTTAATCTGCAATATATATATATGCTGTCTTCATATATTCTCTGCTGTTCTCTTTTCTTTTACAGCTGATATGTCAACTGCCAGTCAAGCCTGGAAGCTCTTTGCCAAATCTGCATGCCGTATTGGTAGAGAGTTCTTTTCTAAATCCTCCCTGTCTTTAGGTAAGTCCACTGCTCTCCTTCATGTATAAACTCCTTTAATGATAAGCTTTTATAAACAATGCTCAGATGTACTCTCTTTTTTAAGTTCCTTAGTTAACTACTATTTGAACTTTTTTACCTGCAAATTTGACAGTAAACAGATGTACTTTACTTAATAAAAGACTAGCTCCCTTTTGGCTGAGAGAATCTTTGGTTGGAGCTCATCCTGTGAGGCTGCTCAATTACAAACTCTGCTTGTCTGAGATCATGTTTTTGTGACACTGTTCGACAACCCATGTAATTGGGATGCAAAAAGTGGCACATGTGTCTGGTGTTTGTTTTCAGAGGCAAAAGGCCCTGGCACATCCCACCCTCTACACATGCAAGCAAGTAAATAAATAAACTTAAGAAAAAGCACACAGGAAATAGGTGACAACACCCATCAAAAAGTCTCTCAATTAACTATGCTTATCCCCTTTAATCCATGCTCCTCTCACTCTTGGTTGGAGAATCTGTTTTCTGTTTGTTTTTTACAGATGGCAGCAAAAAACAGGGTAAACCAAGATCCATCCATTAGGAAAAGATAGTTGACTGCCTAGCATGAGATTCACCACCTCTAGCACATCTGCCAGAGCCCAGGAGACACCACAGATAAAGGAGCATGAGTGCTGCTCTCACTGCTGGCCCAATAAACTACTCCAGTAAGATGGCAATAGACACTGAGGACACTCAAAACTCATCAAAGCAGAAATCCAGAGGCTGCAGAGAGCTCAACACTGAAGTAGACTTATAACACACCCGTGAAGGCTGAGGGAAAGTTGCAGAAGAGCGGGTAGAAAGATTGTAAGAGGCTCAGGGTGGGAAGGAGTATCTGGAGACATTGCTCCCCAGTTCCCCTCCACAGAGACTGACCTATGCATTCATGACCCCACAGTGAATAGCAATAACCCCACTGAGGAAGATTCTATGTAGTGGAAACAGGGAAGAGGGATTATAAGAAGATAACATGAGGGGAATGAGACCAACATATTATTTGTTCATACAGTAAAGTTCGTAAGTAATTAAAAAAATAGGTAGCTGGGCGTGATGGCACATGCCTTTAGTCCCAGCACCTGGGAGGCAGAGGTAGGGGGATGACTGTGAGTTCAACGCCACCCTGAGACTACATAGTGAATTTCAGGCCCAGGTCAGCCCGAGCTAGAGTGAAACCCTACCTCAAAAAAAAAAAAGATGATAAAAATTTTGAGGAACAAATGAATAAATATATGAAAAGTCTTAACAAATATATAGTTTACTCAAAAATGTTATTTGTAATAATATCCTTTTTTGTTATTTTATTTATTTATTTGAGAGAGAGAGGATATGCCAGGGCCTCTACCTACTGCAAACAAATTCCAGATGCATGCATCACCTTAAACATTTGGCTTATGTGGGTTCTGGGGAACTGAACCTGGGTCCTTTGGCTTCATAGGCAATCACTTTAACTGCTAAGCCATCTGTCCAGCCCATGTAATAATATTCTACAGAAGAAAACAACATGTATTGAGATAAATTTATATGTTAATGACCTCCAACTTTAGGTGCACAATGAACATATCCTTTGAGACACCTAACAGGCAGACATCCCAAGCACATTTTTTTTTTACCTTTCCCCTCTGAAACTTGCTCCTTCTATAGTTTTCCATATCTTAGTGAATAGTAAGAGGCTCTGTCCTTCAGTTGCTTCTACCTAGATCTGTGAGGTCATCCTTGATGCCCCACACCATATCTAATGTTCAAGCATCCACAGATTCTGTCACCAACACTTTCAAAACAGAATTAGAATGTGACCACCTTTTAGTAGTCCCACTGCCATCACTTGAGTCTAAACTCATTATAACTCATGTGGCTACTGTCCACCCCTGTTTTTCCCTAGAGAACAGCCAAAGTTTGCTTTAAACTTCAGATATAAATGTCTGAGTCAACTTCACTCTGGTGACGCTTTGAAAATGCATGTCAAATCACATAATTCTTCTTAAAAGTCTCCAGTGGCCACCATCATCTCCTTAAAGATAAGCAAAGCCTTGCTACACAGCTGCCTGTGCTGACACTTCTAACTGGCTCAGTCCCTCCTGGTCTCCCATAACATGGTCTATATTGTACTCCATCTACAGTCCTCTAAGTCTTTACATCTTGTTCTTTATAGTCTGTCATGTTCCTGCTGAAATTCCACCTTGTTAGAAAGACCTCCCTTGTCCTACAGTCAGAAGCATCAGGCCCTGAACCTCCTTTCTTACAGTGCAACTACAATACAATGTATTGTCCTTCTCCTCTCATGACAATACCAGCTCCATGGCACCATGGACTTTAGTCTGTTTTGTTTTCTGCTACGTTCATAGTGCTAAATGGTATCTAGAACATATTAGTCACTCATCAAAAATTTATGCATAAATAGTCAATTTATAACCATTAAAATACTGTGAAAGTGCCACTCCTAAAATAATTTAAAACATCATAAATACTATAAGTTATCTGTTTTGACTTTAGTAATTCACAATAAGAAGGTAGTTTATACTTTTGCAAATATTAAGATAGATAAGACTACTGTTTGTCTGTCTTACCTATCACTTCTCAGAAGAGTGGCTTAGGGATGTCTAATTATAAAACAACAATGATTGTTTCTAGCCAGATGTGATGGCATACATCTATAATCCTAGCACTTGGCAGTGGAGGTAGGAGGATTAGGAGTTTAGGGCCAGTCTGGGCTACATAGTAAGTTTTAACCTAGGGTGGTCTACATAAGACCCTATCTAAAACAAAGCAAAACAAAACACTCAACCCTCCCAAACAAATAACAACAACAAAAACTCCTAAACACCTTTTTGGTTGATGTCCTCTGAAATGTCACATATCATCTGCAAGTGAATAGAGCAGACCAACTTTTGGTGAAGCATATATTTTGAAATTAAGTTATTCTGTTGGGTTCACCATAAAACTATTTTGTTTACACTAACATTTCATAGATTTTTTTCCCTAAAGTCCAGGTTAAGGCATTCTATTGATTATATTTATTTTGAGAATTATATAGACCAAAGTCATCCTGGACATTCCTTACAGTGTACTCACTCACTCATTTAATTTTTAGGGTAACTCTTAAAATTTTCTATAATAGAAAGTACTTGTCCTTGCTGGCCCTGTGCCAAAGTTTTGTGGCTACTTCAGTGTTTTTCATTTGGCATCAAGTGTTCCCCTTAGGGGACATCTGGCCAAGCTTGGAGACTTATGGGTTTAATAACTGTGATGCAGGCTGGGGAGATGGTTCAATAGTTAAAGGTGCTTGGTTGGAAAGCTGGCAGCCCAGGTTCAACTCCTCCATACCCACATAAAGCCAGATGCACAACGTGCCATATGTACCTGGAGCTCTCTTGCAGTGGCAAGAGGCCTTGACAAGCCTATGTGCTCATGCTCTCTCATTCTCTCTTGCAAACAAATTTGAAAAGAAATAATTGGGATGAGAATGCTACTAGTATTTTCTATCTGGTGGTGGAAGCCAGAGATGCTGCTAACCCAACTCACTGGCCAGCCCCAGAACCAGCATTGTCTGAGCCCAGAAGTCAGGAGTGCCTGCTGGACACTGGCAGCTCTCCTTCACAGCACCATCCCTGTTCTCTGCTCCTGAGTGCTCTCTACCACACCAGCTTCAGATTAGGATCACACAGAAAACCTTTTAAAAACAGATGCCTTGGTGTACTGCAAACCTAAGCAGGAGTCTCTGAAGGTAGGGCTGATGAAGTCTACACATTTTTAAATGTTTTTATTTATTTGAGAGAGAAAGATTGAGTGTATCAGGGCCTCTTGCCATTGCAAATGTACTCCACACATGCACCACTTCGTGCATCTGGTTTTCACGGGTACTGAGAACTGAAACTGGGCTGGCAGGCTTTGCCGGCAAGTACTTTTAACCACTGAGCCATTTCCCTAGCTTGTGTCTGCAAGTGACTGCTATTTGGATGCCGTGGCTGGGAGGTGATACATCTGCTTCTAACCAGCAATAGAGACACCTTGACCCTGCCCCACTCCACAGATCAGAGCCAAGTCACCTACTGTACAGATCTTTTCAAAGGCCGGCAAGAGACACACATTAATGAAGGGCATAGTACATCTACAAAATCCTTGGGTCAGGCTGGGCTACCAGAAACCTTGACTTGGAAGAGATCAATTTCAACTGAACTGTAATGTGCTACATGTGTTTACTGTCTCTGGGCAAAACTCATCTTTTCAAACATGTTAGGTTCTTTGCTGCAGGCATGGTATTAAGTATCGTCTACCTTTCTTTCCTTCTTCTCCTTTCTTCCCTCATCTCTTTTCTTTGGGCTCTATTTTCTCTCATCTCCTCTTCCTCTCTTTCTTCTCTTTTCCTGTCTCTCCTTCTTTTTGAAGACAAGGTCTCACACAGTCTAGACTGGCCTCAATTTTGTTAGTAATCAAAGATGGCCTTGAACTGCTGACCCCCCAGCCTCTACCTTCTGAATACTGGGGTTACAACATGTGTCACCACACTCAGTTTATATGGCACTGGGAATTGAACACAGGGCTTCATGCATGCTAGGCAAGCACTCGACTAACTGCTACATCCACAGCCCCTAAAATATATTCTTAAAAAATTTCACAAAAGTTTGAAATGTAGATTTGTTTAGTAGTAAAGAGAATTTGATATTACACTTAAACCTATTAATAATTAAAGTCTATAAAAATGTATAGTTACATAGTCAAATTTCCTGATTCCATAAGAACATTTAAACATAGGACCACAATATATGTCACATTCACGTTTGCAGTTACTATAGCAAATATTATACTAGAACACAAGCCACTGAATCTCTGCCTTCAAGTTATTACATATAATGTTACTTACAGTCAATATTTTCTGGAAATTTTCTGTGAATATCTTTATAAGTATCTAGTGCTTTTTGGTAGTTACCTATACATAAAAAAGAAAAAAATGTTAACATTAGCAAGTTATACAAACTAATAAGATTTAGCAAAATATTAATTTTAATATAAAATACTAACATTCTTTTTTTTTTTTTTTGGTCTTTTCAAGGTAGGGTCTCAGTCTAGCCCAGGCTGACCTGGAATTCACTATGTAATCTCAGGGTGGCCTCGAACTCGTGGCAATCTGCCTACCTCTGCCTCCCGAGTGCTGGGCTTAAAGGTGTGCGCCACCACGCCCGGCTAATACTAACATTCTTTAATGGTTTTAATAGAAAGCTTTACTAACATTAAATTAAAATTATTAATTAAATTATTAATTAAAATACTAACATTCTTTAATGGTTTTAATAGAAAGCTTTCATGTTTACCACAAGCAAATATGAAAAATTCTTAAATAATCTCTCAGAGAAAAATGTGCATATAAAATAAAGTTGAGGCCTGGCTTGGTGGTGCATGCCTTTAAGCCCAGCACTCTAGAGGCAGAGGTAGGAGGATTGCCACGAGTTCGAGGCCACCCTGAGACTACACAGTGAATTCCAGGTCAGCCTGAGCTAGAATGAGATCCTATCATGGAAAACCAAAATAAATAAATAAATTTAAAAAATTAAAATTTAAAGCTTTGGTTGTGGTGGTACACTGTAATTCCATCACTGAGGAGGCAGAAAGAGGACTGCCACTGGTTCAGGCCTGGTCTACATAGTGAGGCCCTGTCTCAAAGACCAAAAAATAAGTAAGTTTGAGAAAGGGTTAGCATACAAGTAAGTAGGTAATGGTTGAAACTAAGTTTTACTTCTCAGCAGTAATACTTTAGTGGCCAAAGTTAATATCCACTCAGAAAGCTGAGGATGTAGCTCCATGCTATAGTGGCTTTCTAATGTGTGCCTGAGGTTCCATCCTCAGCATGATACAAAAGGAGAAAAGGAAGGGAAGAAAAGGGAAAAGAAAGGAAGAAAGGAGAGGGGAAGGAAGAGATCTACTCAATTTTCTAGAAACAATTATTTCAGAACAACGGGCAGATTTTAAAATAACTTAAGTATTACACTAATAGTAATTTCCATGGCATACATTTATTAGGAAAATATACAAATATATTTTCAAATATATTTACAAATATATGAAATCAATTTATCTCTAATCTTCCTTCCTCTCTTTTCTTTCTTCCCACTTCCTTCCTCTCCCCCATCCCCCCTTGTAGTGCTGAGGATTGAACTCAGGTACTTGACAATGGTAGACAAGTGCTCTACTGCTGAGCCAACAATTTATTATAAAAATAAATTCACTCATGTAGTAGCAAAGAGTAGGAAAATGGGTGTGGATTAAGGATCTTTGTTAAAACCTCAGCAAACAATTTATGAATGCCTCAAGGCCCCACTGTATGAGAGATGGCCATTCTCATCCTTTGAGGGGTTGTGAGACTGAAGTGAGAGAAGCAGCAGCACTAGCACTCAGCAGGCTCTCAATGAATGCTAGCTACTTCGAATCTGGACATCAGTAACTAGCAGGCTGTCTGTAAATCAGTCTGATTAGCATATATGTGTGTACATCCCACTTGACTGAGACCAATGAGCCCAGGCAGCTGAAAACACATGGATTTAATGAGTGCGCACAAAACAATCAGGTTGACAGGAAACAGGAACTATAGCAATATTAAAGATCAAACCCTTCAGTGACTTGAATATTTATAAAATACACATGAAATAAATATGAAATACTTCTGGTACCATTCTTAAGGTGTTCACAAACATAAAGAATACAGTTAGGTATGAACATACTGTCAAAACTTTCACAGTCGGTGTTTTCCTCATATTGAAAACTTTCTTTGCCTGGGCATTATTTTTTTTTTTTAAGGTAGAGTCTCACTCTAGCCCAGGCTGACTTGGAACTCTGTAGCCTAGGCTGTCCTTGAGCTCACAATGATCCTCCTCCCTTTGCCTCCCACATTCTGGGATTCAAGGCATGCACCACCACACCTGGCTCCCAGGGTACATTTTTATGCTGTACCAAAAAGCCTCCTCATTGAATCACTGATATTTTAAGCAGATCATATACCTGTTTGTCTAAAACTAATAGAATCTCTAACCTTCATGAACAGTGCTGCTAGTATGGAATGAAACAAAATCCAGGTAGGAAACACAAGCCATCATATCTAGTGACCTTTGCTGGAACTAATATATAGTCCCCATTGACCTAGTCCTGAGTTTTCCTCACATTTTTACATATGAAATACCTTTGTAAATTTGGTTAGCACATGGGCCATTGAGAATCACTTGAGTAGAAAATGGAAATATATTGGGACTGAGGAGATGGCTTATCAGTTAAACGTACTTGCTTGCAAAGCCTCGGGTTCAATTTCCCAGACATCCACATAAAACCGGACAGGTATTCACCTGCAGGGTGTGCATGTACATATTTGCATACACACAAGCACATATAAAAATATTTTAAAAAGAAAAATGGAAATATAAATTAATATATAGCACTGAAGAGATGGCTCAGCAAATAGAAGTGGTGAACATTAACCTCCTCTTTAAGTGGACATGGTGGTGCATGCCTTTAATCCCAGAATGTGGGAGGCAGAGATAGAAGGATGGCTTGTGAGTTTAAGGCCAGCTTAGGCTACAGAATGAGTTCCAAGTCAGCTTGGGCTACGGTGAGACACTACCTTGGAAAAAGTGGTAAACATTAACCTTGCTTGCAAAGCCTGTTGGTCTGGGTTCAATTATCTAGTACCTAGGTAAAGCCAGATGCACAAGGTGGTGCTTGCATTTGGAGTTCGTCTGCAGGCGTAGGAGACCCTGGTGCATCCATTTATTCCCTCTTTCTCAAATAAACTAAAATATCAAGAATATTTTTGTGGCTAACTCATAAAAATGATTACATGTTAATTTTGAGAAACAATCCATATTTAAGAGGTTCTGGAGTAAATTATTACTATCTTCCTGTGGGCTGGGGTATAGCAGAGTGTTAGGTCTTAAATTCAAACTGAGCCCCAACCTCTCCTACTAAAAAAACAACAAAAAAGTCCCACTTTGTAAGCATAACTTTTTCTACACATAATAAGTATTATCTTTTTCATATACTGCTTCAACTATGTGTATTTAGAAAGTTAAGTGTTTAAATAAACATTCAACTGGAACACATAATTAACTAAAAGAAAAGAAATAAGTAAGAAAAAAAATCATAACATTTACCACTTCTTCTAAAACAACTAGCTAGCATCAGCTGCCACTTCACTTGCATGGGCCTAGAAAAAATCAAATTAGTTGAAATTAGAGAAGAAACAAAAATAATATGATATGTTCAGTTTCAATTAACATTACACCTGTATTTCCTTTCAATTACTTTTGACTTTCGTTACATCATTTATTATTATTGTTGTTGTTGTTGTTTTTATGAGGTAGGGTCTTGCTCTAGCCCACGTTGCCCTGTTTTTATTAGATAGGGTCTTACTCTAGCCCATGTTGCCCTGGGATTCACTATGTAGTCTCAGGGCGGCCTCAAACTCTCAGTGATCCTCCTACATCTGCCTCCCAAATGCTGTGACTAAAGAGGTGTGTGACATCAAACCCAGCTCATTTTATTATTTTAAATGATAAATATATAATTCCTTCATTATTAGTTGTACCATTAATACTGGTACATTTAAATTTAAGACTCCTTCAAAGTTCATCTAATTCATGCCTTTATTTAGATGTTCTTATGAAAATGACTGAGGAACTGTTTATACCCCTCTTTAGAATCTCCCTTTTTTTTGTTTACTTAATTAATTTATTTATTTGAGAGTGACAGACAGACACACAGAGAGAGGCAGATAGATAGAGAATGTGTGCGCCAGGGCCTCCAGCCATTGCAAACGAGCTCCAGATGCATGTGCCACCTTGTGGATTTGGCTTACTTGGGTCCTGGGGAATTGAGCCTTGAACTAGGGTTCTTAGGCTTCATAGGCAAGTGCTTAACCACTAAGCCATCTCACCAGCCCTAGACTGTCCCTTTTAATCAACCAACGGCTTCAAAGACAGCCTCTGGGTTCACATCCAATTTGACGTCAACCCTATCAGCTTTAGAATCAAATAGAGCTGGGTTTAAATCATAGCATTGCTATCAAGCCCATCACCTACACACCCACCCATTGTGATCTAAATAAAATACTTATAAAATACTCCTGAAAATCTGTCATCTTCTGTACCCACACATCAAATCCAAGATTCTAACATAGTCTATCCACTTTCTAGTCCCTTTCTTCCTCTCCAACTCTTCTTCCACCAGAGCTTGTCTAATCTTTCCTTCTATGTCAGGGCATGGCTAGATGTACTAGACTCTAGGTCATACACATTATCATCTGTCAGCTAGGAGACCCCTTCCGATTTCTAATATTCCTCACACTCGGTAGGATCTAACTGTTCTATGCACACCCCAAACAGCTTAGAATTGTACTATACTGTACTTATGTGTTGTTATTTGTGTTGCTGAATGTTATTATCAGCTCTTTTCCTTTATAAATGTGACCACTACCTAATTTCTAACACTGTCAGCTTAGCCTGATTTTGAACTTCACATGAACAAAATTATCTATGTATTCACTTTTTTTTTTTTTTTTTTTTTTTTTTTTGATTTTCGAGGTAGGGTCTCACTCTAGCCCAGGCTGACCTGGAATTCACTATGTAGTCTCAGGTTAGCCTCGAACTCATGGCGATCCTCCTACTTCTGCCTACTGAGTGCTGAGATTAAAGGTGTATGCCACCATGCCTGGCCTATATTCACCTTTTTAAATAGCTGAAATATTGAGATATAACTCACATATCATACAACTAACCCACTTAGGGGATATAATGCAATATTTTTACATGCATATTATGTGACTTAAAAAATTATAAAATAAACCAGGCATGGTGGCGCACATCTTTAATCCTAGCACTTGGGAGGCAGAGGTAGGAGGATCACTGTGAGTTCAAGGTCAGCATGGGCTAGAGTGTGACCCTACTTTGAAAAAACAAAACAAAAAACCCCAAAGTTATAACGTGTGTGTGTGTGTGTATAACATAAAACTTGTCACTTTAACCATTTTATATGTACAGTATAGTGGTATTACATTCACAGTATTATACAACTTTTACCACTGCATGCTATTACTCTGCACTATTAGGATACCAAACAGAAACCCTTTATCATCAAACAATAACTGTTTATTCCTTCCTCTCCCAATCCTGGCATATTCTTATTAATTTTCTTTCTATGAATTAACCAATTTTAGATACATCACACAAGTCAAATCAAATAGCATGTGTTCTCTTGTGTCTGGTGTACTTCAATTAACATGATGTTTTGAAGGTCTTTCCACATTGTAGCACAGTCCAGGACTTCCTTTTCATGGTGGAATATTTCCTTGTATTTGTATACCACATTTTAATCTATTAATTGTGGGTGGATACCAGTTATTTCTACTTTGGGACTACTAGTGAATGATGCTACAATGAAGCTCCTAGCTGACTCTCCACTTTTGCTTCTGAGTAAAAGTAAAAGAAATTTATATTAAATTAAAATAAAGTAAATTAAAAGCAAAATGCCTGGGAGTAAAGCTGATAGATCATATTGAAATTCTAGGTTGTGCTTTTCATATGGCAATTCTAGGTTGACCGTTTTGAAGATCTGCTAAGCTGTTTTCCAGTAATACTACTTCAGATTCTCATTAATAGTATACAAAGGTTCTGGCATTTCCACATCCTTCCACAACACTTGTTATTTTCCTTTTCAGTTTCTCTTGAGTTACATTCTGCCTTTTTTATTTTTTGCTTTGAGACAGGATCTTGCTATATGACTCAGGCTAGCCTGAATTTTACTGATTAGGTCTCCTGAGTGCTAGAATTACAAGTATGTTTCACCATTCCCAACTTATTTCCCCCCCCTTTTTTTTTTAATTTTTAATTTATTTATTTGAGAGTGACAGACAGAGAGAGAAAGACAGATAGAGGGAGAGAGAGAGAATGGGCGCGCCAGGGCTTCCAGCCTCTGCAAACGCTTCACAGGCAAGTGCTTAACCACTAAGCCATCTCTCCAGCCCATTTTCCCCCTTTTTTGTAATACATTCCTAGGACTGGAAAGATGGCTCATTGGTTAAAGGCACTTACTTGCAAAGCCTGACAGCTTGAATTTGATTCCTCAGTACCCACATAAAGCCAGATGCACAAAGTAGCGCATGTGTCTGGAATTTGTTTATAGTGGCAAGAGACCCTGGTGCACCCATTTTTTCTCTCTCTCTCAAATAAATATTTAAAAATACTTGCCTAAAAAGGTATGAAGTAATATCTTATTGCTTTCCTGATTCACATTTCCCAAAAGACAAAATGACAGTGAGTACCTTTTCATATACTCATTGGCTATTTCCATACCTTCCTTTTTTTTTTAAGTTTTTTTTAAAAAAATTATTTATTTGAGAGTGACAGACAGAGACAGAAAGAGGCAGAGAGAGAGAGAGAGAGAGAGAGAGAGAGAGAGAAGAACGGGGACACGCCAGGGCCTCCAGCCACTGCAAACAAATTCCAGATGCATGCGCCCCCTTGTGCATCTGGCTAACTAACGTGGGTCCTGGAATATTGAGCCTTGAACTGGGGTCTTTAAGCTTCACAGGCAAGTGCTTAACCGCTAAGCCATCTCTCCAGCCCTTCCATGCCTTCTTAAAAATTAAATCTACTCAAAACTTTTGCTGGAGGCTGAGGAAATGGCTCAGACAGTAAAGTACTTGTCATGCAAGCGTGAGGGACAAAGTCTGGGTCCCTAGCACCTACAGAAATGTCAAACGGAGGCTGCAGAGATGGCTTAGCGGTTAAGCAGTTGCCTGTGAAGCCTAAGAACCCCAGTTCAAGGCTCGATTCCCCAGGACCCATGTAAGCCAGATGCACAAGGTGGTGCATGTATCTGGAGTTCATTTGCAGTGGCTGGAGGTCCTGCTGCACCCATTCTCTACCTGCCTCTTTATCTCTCACTCTCAAATAAATAAAAATAAACAAAATATAAAAAATAAACTGGGAGTGGTGGTGTATGCCTTTAATTCCAGCATTTGGGAGGCAGAGGTAGGAGGATCGTCGTGAGTTGGAGACCACTCTGAGACTACATAGTTAATTCCAGGTCAGCCTGAGCCAGAGTGAGACCCTACCTCGAAAAACCAGAAAAAGGAAAAAAAAAAAAAAAAGTCAAATGAGCATAGAGACCTATCCATAATCACAGTGCTCAGAAGGCAGGATTTTCAGGGTAAACTGGCTAGCTAGACTAGCCAAATTGGTGAGCTATGAGTTCAAGTAAGAAACTGTACTTCTGTAAATAAAGTGGAAAGCAATAGAGGAAAAAAATGTTATTCTCTGGTCTCCACACACTTGCACACATTATGTACCCATGCACCTACACACACATGCAGCTACTGCATACAAACATGCATGAACACCACAAACACAAATACACTTAAAAAGAAAGCTTTGCCGGGCGTGGTGGCACACGCCTTTAATCCCAGCACTTGGGAGGCAGAGGTAGGAGGATCACCGTGAGTTCAAGGCCACCCTGAGACTACAGAGTTAATTCCAGGTCAGCCTGGAGCAGAGTGAGACCCTACCTCAAAAAAAAAGAAAGCTTTGCTATTTTTTGTTGTTGAATTTGTAGGATTTCTTTATATATTTTATAATAATGATCCCTTATCGAATGTATGATTTGTAAATATTCTTCCCATTCTAGGGACTGCCCTTTTTTTTTTTGTTTTTTTGAGGCAGGGTCTCACTCTGACTCAGGCTGACCTGGAATTCACTATGTAGTCTCAGGGTGGCCTCGAACTCACGGCGATCCTCCTACCTCTGCCTCCCAAGTGGGACTGCCCTTTTGTTTTATCTGCTAAGAAGTGCTATAGTGTGATGAAGTCGAATTATCTATTTCTTGTGTTCTAATGTCATTTCCAAAGAATTGTAAAGTCTATGTCATAAACAAAAAAAGTCCTGTAATTAGATGTTTCATCCATTTTGAATTTTTATGTAAGGTGTAAAGGTTCAATAACTTTGTAGTTAGTTTTTGAGATAGGATCTCCTTATATAGCTCAGGTTGGCTTTGAAACTCATAATCCTCCTGAGAGCTAAGATTATAGGTGTATACCACCACTACTTATGCTTCCAACTTCATTCTTTTGCTATGTGGCTAAAGAACCCCAATCAGCATGCTTTGCAACATACACCTTTACCCACTAACCCATTTCCCTAGCCCCTACATTTAATTTTTTATATGTACAATCTGCAAGGATTTCTACATATAAGATCACATCTGTGATTAGAGGTTTCAGGACTTTAAATATATCACCCATCGTCTTGCAGTCTCCAAGGTTTCTGCCAATAAATTTGCTGAGAATCTTGTTGAACATTTCTTTTAGGTCATGGGTTACTTTCAAGATTCTCTCAAAAGTGTAATGACAATGTGTCTCACTATGAGTCTCATGTGTGATCCCTACTGAGAATTATTTACTGAATAATGCTTTTGTCACTGAGAAAGAAGGTAAAGACAGGTTCAAACGAAGGTAAATTCATAGGAAAGTAAGGAGAGAGAAATGTAAGGGGACTTTCTACAAAAGGTATCCATTTCTAGGGAAAGTAGAACAAATAACAAGGGGAGGAGTTGAAGGGCTCTGAGGAAAACAGGAGATGGAGAAACACTGAGGACTAAAAAGCAGTGAGCACACACACAGACTTCTTTAGCACCAATTCACCTGGTCACATAAACTGTCTGCACAGTCTCATAAGCTTCCACAGCAATGGAACAAATAGTTGGGCTAACCCAAGAACAGAAGTTTGAGTGGACAGACAGGATAGCAAAACAAGGGAGAAAACAGAACTAAGAATGCCAGTAAACAAAAGCATAGAAGGCCTGGGACGATGAGTCCAGTGGATAAAGGGATGGATGGATGGACTGGCCCATTTGTAATACCAGCACTCAGAAGGCAGAAACAGGATTCCTAGAGCAAGCTGGTTAGCTAGGTTAGCAGAAATGGTGAGCTGTGCGGTTAAATGAGAGACTGCACCTCAGAAAACAAAGTACAGAGTGATTGAGGAAGATATCTGACATCCACTTGTCAGCTTCTGGCTACCAAATGCATGTATGTGCATATATACTTGCATATTTGTATATTCACATGCATGTGAACATGCACACACATAAATAGACATACAATGCATACACATGCCAAAAAATTTACAAAAGGAAACAGATATGACTAGTTAAGCAGCCTAGTAAGGTTAAGAATTCAAGTCAGGAGAAGGCTAAGAGTACAAGAGAAGGAAAGGGCCAAGAAATTGAAGGTTTGGTGGAGGGATGATAAAAGAAGGCAATGGGAGGTGATTATGATCAAAATACATTATATACATGTATAAAAAATGTCACCAAATTAAAAAAAACAGTAAAAGAGAGATTGAAGGTTTCAATTATCACCAGACAGGCATACTAGGAAGTAGAAAGTATGGATACTGGAAAGAAAGGCAGCTATATTCAGATAGCTAGATATTACTAATGTCAGTGTGGTATTGAGAGCATCAAGTAAAATCTACATGGCTGGACCTCAGAAGAGATAAAGCTCAATGGAGGTAGGGAGGGTAAAATGTTTGAGGCTGGGCTGGGGAGGTAGCTCAGTGGTTGAAGGTGCTTGAATGAAAAGCCTGCCAGCCTAGGTTCAATTGCCCAATATGCATATAAAGCCAGATGTACAAGGTGGTGCATGCATCTGGACTTCATTTGCAGTGGCAAGAGACTATGGCACATCTATTCATTCATTCTCTCTCACATCTTAGTGAAATAAAAAACTATTTAAAAAATGGAGGGGCACTGGAGATATGGCTTGGAGGTTAAGGCACTTGCACAGCATGGTTCGTTCTTTGGGAATGGCCACTGGCTGGGTAATGGGAAGAGGGTTGTTGGGATGCCTGCATGAAGCTTTATAGAGCCATGAGGATAAACCATGGGTTGCAGCAGAGATCTCAGAAGATGACAGGAGAGCTGCTGGTCTGGAATGGATTGTTCCCTGTGCTGTAAGCAGCCAAGCTGGAGGGGCAGAACTGAAAACTCAGAGACTTTGTCACTAGTTACAAATGTTGGACTTGGAGAGACAGAATTTCAGGTCTGCCCTGTTTGTTTTAGCTCTTGTATTATTGGTCCAATCTTTCCTTGCTCTACTCAGTGCCATCTTTTGCCCTATGAATGTTTACTTTGTGCCATTATGATATTATTTGGTCTTAAACACTAATAGTTAAGAGACCTTTGGACTATAGAGATGTTTGGGCAATGTTGGGATTGATAAAAAAAACAATGGAGACTTTTAAAGTTGGACTGAATACACTACATTTTCTCTCATGCATGGTTATCAATTTAAGGGGGTCAGGGATGGAATGGGGTAGTAAGGAGTCTTCTATAAACTCATGTGTTTTGAATGCTTAGTTCTCCAGCTGATGGAAATTTGGGAGGTGGAACTTTACTGGAAGAGGTCTGTGTGGGCATGGGCTTATGGGTATTGTAGCCAGTTACCTAGAATCTTGCTCACTTTCTGCTGCTGTTTGCGACCTGCTGCAGTAGAGGTGATGCCCAGGTGATGCTTATGGTAATGTTTTCGCCTGCTATCATAGAACTTTTCATCAAGTCTGTAAGCAAAACAAACAACTTTCCTCCTATAAAGCTGCTTTTGGTTGGATATTTTGTGTCAGCAATGAGAAGGTAACTACAACAGTGAGACAACTCTAACACACTCTCTAAAGCTCAGGGACTACTGTGGAAGAGGTGGTGGAAAGGATGTAAGAGACCAAAGAAGGTTAAGAATGCTTAGTATAGTACTGTCTTCCATACACAAAGTGGCCTTGCCATTCATAACCTCATAGGGACTGATGTTACCTATACAAGACCTGCATAATAGGAGGCAGAAAAGATGATGAACTCTAAATAGACCCAGGATTAGTTGGAAAGCAGAAGGCAGTCAGTGGAGGGGGTACGAAGGAGCAAAGCAGGGTCATGGGAGAGGATTATAAATAATCATGTTATATTGTATATACTTATGGAGTCTGTCAATACAAAAAGGTTTTAAACTTATAAGGCTAGAATATTGATGGGATAGAGAGAATAATTAGACTAAATAAAGGAATGACTTGTTTCACTTTATTTTTCAGCTTTTGAAAATAATTTATGTCTTCCTAAGAAAAATATAAAGAAGTAAAATGGAAAAAATCCTGCTCTAATATGGAGAGCATGAACTACTCATTTAATTGAGTCTGTTTGAATCTAAAGTACAAAGTTTCCTTTGTGACATTGAGGCAATTACTTAATCTCACTATTGTTTTGTTCTGAAGACAGGGTTTCACTTTGTTGCTAGCTTGGCTTTCAACTCACAGCCATCCTCTTGTCTCAATCTCCGAACGTTGAAATCACAAGTGTGGGCCACTTTGGCTGTCTGGGAATGACTGTGACACTAGCGTATGACACATAAAAATTAGGACCAAAGATGGGACAGTATGGATGGAGCCTTAAAGCAGGAATGGTCTAATGGCTAAGATAGGGTAAGATTAATGTAATAAACACAACTTTAGCCCTATAGATGTAATCAAATTTAAACTATTTCCTTAACCTGGGTTCTTTTATACATTTTTAAAATTTTTATTTATTTATTTATGTACTTGAGAGATAAAAAGAAAGAAGCAGACAGAAAAGGTGAGTATGGGTGCACCAGGGCCTCCTGCTACTGCAGATGAACTTCCAGACACATGTACCACCTTATACAACTGGCTTTATTTACATGGGTACTAAGAAATCAAAAATTGGGCTAGCAGGCTTTCAGGCTTTGTAATCAAGTGTTTTTAACTGCTGAGCCATCATTCCAGCCTCCAGTTTTACATACTTATGTGAAATCAAATAACAAAAATTAATTGCCTAATAGAAATTCTACATAAAGATTATTTAAATCACTAGGCCTTCCTTATTTTAGAAATAATTTGAAATTAAATATCCTCTCTTTAACTCAATTTGGCCAAATACATAGGAGAACATGAAACGATTTTTGAATAAGATAAGTATAAAACATTCTGACATGAGCACAAAGACATTTACAAGTTTTGTTTTAATATACAATGTGTATTAATTGTAAATTGAAACCAATACATGCTTTTCTATTAAGACTTTTTTAGATGAAATTAACTTAGGAACAATACAGATACTTTCTGATTACATGTAATTAATACTTTTTGCTAAGATTTAGACAAGAAAAATACATAACGAAAAGCACATTATAGTATTTAAAATGTAATAAAATACAAAAAAATGAAAATAATTTGCAAATGTTCAGAAATACCTTTTCATGAACTTACTAGGTCTGTCAGATCCTAATGTTCTGGGGATTAAGAAAAATCTCAAAGCAAGATATTAAATATAAAATTCTTATAGTTACTTACTGTATAAGAGAAGCTCTTTCAAAGTACTGAATGGCTTTTTCACAGAACTGGGTGTCAATGTAATAAGCTCCAAGCCATTCAATGACTTCAATATTAGAAGGGAAATACCTATATGACTACAGAAAACATGAAAGTTGACAATATGAGTTCAGTAGCAATATAGAATACACTTTGTTTTTGTTTTGCTTTTCGTGGAGGTAGGGTCTCACTCTAGCTCAAGCTAACCTGGAATTCACTATGTAGTCTCCAGGTGACCTTGAACTCACAGCAATCCTGCCTCTGCCTCTGCCTCCTAAGTGCTGGGATTATAGGCATGCACCACCAAGCCCAGCCTAGAATACACTTGTTGAATACTTTCCTTGCTGAATAGATTGATGTTCTCAAGGTAAAATGTTAAAATTTCTTCATAAAAAAGTATAAGCTGTCAAAAGTACAAGTTCTGCAATGCTGTAAGATTTTAAAAACTTAAGCTTCATTTGATACTTTTCAATTATCTATAAAGATCTTTATAATTATATATGATCTGAGTCTTATTTATTTATTTATTTATTTTGAGGTAGGGTTTTGTTCCAGACCAAGCTGATGTGGAATTCACTACGCTGTCTCAGGTTGGCCTCAAACTCACAGCAATCCACCTACCTGTGCCTACCAAAGGCTGGGATTAAAGGCACATACCACCATGCTGGCCTGAGTCATATTAAGTATTTAAAAGAATCAAAAAGGGATTTAAATCATTGTTTAGCAAAATAAATTAGTACTTTTCATTTTAATTAAAATTAATTAAAAGCAATTTCACGAATCCAAAGCTATTTCAAGAATGTTTTATTTTAACTGGGCGTGGTGGTGCATGCCTAACACTTGGGAGGCCAAGTAGAAGGACTGCAGGGAGTTTGAGGCCAGTCAGAGACTACATAGTGAATTCCAGGTCAGCCTTAGCTAGAGCAAAACCCTACCTTAAAAACCAAAACTTTAAAAAAATAAAAGAATGTTTTATTTTAAATATATCACTTTCTAGGCCAGGCGTGGTGGCACATGCCTTTAATCCCAGCACTTGGGAGGCAGAGGTAGGAGGATCATCATGAGTTCGAGGCCACCCTGAGACTACATAGTGAATTCCAGGTCAGCCTGGACTAGAGTGAAAACCCTACCTCGAAAAACCAAAATAAATAAATAAATAATAAAATAAGCTTTTCTAAAATCTTAAGGACTTTCTCCCTTTAAGATTCATAAAATGGGTACAAGGCTATTTAAGAAAATAAAGTTCAGTTTAGTTTATAATGAAAAAAAAATCATAAAATTCCAAGAAATATAAGGAAAGTGAAATAACATACCTACCTCATAGTAATATTGGAATGCTTGGGATTTATCTCCTTCACTGTCATAGAGCTCTCCTAGCTTAGACAATGCTTTAGAATCAGTTGGAACAACACTGATCAATTGCATTAGCCATTCAATAGCTTGATTGGGATCTTCCATTAATTCATATCTTAGGCAATAGCAGTTAAGGATAATACAATTGCTCTGAATTCATTACTCAATAAGCAGATATGAAAACATTATCACAATGAAAACAATTCCTAGTCTACCTTAATGTTATTTTGCACTGTCTGCTCTAGGTTACTTCAGGAGAGGGAAAATGGAGTGGTTCTATATATAAATACTTTTGCTCTTTCTCTATCCTGCTTTTACTTTTGCTTACTACTTGCAAATTTCTAGCAGAACAGTTCAAATCACTATTGTGATTATCCTTAAAATACTGTCCTCAAGCCAGGCATGGCGGCACATGCCTTTAATCCCAGCACTTGTGAGGCAGAGGTAGGAGTATTGCTGTGAATTTGAGGCCAGCCTGAGATGACATAGTGCATTCCAGGTCAGCCTGGGCTAGAGTGAGACTACCTTGAAAACCAAAAAAAAAAAAAAAAAAAAAAAAAGTAAAAATAAAATAAAATGCCCAAATGTCTAGATCTCTTAAATTTATCAGCATATTAAATAAATCCTTTCTATTACTCTTTTTTTGAGTTTTCCCTAATTAGATTGCAAGTCTGAGAATAGGCAGACCTTTTCCTATAGTTTCCTTTAGAACCTAATATTGCTCTGCATATCCTCAAGTAATTTGTTTTTATCAATGCATATTGGCTATGGTGATAGTTTATATTGTCAATTTGACAGGACCCAGAATCACCTATGAGAGAGAGAGAGAGTCATTTAAATGTATGGCCCCGTAGACTCAGGCTTGAATCTTGAGTCTCCACTGAGCAGAGGCCCTACCATAGAAGAGGCATGTCACTGGGAGCAGATCTTAGAGGCCAGCTAAGGTATGTTTGAGAGTGGATCCTGAGTCCACCCCTACGGTTTGTGGTGCTGGCTATTGGTGCTCGCTGTTTGCTGTACTCATGCCTCTCTGCTTGGCTTTATGGAAGTTAGCCAGCTTCTTCTGCCATTGATGATGTTCTGAAATTTCTAATTTTTAACAAAATTTTATTTGACAGAGAGAGACAGAGAGGAAGAGAGGCAGAGCACGTACATCAGTGCCTCCGGCCACTGCAAATGACCTCCAGACACGTGTTCCTTTGTGCATCTGGCTTATGTGTGTCCTGGGGAATGGAATCTGGGGCCTTTGGCTTTGCAAGTGCCTTAACTGCTAAGCCATCTCTCTAGCTCGTGTTCTAAAATTTATAAGCCTGAAAAAACCCCTTTCCTCCCATAAGCTGTGTCTTGTTGGATGTTTGTACCAGCAACGAGGAGCTGACTGTAACAAGGGATTACATAAATTAGTCTAGCTTCTGTGTCCTTCTTTGATGAAATTCTATTGATTCCATTAATTAAGGCTGGAAGACCCATCTTAGCTGTGACTGGCACCATTCCATGGGCTGGGGTACTAGACTGTATAAAAAGGAAAAAGTTGTCTGAGCCAGAAGCATTTATCTCTACTTCCTATCTTATGATGTGCCAGCCAATGTGAGAAAACCTCCTGTTCCTGCCATGCTTTGCCCACTATTAATGGACTCTACCCTCTGAAATTAAGCTGACTAACATACTTACTATTTATTTTTATGTTTGGTGTCCCAATGAAATGAATACATTTTAATCCAATGTTTATTAAAAAAGAAGTCTCAAGCCTAGTGTGGTGGCACATGTCTTTAATTCCAGCACTTGGGAGGCTGAGGTAGAAGAAACATTGTGAGCTCAAGGCCAGCCTAGGGCTATAGTGTGAGTTACAGGTCAACCTGAGCTAGGGTGAGACTCCACCTCAAAAAACATAAATAAGCCAGGCATGGTGGCACATGCCTTTAGACCCAGCACTAGGGAGGCAGAGGTAGGAGTACTGTCGTGAGTTCGAGGCCACCCTGAGACTACAGAGTGAATTCCAGGTTAACCTGAGCCAGAGTGAGACCTTACGAGACAAATAAACAAACAAACAAACAAACAAAAGAAAAGTCTTTCCAGGTGTGGTGGCTCACACTTTTTTTTTTTGTTTGTTTGTTAAGGTAGGGTTTCACTCTAGTCCAGGTGGACCTGGAATTCACTCTGTAGTCTCAGGGTGGCATTAAACTCACAGCGATCCTCCTACCTCTGCCTCCCGAGTGCTGGGATTAACGCCACCATGCCAGGCTTGGCTCACACTTTAATGCCAGCACTTAAGAAGCTGAGGTAGGAGGATCACAGTGAGTTTAAGGCCAATTTGAGCTAGAATGAGTTCCAGGTTTGCCTAGGCTAGAATGAGACCCTGCCTCAAACAAAAAATTATGATTATGGTATATTATATATATTTATGGAAATTGTCAAAGTTTTTTTAAAATATGCATTTTTAAAAAGTTTATTTGAGACTGACAGGCAGAGAGAGAAAGAGGCAGAAATATATAGAGAGGGTGGGCATGCCAGGGCCACCAGCCATTGCAAAAGAACTCCAGATGCATGTGCTATCTTGTGCATCTGGTTTACGTGTGTCCTTGAACCAGGGTCCTTAGGCTTCATAGGCACGTGCTTGACCACTAAGCCGTCTCTCCAGCCCTTAAAAACATTTTTGTTTATTCATGAGAGAGAGAGGGAGAGAGGGAGAGAGGGAGAGAGGGAGAGAGGGGGGGGGGCAGATAGAGTAGAAGAGAGAATGGGTGCACCAGGGCCTCCAGCCACTGGAAAGGAACTCAAGATACATGCACCACCTCGTGCATTTGGCTTACATGGGTATGGGTACTGGGGAATCGAACTTGGGTCTTTAGGATTCACAGGCAAGAGCCTTAATTGCTAAGCCATCTTTCCAGCCCCAGTAAAATGTATTTTAAAATTCTATGTTTTTGTTGTTTTGTTTTGTTTCTGAGATAAGGTCTAAGTTGCCTAAGCTAACCTTGAACTCAAGATCCTCCTGCCTCAGCCTTGTATATATTTGTCACCACACTCAGCTTACTGTCCTATTTTGAATATGACAAATGTGATACCACAAGATTACTACCTGGGCAGTATGAAATCATGATGTTTATAGTTTCAGAGAGGTTGAAAAGATAGTCCAACAAGGGCTTAGATCTGTAGCTTATGGCAGAACATATGCCTAACATGTTCAAGGTCTGGGTTCAATTCCCAGCACTGTAAAAATAAAAAATTACAAAAAGAATAAATGTATTGATGATTCTATCACTCTAAAACTAAGATTTTTATGAAAATATTTAAAAATCTGTATTATCAAAAGTATAGCAGAGAATACTTAAAAATTATTAACATATACCTCACAATATACTTTTTTATCTTCCACATATTTATATGAAAGTTGTATTAAGATAGTAAAACCTTAAAAACCTACCTTGACTGGTCTGATATGGCTCAACTATTAAAGGCACTTGCTTGCAAAGCCTGACATTCCAAGTTCAATTCCCCAGTTATACACATAAAGTCAGCAGCAATAGACTTGGTGGACACCTACCATAGACACATGTGCAAATAAATAAATCATTTTTTTAAAACTACCTGAGGGCCGAAGAGATGGCTTAGCAGTTAAGGTGCTTGCCTGTGAAGTCTAAGAAACCAGGTTTGACTCCTGAGATCACACATAAGTGAGATGCACAAGGTCACACACACACACAAGGTGGTGCACATGTCTGAAGTTTGATTGCAGTGGCTAGGGGCCTAGTTGTACCAATTCTCTCTCTCTCTCAAAAAACTTTAAAAAACTATCTGAGATTTTAACTCTCCCCACACAGTATTGTCAAAGTTTATAAAATGAGAGAAACTAAAGTGCTTTTCACATGAAAAGCATCAACATATTTTTGCTTTTCTGCTAGGAAAAAACAACTAAATAAAGCCAAGTTTTAGAAGAAACTAACATGACTGAATATTTTATAGTATTTTCTCTAGAGTTCTAAACATAAGGCTGTGCATACAGGCCAATATGCAGAAGCTTGAAGGATAAAGGTCTCTGGGGAGTTATATTTACTGTCTCTACACATTAGCTAAAACAAATACCTCATCAAAATTCAATAGCACTAGTCTTTTTAATTTGTAAATTACTGCTTCAATGATACCCAAGGAATCAGAATTAATACAACATTCTAAGTATCTAATTTATTTTCAACAAATAGCTTATGTACTCAGAATATTGAACTTTATTCCTTCAACATTTATCTACAAATTAATAAATAACAGTTTAATTCATCTCACCATGCAAATGATCTTTTAAAAATGAGGTTAAATAGTATTTTCACCACATGTTAGATTATCATTATCAGTTACCTTAATGGCTAATATCATTTAATTATTGAACTTTAGTCAGCAATTGAGTGAATTAATATCCTTAAATTTTCAAATAAGATACATATTTGCTATCTGGTAAAGAACCTGGGCACTGTTTCGAAGGATTGCATGAAGTTTCAAGAAGCAATCCAAAGCCTCATCTAGACGGTTTAGCTTCTTACAGGTTAGGCCTTAAGTACGAGAAAAACGAGAAAAAACAAAAAACAATTACCATTATTAGTATAATTTTACTCAATGTAAATGGAATAAATATCTAAATACAAGTAAACAATCCTTTAAAAAAGCAAATGAAGCAAAAAAAACAAAGCATGAACTTGAGGAATTTTATTTATTTTTATTTTTTAATTTATATTTATTTATTTTTGATTTTTCAAGGTAGGGTCTCACTCTAGCTCAGGCTGACCTGGAATTCACTCTGTAGTCTCAGGATGGCCTTGAACTCAGTGATCCTCCCACCTCTGCCTCCCAAGTGCTGGGATTAAAGGTGTGCATCACCACACCTGGCAATTTGAGGAATTTTAATAGAACAGTTAGGGGGTGGGAGTTTTCCATGCACACACCAAACATGCTGCAGAACTTCTGTGCTTTTAAGTGTGGTGTCAGGAATAGACAAACAGACCCCAAAAGTTGAATAAATAGTTCAGAAATCGACTCAGCTATAAAACGCAGTTAAAACACATTTAAAATAAAATAAGCCTTCTGTTAGAGAAGCTTCTCTTTTCAGATGAGGGTGACTAGTTGGACAATTCAAAGTGCTAAGAAGTGATAGTAGGGTGTGCTCAGCACTAAATGAGTCATATAGAGACCATTGCAGAAGAAGTGACAGAAATGATATAAGAGGCAAAGAAAGGGGAGGGAATGCTTTGTAATACTGTACTCCAGAAACAGAGTGACAGTGGTATCAATGGCTTCACAGTGGCTGATGCTATCTATACAAGACCTACATACCAGGAGGAAAAAATGGCAACATCAAAGTAGAAGACAGACTAGTTGGAAAGAAGGGATTCAATAGAAAGGGATATACAGAAGAAGGGGAAAAGGAGGGTTGTAGGAGGGGATTATAATTATGATATAGAGACTATCAATAAAAAGCTTAAAGAGCTAATAAAGTCAATGAGGATGAAGGGACCAGTGATAAATGATGTTCATTTTTTAATTTTATTTTTATTCTCAAGTTCATTTTCTTTTTATTTTATTATTATACCTGAAAGGAAATAAATACAGATCCTTATTTCATTTTTAAAAATTAAATTATACAGAAGAAGAAACAATAAAGCTTAACACTACAAAAATACAGGTTGTGGGTTGGAGAGATGGCTAAGTGGTTAAGGCCCTTGCCTACAAAGCTTAACAATCTGGGTTCACTTCACCAGTACCCACAGAAATCCAAATGCTCAAAGTGGTACATGCATCTGGAGTTAGTTGGCAGCCACTGGAGGACCTGGCATGCCCATTCTCTCTGTCTCTCTTCTCTTCTCTCTGCTTACAAATAAAAAAATTTTTTTTTAAAAATACAGGTTGAGAATCCTTAATCCAAAAGTTCAGAATCCAAAATCTGAAACTTTTTAAACTCCAACATGTCATCATGACAGGAAATTCTGTGCCTGGCTGGCTGTAGTGGCACATGCCTTTAATACTAGCACTTGGGAGGCTGAGGTAGGACTGCCACGAGTCTGAGGCGAGCCTGAGCTAAAGAGTGAGTTCCAGGTCAGCCTGGGCTATAGTGAGACCCTGCTTCAAAGAAAGAAAGAAATAAGGAGAGAGACATAGAGGAGGAAGAGAAGGAAGAAGAAGAGGAAGAAGGAGGAGAAAAAATGGAAAGAAAATTCCATGTCTGACCTATGTGATGGATTGAAGTCAAGAGTGAAGCTATTTTATAAAATTACCTTCAGACTATGTGCATATGATATCTACTGAACATAAATTAATTCGGTGCTTAGACTTGGTCTCACTCCTAAGATATCTTATTAAATATATACAAGTATTTAAAAATCCAAAATAATCAAGTCCAAAAACTATGGATCTTAAAGCATTTCAGGTAAGGGGTATTCATGCTTTATAGAAAAATTGTTTTATAATCCTGGGATAAGGAAATGATTTCTAATGCAATCAACAGTAGTTGTCTATGCCTATAATCACAGCATTTGGAGGCTAAGGCCATAGAGGAAATAGGATGAAGCCAGGTTGGGTTACTCAGCTAGACCATCACAAAATAAAGTACTCACTTCAGCAGCATATGACCAAAGATCAGAATCACTCCCATACAAGGATGAAGGATGACACACAGTCATGAACTATTTCCTATTTCAAAAAGAATAAAGTGGTAGAAAGAGGCAGACCCCTGGGGCTCACTAGACAGCTAGTCTAGCCTATTTGGCAAGTTATAGGCCAGAGAGGACCTCTGAGAGCTGAGAGTGTGGCTCAGTGACAGACTATTTGCCTAGCATGCCAAGACCCTGATACGATCTCTCATGCCACACAATACACAAAGAACAACAAAGAGGAAAAACACAGAAAATTTATAAAGTGAATTAATGGGCATTTATTTAGGCAATTAAGCTCCTCCACGAAGGCTTGTGCCTTTTTCTTCCCAAATGCCACACCCTCTGTCCCTCCTTGTCATTTCTCACTGACTTGATACTTCCTCCTGGCTCTCCTCTTTTCCAGAACTGGCAGTGGGTCTTCCTTTCTCCTCTAGGCAGATATAAGAGTCGATCTTTCCTCTCAGAGAAGACTCTTAGAAGTGTCAGGCAGGTTCTGAACAGAGCAGTCAGACAGGTTGCCCATGCAAAAATGCCACTCTCACTCACGAACCCACACTCTACTCAGCTCCCATTTACAAATTGCTGGCCATCAGAAGACAGCTCAAGACATCAGACATCCGGGGAAAGGTCACAATATGAAAAGGCAATAAAAGAAACAAGCAAAAAAATCTTGAAAACAATCAATGAAGCAAATTTGAAAAGAAAGTTCAATAATAACTAGTATTACAGACATGTGTTTGCAACACCCCAGGGGCATTAATGCCCATTTCAGGCAATCTCTAAATGGCAGGGAAGAGAATGAAATGAGGAGGAGCCGTCACAGCTTGATATCTTTTGTTTTTTGCAAACAAAGTCTGAAGTACATATGGCAAAATGTGTTAAATTGGGGTGCTAATTGCCACATTATGGTTTTTATACATTTGAAGTTGTTTATAAGTAAAAAGGAAGATGAGAGTTTTTTTCCTACTTCTTTGGGAATAGTAAAAAAGAATATCATCTAGTATCATGAAAAATTTAGGGACTAAGTCAGTTTTATAAAATGTGGTAGAAATAGATGTTGGAAAAGCATTTTGGAGGGCAATATAGCAATAATATCACAAATTTCATGTATATAGTTTCTGAATTATTAATTCCATTTAAAATAACCTATATTATGAGAGGCATCAACTTTTTTTTCTTGGCTTTTTGAGGCAGAGTCTCACTCTAGCCAGTCTGGCTTAGAGGGAACTTACTCTGTAAACTCTGGTGGCCTCAAACTCACAGCAATCCTCCTGCCTCAGCCTCCTAACCACTGAGATTAAAGGCATGACCTATCATGCCTGACTTTAATGTTTGTTTGTTTTTGAAGAAAGCCAACAACTCCTATATTACATAAAATTCAATTTTGCTTTTTAACTTACCAATATTATAAAGTGCTTCAGTACAAGAAGAGTCATTTCTTAGAGCCTCCTTATAGAATTCAGCTGCCTTCTCATAATCACCATTTGCAAAGACTGTATTCCCTTTGTTGGTAAGAGCTGATGGGTTGTATCTATCAGAGTTCACAGCTAAATCTGCATAGCTGCTGGCTTGCACAAATTCATTTTCCTAAGTATAAAAGATACAAGCTGAATTTCCTTCAGTTTCTTTAGGTTCCAAAATTATACATACAGTAAAGCATATTTTTCTGAAATTACAGACAATAATCAACAGAAAAAAATATTTTAAGTCTCTTGGTTTTAATGGGCTATTTTTACAAAAAGATGTTTAACTGTCAAGCTCAAGTAGTCAAGTTTCTTATGGCTGACTTCTCTAGTCTCATGGTGTGCATAACAGTATTTATAGGTAGGAGGCTCCATGTTCAACGCCCAAGTCCCATGTCCTCATTTGCTGCACACTCCCTTCCCACTTGAAGCACTGAAATAGCTGGAAAGGTCTAGCTGTCCCGTTTACCCTGCACCTGGCTGCATCACTCACTAGGTTCCTGCACTCCTAGCAAAGCTCTGTATTCTCTCCCTCTCTCAGCCACATGCTTGATGAAGATCTTGTCATCATTCCTGTGAGGCTCAAGAACCCCCTACTTCTAGGGACATCTCCCTTTTGGTGGGCATTTGAACCAGGTCAGCTTGGTGAAGCAAGAACCACTTAAAATGCTTAAATTAGAGGCAGTCAATACCTTCACAAAGTTGGGACAGTTAAAGTTCTCAAATCAGTGGCAGTCAATACCTTCACACATTCCGGACAGTTAGTGCTATTAATTTCAGCTGTTACCAGAATATTTTTCTCCACTCCCAACAGAAACCCTGTGCCCACCAGCAATCAGGAACTATTCTTCCTCCCAGCCTCTACTTTCTCTTTCTACTTTCTTTTTTTGTGCTCTACTTTCTGTGTCCCTGCCTGTCCTAGATAAATGGAATCTTAGGGATGATATGCAACCTTTTGTGTCTGGCTACTTTCACTTGGCATGCTTTTTTTTAAATTTTTTTGGTTTATTTTTATTTATTTATTTGAGAGCGACAGACAGAGAAAGAGGCAGAGAGAGAGAGAGAGAGAGAGAGAGAGAGAGAGAGAGAGAGAGAGAATGGGCACGCCAGGGCTTCCAGCCACTGCAGATGAATTCCAGATACATGTGCCCCCTTGTGCATCTGGCTAACGAGGGTCCTGGGGAATCGAGCCTCAAACTGGGGTCTTTAGGCTTTACAGGGAAGTGCTTAACCACTACGCCATCTCACCAGCCTTCACTTGGTATGTTTTTAAGGTCCCTGTAGCATGTAGCAGAAGTCTGTTGCTTTTAATAGTTCAATAACATGTGTTGTGTGGATATAGCATATTCTGTTAATCCTTTCATCACTGATAGATTCTTGTCTGCTTCCACTCACCCTGTGGTTGTTATGAATAATACTGCTGTGAATATCTATGGGCAAGATTTTGCATAGACTCTGAATTCTGACTGTTGTACAAAATGGTACCAATAAGTAGAGTGTTGTTGGGAGCTATGAACCAAACCTCGGCCATGTTAACAGAAACCGCCATATAGCAAGTTAAGTTTCTACTTCCTCACCTAATATTCAACTACTAGAAACAATGGGATCGTACACCTGGCTAAACACTCCCCCATCCTGCCAGTAGCTGATGAAGAAACAAAGGCATTGCGGTTTAACCAGTAACTCTGTAATCTTTGCCCTAACTATGTCCCCTTCCCCCTACAACTCTATATAAACCTATGTGGAAAAAATAAAATCTCGAGGCCTTGACAAACACCTAGCATGGTCTTCTTCTTGTGTCTGTTTGCCTTTTCCCACCCAGGTTAGCTTCTCCTCGAGTCCTTGTTCAACTCCCCACTGGCCAGGGCAGAGTGCTATAGCAACTGAAAACTGAAATGTGACTGGAGAGATTGCTTAGTGGTTAAAGTGCATGCTTGCAAAGCCTAAGGACCCAGGTTCGATTCTCCAGGTCCCATGTAAGCCGGATGCACATGGTGATACATGAGTCAGGAGTTTGTTTGCAGTGGCTAGAGGCCCTGGTGCCCCCATTCTCTCTCTATCTCTCTGTTTCAAATAAATAAATAAATAAAAATCACCAGGTGAGGTGGTGCATGCCTTTAATCCCAGCACTTGGGAGGCAGAGGTAGGAGGATCGCCATAAGTTCGAGGCTACCCGGAGACTACACATTCCAGGTTAGCCTGGACTAGAGTGAGACCCTACCTTGAAAAACCAAAATAATAAATAAATAAATAAATCTTTAAAAAAAAGACTAAAACGTGTAACACTGTCTTTTCAACAAGAGAACAGGAAAAACTTAGAAGAGCTGTGGGATGTTGCACTTAGGGTTGAGAGAAACAGGGAACTGTGAGTGGAGCCTGCAGAAGTAGGAAGAGCTGTTATCAGAGGCTGGGTAAAGGGCAAGTCAAGTCTGTACTTAGGAAGCAACTGACATACTAGCACCCACATACTGTTAGTATTCCCAGTGATTGGCATCTAGTAGGCACTCAGTAATTGTTACAGATGGCACTCTGTAACCTTATTTAAGTCATTTAACCTAAGATACCACTTTCTTCATATCCAACACAAAGAAACTGAAGCATGTCTAGCTCATCTTGTAGTGGTCATTCTATAATTGTTTTCCTCACTACCACAATTGTTCTCCCCACTTTTCCAGAGATGGTCTTCTCACTCATGTCTGTCATCTCAATACCAGACCTGGCACTTGTCATGACCAGATCCGCATTACAGTGCACTCCACTTACATTCTGCATCAGTCTTCTTTGGGGGACACTTCTTAGGTACAATCCTTACCCAGAAATTTAGCAATACAAAAACAGCATGTGAACAACTATTAGTTGTAAAAAACAAAACCTACCAGATAATACAGGAACGAGAGGTTGGTTGCAGCTGCACTTTTCACCCTACTGTCCTTTTTTTCAAACATTTTCAAGGTATCTACAGCCTAAAAATGTAATACATGAAGTTACTACCATTGTAATACAACAGTATTTAAGGATATGGCTGGGGAAAAGGTCCTGGACTGTAAGACCAGGGTACAGAAGGGGTGGGTTAATATGTTCAAGAAAATAGATGGCAAGAGGAGAACTTCATTCAAGAATTTATCAAACATAGCAAAATAGAAATTCTGGAACTAAATTATAATAACTAAAATTAAGAATATATAGGATTAGGAAGATGGCTTAGCTATTAAAAGTGTTTGTTTGCAAAGCCTGCCAGTCTGAATTTGATGCCTCAGCACCCAAGTAAAAACTGATGCAAAAAGCGGTGCTGGCATCTGGAATTTATGTACAGATCAAGAAACCCTGGCGTGTATGCACATATATGTGTATGTGTGTGAAAAAAAGGAAATAAAGAATATATAGATAGGTTTAATAGCAGATTACACATAACTGACTAGAGGACTGGTCACTAGGAGGAAGGTCAGTGATGAATATTGAGCCCTGTGAGTCATAGGAAAATGTCCTATGTTCATCCTGCATAATGGAATGGGATGAGGGCCTGAAAGGCTTTACCTGACATGATTAAATTTTCTCTTTACAGAATATTCTGGGATACTTGCTTCTGGATATTATAGATTAGTCTATAAAATCATACTTATTTCCCAACAGAAAACAACTGGAAAATTAATATAAAATACTATAAACATTTTTTGTTTATTGATTGATTTCAGAGAGAGAAAGGGAGAGGGAAAACAGAGACGCACAAAGTATGGTCATGCTAGGGCCTCCTGCCACTGCAAGCAAACTCCAGGCACATGTGCCACTTTGTGCCTTTGGCTTTATGTGAGTACTACAGCACTGAACTTGGACCATAAGGTTTTGTAAGCAGCCCCCTAAAAATATTTTTGAAGGCACTAGAGAACTACTAGGGTTACTAGTAATTGAAGGCCAAGATCTCATTAAAAAAAAAAAAAATCTCAACAGGGCTTGGAGAAATGGCTTAGTTAGTGGTTAAGGCATTTACCTGCAAAGAACCCTGGTTTGATTCCCTGGAACCCACATAAGCCAGATTCTCAGTGGGATGCATGAGCCTGGAGTTCATTTGCAGTGGCCAAAGGTCTTGGCCCACCCATTCTCTCTGCCTGCCTACTTCTCTCTCTCTCTTAAATAAATAATATTTTTAGAAAACTATTAAACTGTAACAATGTGCAAATAGTTTCCTTTAAATAAAAAAATCTTCTAAACAAATAAAGTATAGCAAAAGAATGAAAAGAGTGTTTTATTAAAAATGTACTTTAGGGCTGGAGAGACAGCTTAGCAGTTAAGGCATTTGCCTGCAAGGCCAAGGGACCCAGGTTCAATTCCCCAGGACCCACATTAGTCAGATGCACAAGGGGGCACATGTGTATGGAGTTCGTTTGCAGTGATTGGAGGCCCTAGTGCGCCCTTTCTCCCTCTCCCTCTTTCTCTGTCAAATAAATAAATAAAAATAAAATATTTTTTTAAAATGTACTTTAAGCTAGTGTGGTGTCACATGCCTTTAATCCCATCATTTGGGAGGCAGAGGTAAGAGGACTGTTGTTGAGTTCAAGGCTAGCCTGTACTAGAGTGAGACCCTACCTTGAAAAACCAAAAGAAAAATAAGTACTTAAAAAAGATATAAGAAAAAGAGAAAACAGTACAAAGGTCTTATATAAATAAAACTAGAACTGTGAAAGAAGAAAAAAGATCAACAGATGAATATCAATCAATGACAAAATAATTCTAGGAATATTACCAAAAATAATCCGAAGTACATTTAAATATAGTTACATTTTAAAGTCATTAAAAATGAAAGTCTACTTTTAAGTTATTAATTTATTTAAGACAGAGAGAATGGGCATGCCAGGGCCTTCTGTCACTGCAAATGAATTCCAGATGCATGCACCAACCACTATTTGCATCTGGCTTATGTGGGTACTGGGGAATCAAACATAGGTCTGCAGGTTTTGCAGGCAAGCGCCTTTACTGCCAAGCCATCTTTCCAGCTCAGAAAGTCCAATTTTAATCATCAGCCAAGTCAGGGATAATGCTAACCAAACAACAAGATACAGCTGTTCACGGAAGGTGAATGATAATGCACCCTAGAAATTACTATACAAAGTGAAAAAGGAAGAAAAAGCTGAAGACAGGCAATGGGTTTTCTTTCTTCCTACTTTTTTTGTGTTGTTCTTTGGAGGTTGAGTCTCACTCTAGCCCAGGCTGACCTGGAACTCCTTCCATGCCTGGCTCTACCTACTTTTAAAATAAGTTTATAAGCCAGGTGTGGTGACACATACCTTTAATCCCAGCACTTGGGAGGCTGAGATAGGAGGATCACAGTGAGTTCAAAGCCAACCTGGGGCAGAGTAATACCCTGTGTCAAAATAAATAAATAAAAATTACAAAATAAGTTTATGGGTAAAAAATGCTTGACATCTTGATGCCTTCTGTTCTTGGCAAGCACTTGTGTCCAAGCAAAAATCTTGCCTATTTTTACCATGACCATCAGTAATGGCTGCAGATGCCTGAAACACTCTGACCTGAAACTCACTGTTTAGGCCAGGGTGACCTTGATCCTCCTGCTTCTGTCTTCCAAATCATGGCATGTACCACCTGGCTCTCATAATCTTTTCTTAAACCAAAAACAAAATATTGAGAGATAACTCTAGAATTACAGCCTTCTAGAAGGAGACATAGTTCTTTTCTCTTATTCTGAATAGTAAATAAGGTAGTCTGACCAAATGATCAAAATGAGACACATGAATCAAACTATTTTAACCTTATAATGCTTTTTTTTCAAACTAAGATTATGTTATACATACCTCATCATACTTACAATACGCAAACAAAAGTAAAGCAGAAATGTTGAAAAGAAAGTAGAAAATGGTATTTAAAATATAAGCAAATTAGCAGATTTAAAAAAAAATGAACACATAAATGTAACAAAAGGTATTTTGAATAAGACCAGGCATAGTGGCACATACAAGTAATTTCAGCACTTGTGAGGCTGAAAAAGGATTGTAGAGTTATAGGCCAGCCTGGGCTATGTAGCAAAATCTTGTCTAAAACAGAAAATAACATAACAAAACACCCTCATGTTTTAAAGAGAGCAGCAAATAAAGCAGCAGCAAATAAGATCTCAGTTAAGTGAACTTGAACATGTAAAAGTGTGTTTCTTCCCTCCCTCACTCCCTCCTTTCATCTCTCTCTCTTGCAAGTATATGTGTAATGTGGTAGGTGTTTGCCTGTGATGACCAGTAGGGAATGTTGGGTTCTCCTCCACTACTCTTCTGCCCGGGTTTGAACTGAAGACTCTTACTAATCTTGGAGGTTGCTGTCACCTGCCCACCCTCACAAGCCTGGGCAAATCTCTGGTTTCTGGTCTCTGCTCCTCACAGGACTGGGGTCACAGACATGTGTAGTCATGACTCCGTTTATCGAACTCAAGTGGTCTCTCAGGTCTCACTTAAGCCCTCATACTAGTACAGAAAGTGCTTTATCCCAAGAGTACTTCTTTCTTGATGTACACTTTTAAAACATGAACGATGGCAATGCACTGATAAACTTTCTTTAAAGATCCTTTGAAAATAAAATGCCTAACTTGCTTGCAAAGCCTGATGGCCTGGATGCCAAAGTGACATATATGTCTGGAGGTCATCTGCAGTGGCAGGAGGTCCTGGAGTGCACATGCTTACTCTTGCTATTCTTCTGTCCCTCTCTCTCAAATAAATAAGAAAATATTTTAAAAAATAAATGCCTGGAAAAATAAATAAAGGTGAATTTTTTTCATTGTCCTTTCTACAACAGTTCATCTCATCGTCATAACAAATATTTTTCTAGTGGAAAATCACTTCAGCAGGACAACAAAGACCACTTAGTCTCACTTCACTCAATTTTCCTGTATGCACAATGCACATTACAACAGCTTAACAGAGCATTCAGTGGCTTTTTTTTTTGTTTGCTTGCTTTATCTCAGGAAGGCCAGCCAGACCTTGAATTTGCTATGTAGCTTAATATGTCCTTGAATTTCTTCTTTTTAAAATTTTTTTTTGTTTATTTTTATTTATTTAAGAGTGACAGAGAAAGAGGCAGAGAGAGAGAGAGAAAGAGAGAGAATGGACATGCCAAGGCCTCCAGCCACTGCAAACAAACTCCAAATGCATGCGCCCCCTTGTGCATCTGGCTTACATGGGTCCTGGGGAACTGAGCCTCGAACTGGGGTCCTTAGGCTTCACAGGCAAATGCTTAACCACTAAGCCATCTCTCCAGCCCTTCTCTTCCTCCTCCTCCTCCTCCTCCTCTTTTTTTTTTTTTGGCTTTTCAAGGGTGGCTCTTGCTCTAGCTCAGGCTAACCTAGAATTCACTCTGTAGATTCAGGGTAGCCTCAAACTCATGGCAATCCTCCTACCTAGATCCTGAGTGCTGGGATTGTGTGCTTGAGCTCTTGGTCTCAGTAGCATTGTTAATGGCCAATAGTGAGATGATAAAATGACACAACAGACCCATTCCACCCCCCCACCTCTTTTTTTTGTTGCTCTCCCAAATAAGTAAATAAATAAACCATATTTTAAGAAGATAGCACAACAAGTTGGGCATGCTGGCGCACACCTTTAATCCCAGCACTTGCGAGGCCCAGGTAGGAGGATCACTATGAGTTTGAGGCCACCCTGGCCACCCTGAGACTACATAGTGAATTCCAGGTCAGCCTGGGCTAGAGTGAGATCCTACCTTGAAAAAAAAAAAAAAAAAAAAAAAAAAAAAAAAAAAAAAAGATAGCACAACAAATATAAAGATACTTTGAAAGTCTTTTAGTGCTTTGTAATTCAAATAAATAAATAAATAACTGGGCCAGGCTTGGTGGCACATACCTTTAATCTCAGCACTTGGGAGACAGAGGTAGGAACATTATTATGAGTTCAAGGCCACCTTGAGATGTCAAATGAATTTCAGGTCGGCCTGGGCTAAAGTGGGATCCTACCTCGAAAACAAACAACAACAACAAAAAATTGGCACGGTGAATTAACAGATGCAATGAACCACCCTGTGGTACTGCAGCACATCATCATATAAACACTCCTTGAACACAGGGTTAGTTCACTCTATTCTTATATTCTCTGAGATGGTATTCTCTATCTTTATCCTTTATCTATTTCCCAGACAAGAGGGCAGTTCTTCAAATAGGAAGAAAAGGGAAAGCACAGGCCTGTGGGAAAGATGCTATGGTTTTATTTGGTCCTTGCTATTTGGGCTGAGTGAGTTTTTGAGTTGGAGACACACGACATCAACCATTTATTTTACTCTATTTTAGTATCCCTTGTTTTTCTTTTCTTTTCTTTATTTATGAGAAAGAGAGAGAGAGAGGATGGGCATGCCAGAGCCTCCAGACACATGTGCCACCCTGTGCATCTGGCCTACATAAGTACTGGGGAGTAGAACCTGGGTCCTTAGGCTTTGCATACAAATGTTTTAACTGCTAAGCCATCTCTCCAGCCCTCCCTCCTTTTTCTTAAAGCTGTGCAAACTTGCTCTTGTCTAAGCTCTGCCTCCCTTGAACAAGCACCAAAAGGAACTCCTACACCCCACCCACCTTCAAGGCAGCAATGTAGCAAGGGTGCCAGTGACAGATCTGAAGGTTCTAACCTGGCGTCTAACAAGGGGACCCTTTCATTCCCAATGTAGCAAATATGAACCAGCCTGCAAGGAAGCTGTTCCAGAGAGGAAGGAAGAGAGAGGCACACCAGGCTGCTCTTCAGGCTGCCTGCAAAGAACCCCTGCTCTGCATGCCTTAGCCCTTCGCAAAGCAATAGGACAACTTCAGGATAAAGTTAATGACTAGACTAGCATATGATTTGGTAATTTAACAATATATCATATAAAGACTTACATTTTAAGAAACAATTAACAGATCATTTTTTTAAAAGTTTATGAATGGGAGATATAGCTCAATGGTAGAATATTTGCCTAATTTATAGAAATTATGTTAAGACAGAGAAACAAATTACTTAAGTTCAGAATGATCACACATAATACAGGAAACTGCTTTGTCCAACTAACAAATGAAATGCCACAGAAAACTGTTTTTTAAACTTACTTGGTTAAAGTCCTTTTGTCTCAAATATGTAATTGCTTTGTTTATTTCCAGATCATTGGCCAGCTCTACATATTGAGATGCTTTCACTACTTCCACACACCTATAAAAAAAGTCAAAGCATAAAAAAGGTGACTGGGTTTGGGGACACGGCTCGGTGGCTGAGTGCTTTCTACTTATGCCTTTGGGCATGAGACTTGCCTAAGGCTGACCCTGCAGAACCCACATAACAAGAGCTGAGAATGGCAATGCATGACCACAGCAGCTCGAGACCAGAAATAAGCAGGTGCTCACAGATGAGAAAAGCAGCTCCAGGTTCAGGGAGAGACCTCATCTCAAAGATGTCGATAGATGAGCAATAGAGAAGGGCACATATCTGTATATATGCATACATACATATATGTATATATACATAGATGTACCCCACATAATACACAATACCACAAGTGCTAGGTCTATACATACATGCTACACCAAACCCAGCTTTTGTTTGTTAAATGTGCCTTTTTCAAAGTTAGTTTTCTTCCTTCCTCCTTCTTCCTTTCCCTTTTCTTTTTTGAGGTAGGGTCTTGCTGTAGCTGAAGCTGACCTGGAATTTGCTATGTAGTCTCAGGTTGGCCTCAAACTCAGTGATCCTGCTACCTCAGCCACCCAAATGCTGGGATTAAAGGTGTGTGCCACACCTGACTCTTTCTTTCTTTTCTTTTTTGTCCTTCCTTCCTCTTCTTCCCTCCATCCTTCTTTCCTTTCTTCCTTTCTTTCCTTTCCTTCTTCCCTCCCTCCTTTCTTCCTTTCCTTTCCATTCTTCCCTCTCTCCCTTCTTCCCTTCACCTCTCTCTTTCTTCTTTTTTTTTTTTTAAAGGTGTACACCACCATGCCAGAATGGTTATTTTTTTTAATTTTTTTTTATTTTTTCAAGGCAGAGTTCAATCTAGCTCAGCCTGACCTGGAACTCACTATGTAGTCTCAGGCTGGTCTTGAACTCATGGCAATCTTCCTACCTTTGCCTACCAAGTGTTAGGATTAAAGGCGTGTGCCACCATGCCCTACTTTATTTTTTTAATTTTAATTTTCCTTTATTTGAGAGACTGAGAGAAACAGGCAGACAGAGAGAGAGAGAAGAGAGATTCTTTCTTCTTTCTATCCTCCCTCCCCTCCCTCCTTTCTCTTCGCCCTCCCTCCCTCCTTTCTTTCATTTCCTTCTTTTTTCTCTCTCTCTCCCTTCCTTCCTTCCTTCCTTCCTCTTTCTTTCCTTCCTTCCTTCCTTCCTTCCTTCCTTTCTCGCTCTCTCTCTCTCTCTCTCCCCTCCCTCTCTCTCTCTCCGCTCCCTCCCTCTTTCCTCCCTCCCTCCCTCCCTCTCTCCCTCTCCCTCCCTCTCTCCCTCTCCCTCCCCCTCTCCCTCTCTCTCTCCCTCCCTCTCCCTCTCCTCCCTCCCTCTCCCTCTCCTCCCTCCCTCTCCCTCTCCTCCCTCCCTCTCCCTCTCCCTCTCCCTCTCCTCCTTCTCCCTCTCCCTCTCTTTCTCTCTTTCTCTCCCTCCTCTTTCTCTCTTTCTCTCTCTCCTCTTTCTCTCTTTCTCTCTTTCTCTCTCTCTCTCTCTCTCTCTCTCTCTCTCTCTCTCTTTCTTTCTTTCTTTCTTTCATGCTAGGGATCAAACCCAGGCTGACTACATGGTAGGCAGGTGCTCTACTGCTAAGCTGCATCACCAGTTCTTATTTTTTTCCCCTCTTAAATGCTCTCATGGGCTGGAGAGAGGGCTCAGCAAAGTGTGCTTTCTGCAGAAGCATGAAAATCTCAAAGGGAATGAGATTACTCAATTTTGAATCATTAAACAGTTGTGTATAACCATGTCAACCTATAACTCCAGTCCTATAGGGGAGCAGAATCCCTAAATCACTGAAGCTTGTGAAAAGATGGCAAGCTTGGGCTGGAGAAATGGCTAAGTGGTTAAGGCACTTGCCTGAAAAGCCAAAGGACACAGGTTTGATTCCCCAGAACCCACATTAACCAGATGCACTAGGGGGCACATGCATCTGGAGTTCATTTGCAGTGGCTGGAGGCCCTGGTGTGCCCATTCTCTCTCTCCCCATCTTTCTCTGCCAAATAAATAAATAAATAAATAAATAAATAAATAAATAAACAAACAAACAAACAAACAAACAAACCAAAACATTAAAAAAAGTTTAAAAAGCAAAAGCAGGAAAGCTCTGGGATCAGTAACAGACTCCAACCTAAACAAGAACCCAAGGAACAAAGGAATGAGAACACCCAATATTCTACTCTGGCCATCCTGCCACATTGAGCACACAGAATGCCACATACATGTGTACACTTCACATACATACATACACATGAGCAAAATTACTCTTATGAGAGGAAAAATTCTATAGAAGTTATAGAATATACTTAATTACATATGCATCTGTAAAATTTGAAAGCTGTTGATCTTTAAGTCTTGTCACACACAAAAATAAGTATGCAAAATAATGCATATGTTAGACTTATGTAACATCCCACAATGTATACATATATCAAAACATGTTGTAAAGTGAAACTCAATACTTTATACACTTAAGGTATACTAACAGGGACAGGCATGGTAGCACATGTCTTTAATGCCAGCACTTGGAAGGCAGAGGTAGGAGGATTGCTGTGAGTTCAAGGCCACCCTGAGACTACATAGTGAACTGCAGACCCTACCTTGAAAACAAACAAACAAAAAAGATGTGCTACTAAAAACTACCGAAGTAGGAGCTGGAGAGATGGTTCAGTGGTTGAGGTGCTTGCCTGCAAAGCTCACAGACCCAGGTTCAATTCTCCAATACCCATGTGTTGCAGTCCAGGTCGCATTGCTGGTAGAAATCACCCAACCAAGAGCAGCTTCTGGGAAAAAGAGTTTTATTTTGACTTACAGGCTCAAGGGGAAGCTCCACGATGGCAGGGAAAAACGATGGCATGAGCAGAAGGTGGACATCACCCACTGGCCAACATAAGATGGACAACAGCAACAGGAGGGTGTGTCAAACACTGGCAAAGGGAAACTGGCTTTAAAGCCCATAAGCCCGCCCCCAACAATACACTCCCTCCAGGAGGCATTAATTCCCAAATATCCATCAGCTGGGACCCTAGCATTCAGAACACCTAAGTTTATGGGGGACACCTGAATTAAACCACCACACCATGTAAAGCCTGATGCACAAGGTATCACATGCATCTGGAATTTGTTTGCAGTGGCTAGAGGCCCTGGCATGTCCATTCTTTCTCTATCTGCAACCCCCCTGCACATAAATAAAGTAAAACATTTTAAAACTACCAAAACAAAAAACAGCATGTACATATAATAAATATGTAAATTTTTATTTATTAATTTAAAACAATAAGGACATTTTCAATTTTTTTTTTTGTTTTTTTGAGGTAGGGTCCCACTCTAGCTCATGTTGATGTGGAAGTCACTAAATAGTCTCAGGCTAACCTTGAACTCATGGCAATCCTCCTATCTCTGCCTCCCAAGTGCTGGGATTAAAGGTGTGTACCACCATGTCTGGCAAGAAAAATCTCAGAAGACAGTATATATATTGAAGAAAAGGATTATTTCACTCAGTAAACAAAGCCAAACAGTATTTCTCACTGAAGTCTGGATCATTGTCCTAGACCAATGATTCAAAACTACTTAAAACAAAGAATCCCTTTCTTTTAGCAGAATCTTTAAAAAAATATTTTACTAACTTATTTGCAAATGAGAGAGACTATGAATGGACATATCAGGACCTCTTACCACTGCAAATAACTCTAGATGGGTGTGCCATTTTGTACATCCAGCTTTTTGTGGGCACTGAGGACTTGGACCCAGGCCATGAAGCCTTGCACAGAAGCACCTTTAACTTCTGTCCTAACACTCCAGCCTGACAGCTTTATATTGCTTTCTTTTTCAGGGAAAGGGGAGTCAGGGCTTCACTCTGGCCCTGACCAACCTGCAACTCTGTAATCCAGACTAACCTCAATCTCATGGTGATCCTCCTACCTAAGCCTACTGAGTGCTGGGATTGAGGCATGTGCCACCACACCTAGCTAGAATTTTTTTTTGGGGGGGGGAGTGGGGGAGGAGACATAGGACTCGAAGCTCTGACTACACTGCATGTCACTGAGTGACCTTCTGTCCCTAGCACTGTCCCAGGACAGGATCTGGAGACATAGACAAAAGAAGTTTCTTGTGTTCCAACAAAATAATCTAGAAAACACTGATGTACTCAGCACACAATTATTAAATTCTATTGTACTGTAGATAATATATTTGGTACTGGGGCTACAAGGATAAATAAAACATGGTTCCTGCACTGGCAGGGAAAGCAGAACAATAAAACAAGCTCTGTGGCAGAACAATGATAAAGAAATCCAAGACAGGGGAGAACTACATCAAACTTGGAAGGGTATTAGAGTTCAGTTTTTTTTTTTTTTTTGGTTTTTCGAGGTAGGGTCTCACTCTGGTCCAGGCTGACCTGGAATTAACTCTGTAGTCTCAGGGTGGCCTTGAACTCATGGCGATCCTCCTACCTCTGCCTCCCGAGTGCTGGGATTAAAGGCGTGCGCCACCACGCCCGGCTTAGAGTTCAGTTTTAAGGACAAATCTGCACCATGCCCGGCTGAAGGACAAATCTGAATGCATTTGAGAAAAGACAAAAAGGCATTCTAAGAAAAGGGAACAATATCTGTAAGGATGCAGAGGAAATATTTAAGAGATAGATTCAATCACCATATGGAGACTTGGTAACTTAAGAAGTGCACATGAAGTGGAAAGAAATATGATCTGAGAAACAGGCAGAAGCCACATTATCCAAATCTTTTGCAGTAAGCCAGGGAATACGCACCATACTCTCAAAGTCCCTGAGAAGCATTAAGAACTGTAAGTACATGAGTGATGGTGACAATTCTTAGAAAAATTACTTGGATAGCAGTTATCAAGGAAACCCAGGAGCCAGGCAGACAATGTGGATTGATTCTGAAGTAGCCAAACAAGAACAAAAGCTTGAATCCCCACAGTAGGTCAGGGTGCAGGAGGTCATTCTGTGAGCTATTAAAGAGACAGAATTGATGAGTACTTGCTGATTTGATGTAGAGGTGAGATGGAAGAATGCAGAGAAGTCCAAGGCAGTCTGGTTTAGGCAATCTGTTAACTAGTAGTACTACTTGTGTCAGAAAGACAATTCAGAACAGGACATGCTTTAGGACAGAAGAGAAGATAAGCTTAGGAGTGAAAAGGCTGAATTTGCACTTCATAAAAGAACATCTGAAAGATGAGAAGCAAGGGGCAGATTGTGCTCCTATAATATACAGAATTCCATAAACATTATTTGGCATTTGACAGATATAAGGGACAGTTAAGACACACAGGTGTTAAAATAAAACCCTTTTTCTAGGGCTGGAGAGATGGATTAGCAGTTAAGGCATTTGCCGGCAAAGCCAAAGGACCCAGGTTCGATTCCCCAGAACCACATTAGCCAGTTGCATAAGGGGGCGCATGTATCTGGAGTTCATTTGCAGTGGCTGGAAGCCCTGGTGCACCCATTCTCTCTCTCTCTTTCTCTTCCTCTTTCTCTGTCAAATAAATAAATAAAATAAAATATATTTCTTTAAAAAACCTTTTTCTATATGCAATTCTGACATAAAATGCATGGAGGCTTTCTTCCACCCCAAGCAATTCTCAAGTTTTCTTCTAATACTACTGTATATATTAAAAAAAAATTTAAATGTGTTTACTGTGTATGTGCATGTTCACGTGTGAGAGTGTGGGTACACGGGTACTATGACATGCATGTGGACATTAGAGGACAGCTTATAGTCCAGTCTTCACTTTCTACCTTGTTTTGAGGCCGGGTCTTTCATTGGTGTTCAGGGCTCCCTTGGGGAGCTGCCTGAGCTTTGTGGACTTTGTGAACTTCTGGGAAATTCTCCTGTCTCTGCCTCCCTTCATGCAGTTGGTACACTGGAATGAGAGAACCCTGACACAGCTTCCAGCTTTTGTGTGGGGTCTGGGGATATGAACTCATATACTCAGAGTTGTGAGGCAAACATTTTATCCACTGAGCAATCTTCTCATCCCCAACAGTGTCCCATAATTTAGCTCAATTCTGTCACTAACTTAAGTAGCTGAAGTTAAAGGTCGGTCCTACAAGACTTCCCTACATTTCAGACCCCTTTTGTAAGCATGGGTCCCTAGCACTAGACAATAAACTTTTAATAAAGAAAAATAACCAGGGCTGGAGACATGGCTAATCAGTTAAAGGCACTTGCTTGAAAAATCTGCTGGCCTGGGTTAGATTCCCCACTACCCACTTAATGCTAGATGCAAAATGTGGCACATGTGTCTGGAGTTCATGGCAATAGGCCTTGGCATGCCCATATTCTCATATTCTTTCTCTCTCTCAAACAAATGAATAAAAATATTATTTTATTTTTTTATGAGAGAGCGTGAGATAGAGAGAACTGGTATGCTACGATCTCCAGCTACTTCAGTCAAACTCCAGACGCAAGAGCTATCCTGTGCACATGTGTGACTTTGCACACTTGCATCACTTGTGTGTCTGGCTTATATGGGATGTGGAGAGTCGAACATGAGTCCTTAGGCTTTGCAGGCTTAACCAATAAGCCATCTCTTCAGCCCTCAAAATATTATTTTTTTCAAAAAGAAAAATTAACTAGAAAATTATGGCTGCAACACTCAACTTACTTTAAAAATTCTGGTAAGGTGCTATGTAGGAAAGGTCACCAATTGTATTTGTTCAAAAACTCAAAATAAGGGCTGGAGGGATGGCTTAGTAGTTAAGGCATTTGCCTACAAAGCCAAAGGACCAGGTTCAATTCCCCAGGACCCAATGTTAGCCAGATGCACAAGGGGGCGCACATGTCTGGAGTTTGTTTGCAGTGGCTGGAGGCCCTGGCGTGTCCATTCTCTCCCTGTGTGTTTCTCTCCCTCCCTCTTTCTCTGTCAAATAAATAAATAAATAAATAAAAGAAATGTCTATAAAAAATCACAACAAGAATTTCCTGAGGGGTAAATTTGGATTTAATGCAAGCAATACACCCCTCCCCCACCACACACACATTGATTTTTCGAGGTAGGGACTCACTCTAGCTCAGGCTGACCTGGAATTCACTGTGTAGTCTCAGGGTGGCCTCAAACTCACAGTGATCCTCCCACCTCTGCCACCCGAGTGCTGGGATTAAAGGCATGTGCCACAATGCCCGGCTTCAGGAATAAATTTTACTCCTTAGAGATGTTAGAAAATCAAACTAGTAAGTATTAGATTCCAAACAGAAAGTAAATGATCACCTCTACAAGATGTTGTTGAAGATTCCCATACTATGTGGAGAAAATATTAAACCACTTGCTCATGTAACAAATAATCTGAGACTTCCCAGCTCTACAATACTTTACTTCTCTCTAGGAAATATATTATATGAGGAGACTATGGCCTCTTTAGAGCTATTACACACGATGGAAAGTTTAGTAAGATGATAAAATTAAGGCAGAAACAGATCCCCTAGGATGGAAACCAATAGGCTCCAGAGAGATCTTCCACTGCTCTTTGACTAAGAAGTGTGGATATATACATCAATAAGTCTCTCCAATAACTATGCTTATCTCCTTTAATTCAAACTGCTCTCATTTTTTTTTTTTTTTTTTTTTTTTTGGTTTTTCGAGGTAGGGTCTCACTCTGGTCCAGGCTGACCTGGAATTAACTCTGTAGTCTCAGGGTGGCCTTGAACTCATGGCGATGCTCTCATTTTTGGTTGGAGAATCTGTTCTATCTTACAGATGCTAAAGAACACACTGGGAAGAACCAGGATACATCAATACATAAAAAATAGTCAACTAGCTACCATGAGATAGGGCACCTCCACCTTATCTGCCCAAACCAAGAAGTCATTGCAGAAGTAGTGACATGAATACAGCTCTCAAAGTCAGTCTTAAAACCAATTCCAGGGAGATAGTGTCAGTCACTATGGTCAAACCTCATCAAAACAGAGATCCAGAGGCTACAGAGAACTCAACACTAAATCAGGTTTCTATCATTCCCACCAAGGCTCAGCAAACATAGCAGGAGAAGGGTGGAAAGATTGTAAGAGCCTCACAGTAGGTTGAAATATGAGACACTATGTCCCCTCTAACTGCAGAGACTGGCTGATGTCACTTGGTCCACATAATAAATACTAATAATTCCAAGTAGATATTATATGTTAATGTTAACATAGGGAAGACCTCCAACAGAATTGGGGTGGAGGAGAGGGTATATAAGAGTACAGCCTTCTTATTAAAAAAATTTAAGGCAATCAGGCATAGTGCACATCTTAAATCCCACCACTTGGGAGGCAGGGGTAGTAGTTCAAAGCTATGCTGAGACTACATGGTAAAATCCAGGCCAGCCTGGGCTAGAGTGAAACCATACCTCAAAAGCCCTCACCCCCCAAAAAAAATTTAAAAGGAAGGAAGGAGGACAGGCTGGAATTATACAAGGGAAGCAAACATAGCAATGATAGCACCCTGGCCCTAACTATTTATTTATTTATTATTTTTTGGTTTTTCAAGGTAGGGTCTTACCCTATCTCAGGCTGACCTGGAATTCACTATGTTGTCTCTGGGTGGCTCACCACAATCCTTCTTCCTCTGTCTCCCAAGTACTGAGATTAAAAGCATGAGCCATCACGCCCCTATTTAATTTAAACAATGGCATGAGGGCTAGGAAGATGGGTCAGAGGTTAAAGGCATTTGTTTGCAAAGCCTGCCAACCCAGGTTTGATTCCCAGTACTCATGCAAAGTGCTACATATATCTGGAGTTCATTTACAGTGGCAGGAGGCCCTGGAGTGCCCATTCTTTCTCTGTCTCTTCTCACAAATAAATAAAAATATTTTTAAAAATCAAAAATGATGAGCAATATGAAAAATAGCTTGGGCTGAGGAGATAGCACTGCGGATAAAGCACTTGCTACTCAAGCTAGAGAACCTGAGTTTGATCCCCAGACCTGGTGTGAAAAGCGAGAAGCCATGTAGGCTTATGTAATCCCAGCACTGTGTTGGTTGACTGTGGATAGGAAACGGAAACAGGAGATTTCCCAGAAGCTCACAGGAAGCACATCAAAGAATAGCAGGGTGAGAATACAGAAGGGAACTATCTCAAACAGGGTGGAAAGGCGAGGACTGACCCGAAAGCTGTCCTCTAACCTCCATACATGTGCTCTGTAGCACAAGCATGCCTACAAAACACACACACACACACACACACACACACACACACCTCCACACATGTGCTCTGTAGCACAAGCATGCCTACAAAACACACACACACAAACACACACACACGTGCACGTGCGCATGCAACACAAAGAAGAGAAAAATATCTTACTAGAACTTTTACAATGATCTATGTTAACATTAACATATAATATCTACTTGGTAAGTACACATCAACACTATTCATCATTTACACACTTTTCTAATGCCAATATACATTATGACAATGGCATATTCATGCAATTTTGCTGAATTTTTCTCTTACCAGTCATAGCCTACAGCAAAAGATGTTTCAATTACAGGAGCAATCAGTTTTGCAGCAGTCATGATGTATTTTTCTGCCATGGCTTTCCTATATTAAACAAACAAAATGCTGTATTTAGCACCTTAACCACTAAGCCATCTCTCCAGCTCCCATTATATTTAGATATAAAAGTAGTTTAGATTTATTTCTTTTTAAAAAACTTAATTTTTTTTTTATTTATTGGAGAGAGAGAGAGAGAGAGAGGGAGGGCGGGAGGGAGGGCGGGCAAGTCAGGGCCTTGACCTGCTGCAAACAAACTCTGGGCACATTTGTCACCTTGTGTATCTGGCTTTACATGGGGAGTTGATCCTGGGTCCTTTGGCTTTGCAGGCAAGTGTCTTAACTGCTAAGCCATCTCTCCAGCCCTAGACTTATTTCTTAAAATTTTTAAAAAATATTTTTATCTTTCATTTATTTATTTGAGAGCGACAGAGAGAGAAAGAGGCAGATAGAGAGAGAGAATGGGCGTGCCAGGGCTTCCAGCCACTGCAAACGAAATCCAGACGCATGAGCCCCCTTGTGCTTCTGGCTAACATGGGTCCTGGGGAGTCAAACCTGGGTCCTTTGGCTTTGTAGGCAAGCACCTTAACTGCTAAGCCATCTCTCCAGCCCATATTTCTTAAAATTTAAATATAAACATTAAATTTATTTTTACAATATTTTTATTGATTTGTTTGTGTGCGTATAACAGAGAGTGTGAGTATGGACATTCTAGAGCCTCTTGTTGCTGCAAAGGAACTCAAGACACCTGCACCACTCTGTGCACTTGGCTGCACAAGGGTACTGGGGAATTGAACCTAGACCAGCAGGCTTTACAAGAAAGCTCTTTTAACCACTGAGCCATCTCCTCAGCCCTATATTTAACTATAAATTAAATATAAATGTTATATTTAAGTATAAGCATGATAAATATTTAAGTATAAACATGACATAGCAACATAAGATACCAATTTTTCTATTTCTAGTGCTATTTTTTTTTTATAGCCATACTAGTGGGTGTTAAGTGGTATCTTACCATAGTTCTGAATTGCATTTTCTTAACAGATCCTGAACTTGAGTTATCTTTCCATTTGTCTTCTGGGCATTTATGTATATTTCTGTTTAGATCTGTTTAAGTTGGGTCATTGGTCCCTTTTGATTGAGTTGAAAGTTATCTACATAGACTAGAAGTAAATCTCTTTTCAGATACATGATTTGTAAAATACTTTCTCCTATTCAGTGGGTTGTGTTTTCTTTCTTGATAGCATCCTTTGGAAAACCTAGTTTTTTATTTTAATTAAACTTATATATTTGTTCTTTTATCACTTGTGCCTTTTTTTGAGGGGATGTTTGAGGTAGGGACTCACTCTAGCCCAGGCTGACCTAGAATTAACTATGTATTCTCAGGGTGGCCTTGAACTCACAGCGATCCTCCTACCTCTGCCTCCCGAGTGCTGGGATTAAAGGTGTGTGCCACCACAACTGGCACTTGTGCCTTTTATATTATATCTAAGAAACCATTGCCTATATCAATCCATGTCAGTAATCTTTTTTTGTTGTTTAAAGAACTTTAAGCTGGGCATGGTAGTGCACACATTTAATCCCAGTGCTTGTGAGGCAGATGTAGGAGGATCACTGTGAGTTTGAGGCCAGCCTGGGACTACATAGTGAATTCCAGGTTAGCCTGGGCTTGAGTGACTCTACCTCAAAAAAAAGAGAGAGAGAGAGAGAGAGAGAGAGAGAGAGAGAGAGAATTTTAGTTTTAACTCTTATGTTTAGGTCTATGGTCCATTTTGAGGCAATTTTTGTTTTACTTTATTCTTTTGCAACATTTACTTGAACTGTAGTGGATTCTTCATTGACCATAAGAATAAGGCAGCCTCCAGAAGTAATAGGCTATTAAATGAATATTCCACTGCTCCACAAATTTGTGGTTAAAAAAAATACAGGCCATTCTCACTTCTCACCAGAAGTAGACGGTAAGGCCCTATTGCTGACAGCACTACACACACAGGTCACAGAATGAATTAAACTGGTACTGGGCTGGAAGTTTCCTCCCAGCTGGCTGTCCCTCACAGTGTGGGAAGGTGCTAACCTGGCTCCTCCTCGGGGAAGAATGGTCATCAACAGTATTACTCAAATGTGGACCTTGCATGCAACAAAACTGAACAGTCAGGCAAGATATGCCTACTACTGCAGTAGTATTAAGTCGGCTAAGGGGGTAAACAACCAATTTTTGAATGGATTTCAGGCCTTTATCACAGGAGAGAATTCGTGTCTGGAACTGTAAACCTGGTTATAAACCATGGCTGGGGAGACATAGGCCTTCACAGGAAAGCTACTGCTGTTGTTTTCCTAAATGGACATGAGCTGTCTATTAAATTACCTTCTAAGGGGCTGGAGAGATGGCTTAGCGGTTAAGGCACTTGCCCAGGTTTGATTCTGTAGGACCCACATAAGCCAGATGCACAAGGGGGTGTGGTGCACCCATTTTCTCTCTTTCTACTTGCCTATTTCTGTATCCCTCTCTCTCAAATAAATAAAAATAAATTACCTTCTATGTAACTTTATGCCATAGATTAGCTTTCTTTACAGTGGCAACTGCAGGCACTTGTCAAAGTGCTAAGAATAAGTACTGCTGAATGTTTAGCAGCATCCATACTAACCCCTCTCCCAGGCTCAGGGAACATCACAGAAGGAGAGGTGGTAAACAGTATGGTGTGGAGGAAGCAGGTGAATGGTGGTATGGCATGATGACCTTGGGGCATGACGTGGTTGTCATATTCTGTTTTTAAGGTTAAAAACTATTTTTACTTATTTGTTTGCAAGTAGAGAGAGATAGAAGAAGAGAGGCAGAGAGAATGGGTGCACCAGGGCCTCCTGACACTGTAAATGAACTCTAAATACATGTACCACGTTATGCATCTGGCTTTACATGGGTACTTGGAAATCGAACCCAGGTCATTAGGCTTTGCAGGCAAATGCCTTCATCACTGAGCAATCTCTCCATCCCCCACACTTTTATTTTTATTTTACTTTATGAATATTATAATAGGTTATACACTTTTATCCCCTTACCTCAACTCCTGTTACCTTGAGGGCCCTCCTCAGTGGGGTTATGGTATTCATTGTGGGGTCATGAAGGCCTCAGTCCCTATAGTATAGTAGAGAACTGTCTCAGGGTATTTCTACCCACTCTGTGGCTCTTACAGTCTTTCTGGTCCCTCTTCTGCAATAATCCCTGAAGCCATGGGAGGCCTGTTGGCAGACTGATTTAGTGCTCAGTTCTTTGTAGCGTCTGGATTTCTGCTTTCATACATTTTTATTAACCTTTGTGTTTGTCCACATCACCCTGGGGTTGATTGTCAGGCTAGCAGTAAGAGCAGTGTTCATGATGTCACTTCCTCTGCAATTTCTCCTGGGCCCTGGCAGATGAAGTAGAGGTGGCAAGTCTCATGGGCCCTGGCAGCTGTGTTGACCTACACAAGATCTGCATAAAATTGGGCCCACCAACATTCTGTCATGGAGGGCAGGGAGGTTCATGGGTCTCCACTCCTCCTTGAGGATTTATATGAGAGAGTTAGAGACATCTTCTTCAGTGGCATAGCAGCTGGTAAGATGCCCATGCTTCTGTAAACAAACCCTTACCCATTCTCCTGTCAACAACCCTACTGAAACTCACTGAGTCACCAAAAATAAAACAAAACATGACAGAATGGAGGCAAGCTGGGGAGAGGAAGGGGATCAGTGGGAGGGGAACAAGAGGGTAATGGGGAGCTGATATGATTGAAATAAATTATGTACATTATAAAATGTCATAATTAAAACCTATTATGTATAATATATGCTAAATAAAATACTTAAAAATCTTTCATTTACATAGACTATGTTGTTAGAAGGATCACTGTGAGTTCGAGGCCACCCTGAGACTACATAGTGAATTCTAGGTAAACCTGGGCTACAGTGAGACTCTACTTCAACAAACAAACAAAAATATAATAAGTGAAAAGAAAGCTTACTGGTAAAGTACAGGGCCCTGAGTTTAATCCTGAATACAATTAAAAAGAGTAATAGCTGAATAAGGATAACTGGGATCAGCATGAGGACTAAGTTAATATTAAGAAGAATAGAAAATACAGTGAAGTACAGAAATGATGACATGGCAGCACCACTCAAGAAATATATGGACTAGAGTTTTGTAAGAATTAATGAGAATGTGCATTCGGTTTATAAGTTAAAACTATACTACTGAGTTTCTAAAACAGTACCTTTCACGTTCCATTTGCCTGAGAGGATCGTTTTTTATAGCTTCAATCAGTAAGTTAGTATGAGGATCATCCTGGGAAAATAAAATTGAAAAAAAGTCAGAGGTAAATATGAAAAACTTACATTTCTTATCACAGCCCCAACTAACTGGATATATAAAATGGTGAGTAAATCAACCTGTCTTCCCTTATGTAAAGTAGAAAGAACCCCCTTTTTGATTCTTATTTCTGTTTGTCTGTCACATTCTCCATTGAACTAACATGTGTTATGAGTAGCAAATAAAAAGGTCAGGCTACCAAGAATAGAACCAAGTACATAAGAGCTGTGGCTGATAGCATAAGTAAGTGATACAATAAATTCTAAACTCTAATACTGGTGTTTTCATAATCATTTTAACTGTTTAGTGTAATCCATGTCTCTACTCCCTACCTAGGATACAAATACAAATGAGGCTGAGGATGATGGAGCTCAGGGACAGGAGCACTGAACGTAGAAAGGTTAGTTTACAATCACTGGCTCCAGCCCAAACAAACATACATCAAACAAACAAAAAAATTAGATCTTTTAAACAACATATGGTTTTCTAATATGAAAAAACATACAATAATTAAAATTTACCTAGCACTTACTATGTTACAGGTAAACTTCCAGAATTTCACAAGCATTTGCAGACATTCAACCCTTACAACTTTTAGGTAGGTTGTTTTAGTTATTCTACTTCAAACAAAAAATTCAGGCATAGGGCTGCAGAGTCTACAGTCTTTATCTACTACTCAATAATGCCCTTACATACCATTAAGGAAATCTGCTGCTGGGCACGATGACCCATGCTTATAATACCAGCAGTGGGGAGGATGAATCAGGAGGACATGAAGTTTTGAGGCCAGCATAGGTTACATACAGAAATCTTATCCCCTCCCTGTCAAAAAAAAAAAAACAAAAAACAAACACTATGGAGTCCCACTCTATTAAACTGAAAATACTTTACCATTTTGATTTATAAGTACAGGAAATTTCATGATAGCTTAAATTAATGTAACAGAATAACAGGGTATTTGTTTGTTGCAGGCAGGGTAAACTAGAACTCAGTCAGTAGCCAACCTAACCTCTTACTCATGGCAAGCCTATACCTTAGAGTGCTAGAATTGAAGACATGGCCACAATTCCCAATTCCAATAATTTATATATAAAAATCTGGGTGTTAGGGTGATGAGACATCTCAGTAGTTTAAAATGTGGGTTATGGGTTGGAGAGATGGCTTAGTAGTTAAGGCACTTGGCTATGAAGCCTAAGAACCCAGGTTCGATTCCCCAGGAGACACATAAGTCAGATGTGCAGTGCTGCATGTGTCTGGGGTTCATTTGCAGTGGCTGGAGGCCCTGTCGTGCCTTTTCTCTTGCTCTCTACTGAATAAATAAATAAATATTTTTAAAACCTGGGTTATGTTTTTAAAGCATTAAAAGACGGAAAATCGTTTAATTGTTCAGAAACCACAGTTTCTATTACAGTGTATGCGTTCTCATTTTCTGTTCATGTGTAAGGCATGGGTCTGTGTTTTTTCACTTAATCTTATTATTAATTTCTTCAGGTGTGGTGGTTTGATTCAAGTGTCCCCCATAAACTTATGTGTTCTGATTGCTAGGTCCCAAGCTGGTGGCAATATGGGAAATGAAAATTTCTGGAGGTGATGCATTGTTGAGGGTGGGCTTATAAGTGTTATAGCCAGCTTCCCCTTGTCAGTGTTTGGCACACTGTCCTGTTCCATTGTCCACCTGATGTTGGCCAAGAGGTGATGTCCACCCTTTGCTCATGCCATCATTTTTGTCTGCTATCATGAAGCTTCCCCTCAAGTCTATAGGCCAAAATAAAGCCTTCCCTTCCACAAGCTGCTCTTGGTTAGTGTTTTCTGACAGCAATGTAAAGCTGACTGCAACAGTAAAATTGGCACCAAGAGTGGGATTGTTACTGCTAGAAATCTGACTTTGTGGCTTTTGGCCTTTTGGAACTGCTTTTCAGGAGGGATGTGGATGGATTTGAAACCTTGGCCTAAGAGATGCCTTGCAGTGCTGTAAGTATAGCTTGATGGACTATTCTGGTCAGAGTCAAAACACCTGAATGCAATAATAACTATGGACTGTGAGGTTTGGCTTACTTATAAAGGGAACAAAGAGCTATGCCAGGACTTGGCTAGAAGCAGTTTGTGTGAAAGGGTTGCTGTGTTCTGCCTGCCTGTGTCCTAGAAATTTGTGATGGATTGCATTGCATAAAAATGGACTGGTGTGAGCAGAGGAATATGGCACAAAAAAATGTAATTGTTGGTCCAAAACTGCTGACTGTCCTGCTGCAATTGTTTGAGAGATTATAGTTATTAAGATTGGGCCAGCTGATCTGCACTGGGACAAGAAGAATGGAGACTCTTTAGAAGGGGCGCAAATGTGGAAAGACTACCCTGTTCTTCAAAGTCTGCTTTTTTTCCCCCACTAGATTAACAAACTGGCAGCCCACCTGGTACTATGGAGTATAAAAATGCAGGAAAGATATGGTCATTTGATTTGCAACATGTTTTTTTGTTTTGGAACTTGGCCATGGGCAGTGTGAAGCAGGCTTGTTGAATTACCTTCATGGAGACCTGATGGAGCCATAAGGATGAACTGTGGGTTGCAGTGGAGACCCAATGGAGAAGCCAGGACTATGGGATGGCTGCTAAAGAAAGCTGCCAGCACGAGATGAAGTTTTCTGGGGCTGTGATTTTCCTAGCTGGAGGGGTGGAACTGGAACTCTACAGATTTGTCACTGATTAGAATTATCAGACTTGGAGACTTGTCATTAGTTAGAATTGTCAAGACTTGGAGGTACAGCATTTGATGTTTGCCCTGTTTGTTTTAAATCTTGTATTGGCTATTTCTTTGCTATGTGCAATACCATCTTTTGCAGTGTGAATGTTTATTCTGTGCCATTATGGTTTTTTTTTTTTTTAATATTATGGCTCAGTTAAAAGACCATGGACTATGGGGATGTTTGAACATCCCTGGGGTTGATAAAAACTACGGGGACATTTGAAGTTGGACTGAATGTATTGCATTTTACATCATGTACGGTTAGCAGTGTATGATGGTTGAGACAGAATGTGGTGGTTTGATTCAAGTGTCAAAAACTTATGTGTTTTGAATAATAGGTCCCCAGCTGGTAGCAATTTTGATATTGGAGCTTCCTGGAGGCAGTTTATTGTTGGGGCGGGCTTATGGGTATTATAGCCAGCTTCTCCTTGCCAGTGTTTAGCACACTCTCCTGCTGCTGTTGTCTACCTGATGTTGGCTAGGAGATGATGTCCACCTTCTGCCCATACCATCATTTACTCCTGCTATCATGGAGCTTCGCTTTGAGTTTGTAAGCCAAATAAAATCTTTCCTCCCACAGGCTGCTCTTGGTCAGGTATGTTCTAATAGCAACATGAAGCTGACTGCAGCACAAGATATTTATAAAATAAAACTTTTCAGGGACTGGAAATATAGTTTAGCTGGTAAAGTGTTTGCCTAGCATTCATGCAGCCCTGAGTTTGACCACCATTACCACATAAAATGGCATAGTTTTGCACACCTTTAATCCTAGGGGTTGTGATAATTGCCCAGTCTGTAAAGTGCTTGTTGTGCAAACATGAGGACTGGAGTTTGAGTCCCTGAATCCATGTTTAAGCAAAGAAACAAGGATGGTCGTATGTGCTTATAATCCCAGTGCTGGGGAAGTAGAAACTGGAGAATTTCTAGGGCTTGCTGGCCAGCCAGTGTAACCACTTGGTGAGCTCCATGACAGTAAGCGATCCTATACCTCATCCCCCCAAAAGGTGGACATAGTTCTGAATATGTATATGTACATACATGCACACAGGCATACCTATGCATACACATGAACATGTGCCTATGTATACACACATGTATAGCATATACACACACAAATACATTGAGTTCTAGGCTTGGGATACATGAAACCCAGTCTCAAAAAAAAATTGGACTTTTCAGAGCTTTAGTAAGTTCTACCCCATGGATCAGGAAAAGTGTTTTTCATTCTTAGCACATTTAGTACAGGTGATTTATTTATTTATTTAAAAATTTTGTTTACTTTTATTTATTTATTTGAGAGCAACAGAGAGAAAGAGGGAGAGGGAGAGAGAGATAGAGAATAGGCACGCCAGGGCCTCCAGCCACTGCAAATGAACTCCAAATGCATACACCCCCTTGTGCATCTGGCTAATATGGGTCCTGGGGACTCAAGCCTTGAACCGGGGTCCTTAGGCTTCACAGGCAAGAGCTTAACCACTCAGCCCTCTCTCCAGCCCAGTACAGGTGATTTATGATGGCTCTGTTCAACTTTAAAAAGGTCTAAAAAGGATTTGAGAATTGGGTATGGTGTTAAATGCCTGTAATCTCATGAGTTTAAGGCCAGTCTCAGCTAAAGTTCCAAGCCAGCCAGTGCTACATAATACCTGCCTCAAAACAAGCAAACAAAAAACAACTTGAAGTTCCAAGATCAATGGGCTTAGCAGCAAAGCATTTGTTTAGCATATGCAAGGCTCTAGGTTCAATTCCCAGTACAGGAAAATAAAGGTCAACATACTAGTTAATGAATTAGTGACATAAAATCTTATATTTAATGAGACATTTAAAAAAATTTTGACTAAAATTGTCCAGTCTGCTTAATCATCTCTAGCCCCATTTCAAGTCTTTTTCTCAACTTGTTAAATAGCAAATGAAATATATCAAATATATGATAAAACCAGAATATGGGCCTGTGAGAAATTCAATTACTCATCTATTCCAAATTTATCATTTTTTGAAACAAAAAAACACAGATAAGTAGGAGATGGTTACATAAATGTCCTTTTCATACTCACACTTGGAGAAATATATTTATCATCTTCATCAATTTCTAATGGAACAGCAATCAATTTTTGGAATGCCTTCTTCATTTTTTCACGGTCTCCAATGGCAAAATAGCTAAGAATTAGGTTGAAGCCTGCCTTCAGATTTGGCGCCATACTCATTATGTACTCAAATGAGTTAATGGCATCTGAATATTGACCAGTTTTAATAAATGTAATTCCAATATTCTGCATTATTTTAATCCTAAATAAAATAAACACAAATTAGCCTTAAAAGTCTGATTCTTAGTATGACATTCAAGTTGTTGCACAAATGTTATGCTTTTCTTTCTTTCCCATTTTACTTCATTTTATTTTATGAAAGCTTTAATGTGGTTGTGGTAGTTTAAGTATAAATGGTACCATAACCTCAGGTATTTTTGATTAAGCTTCCTACTTAGTCTTCAGTATGTGGGGCCCTGCTGACGGAGGCATATCCCTAGGGGCAGATCTTGAGTCCAGCTCTACTAGGTGTGCAGAGAGCCAGTTTAAGCCCTGGCTGTTGGTGGTCTCTCTCTGCTATGGCTATGTAATGAAGTGAGCAGCTTCTTCCACATGTGATACTGCCCCAGGAGTCTGTAAGCCTGAAATAAATCCTTTCCTCCCATAAGCTGTTTCTGGTCAGATGTTTGCCCCAGCAATGAGAAGGGAATTAGAACAATAGTATAATAGACATCATAAAATTCATTTGTTTCAAGTATGTGACTCAATAGTTACTGCTGTACTTATACAGTAGAGAACAATAACCACATATTTAAATTATTTCCATTGCCCTCAAAAGAAAACCTGTGCTCATTAACAGATGCTCCACATTTTCAGCCTGCCCTAATTGAGTACTAAAATCCTTTCTATCATCCTTCTTTTTCTTGACAGTGTATACAAATAGAATCACAACAGTCCCACAATATGTGCCAGGCTTCATTCACTTGCTTTGATCCCAAGTTCTCTCCATATCACAGCAAGTATCAGTACTTCCCTCCTTTGTCATCAAACAGTATTCTATAGTACTGATACAGACCATATTTAACATATCTATTGCCTACTTAGTGGGCATTTTGATTATCTCCACTTTTAGGATACTATAATTAATGTTTTCACATATAAGTTTTGATAATAACAAGTTCTCATTTCTGTTGGATATATACCTAGGAATAGAATTACTGGTCATATGGTAAATATATGCTAGACTTTTAGATACTGCTTGTCTTCCAAAGTGGCTGCATCATTTTATATACCCAATGTACAGGATTTTTGAACTTCTCTACATTCTTGTCAATACTTGTTATTGTCTATCTTTATGAGCAAAGTCATTCCAAAGGATGTGATGCCACCTTATTTCCAACTACCCCTCAATATGATCCTACTGTTTAAACACAATAAGCTAAGTGGATCATGACCACTTATTATATTCCTTTCTCTTGTCTGGGATGTTAATTCGTATCTTAGTTAAGTAACTTATCTCAAGTATATCTCCTTAAGAAAGTCTTTTATGGCCATTCTTCTCAATAATTACTGCCTTACCTGAATTGCTATAGTAACTAATGTCTTCATTGTTATTAAGCACTTAATATATGCCATTTAATATTACCTTGTTCTAAAATGCTCAAATTCTTAGTCTTACCAAGGTCAAAAGTACCTCCTGAGGCCCTGGTATTCATATTCATTCTCATTTTTTTTTTCATTTCTCTCTCTCTCTCTTCCCCCTCCTTCCCTCTTTCTCTCACTGCATTCAGTTCAATGGGAGACAGAGAAATCACCAGTGAAGATACTCAACAGCAGACATTGCAAGCCTTATATTTTGCCAGCCAGGCCAAATGAGCCAACCAGTGCAATAGCAGCACGTCTGTCATGGTGGAAACCAACTGTCCTCTAATTGAACCTGAGGCTCGCTTCATGGGAGGGAATACATCCCTGATACTGAAAACCTACAACAGGGGTAGTCATGAGCCCTAGGGGTGTAATATCTGCTGCTATCTGGCTACATGTATATACTATGCTCATCAAACTGCCCAGTAAGCACTTCTCTTAATGTTTATACCCATATATTAATGCTACTCTCACTTTTGATAGAGAACCTTCTCTTTTCAGATGGCAGTGACCTTGGGGTAACTCAGAAGGCATCATAGTGCTGGGAAGAAGTGATAGGAGTGCTCAGCTCTGCAACATCTCTATCACACCTTCCAAGATTCAGGGTCCACTGTGGAAGAGGTGGTGGAAAGAATGTAAAAGCCAAAGGAAGGGTAGAACTCCTTCCAACTCCCTCCAGACACAAAATGGCCTGGATATTCATGATCTCACAATGCTTAATACTACCTATACAAGACCATCATAATAGGAGGAAAATATGATGGCATCAAAATAAAAGAGATACTGATTGAAAGAAGGAGGGGATATGATAGAGAATGGAGTTTCAAAGGGGAAAGTGGGGGGGGGAGGGAATTACCATGGAATATTGTTTACAATCATGGAAGTTGTTAATAAAAAAAAAATTAAAAAAAAATTTTTTTAAGCTTGAACATCAAGCCGGGCATGGTGGCACATGCCTTTAATCCCAGCACTCGGGAGGCCGAGGTAGGAAGATCACCACTAGTTTGAGGCCGCCCTGAGACTATATAGCTAATTCCAGGTCAGCCTGGAGTAGAGTGAAACCCTACCTTGAAAAAAACAAAGACAAAACAACTACACCACCACCAACAACAAAAGCCTGAACTATAAGCTAGAAAGATGGCTTAGCAGTTAAGGCACTTGCCTATGAAGCCTAAGGACCCAGGTTCAATTCCCCAGAACCCACGTAAGCCAGATGCACAAGGTGGCATATGTATCTGGAGTTAGTTTGTAGTGGCTAGAAGCCCTGGTGCACCCTCTCTCTCTCTCTCTCATAAATAAATATAAATAAAAAGCCTGAACTTCAAAAGAATTAGAACTGCTTGAATATTCTCTAAGTTAGTTAATATTTGTTGATAATAATGAAATACCATGAAAATCAAACTTACAATGGTCAAGAGAGGTGACATTTACAAATAAAGCCAATACCACAGATGATATGTACCCTTTATGTAGGGGACATTAGAACCAATAAATACATATTTCTGCTCTTGAATACTGGAAGAACAAAAAATATTCCACCTTCTCCCTCTTCTAAAACTCAGAGGTTATCTCTTCCTTTTACTACTTCACTGGCAAGCTCTAGAAAGAAAGTGACAGAGATCTTAATTCTAGCCTTGTATTTCAGTCTGACAGTCTGCATAACTGTGATTGTGACATTTCTGGTTTTAAGTTGTATAATAATATTAATAACCTGCATGGTTAATCCCTTATTAATCAATCAGCTTAGTTTCATTAGACTTAAATATCTAATATGTCTTTAGCCTTTCAGTTGTTATTACACAGATATGTGCAAAGAGTCACAAGGAAATAGTAAAACACCACTCATATAACATGAATCTAATACCTCTCATTAATAAACACCTCAACATACCCAGCCCACAGACAACAATCCAGAACTTAAAACACCTGCAATTTACACTTACTATGGTGCACACTTACCTCATTTCTTTGTGGATACTTGGGATTTGATCTAAGGCCATTCGGTAGAATTTAATGGCTTTGGAAAAATTTCTTTGCTTTAAATAAATATTTCCCATATTCACTTTCAGTCTCCCTAATTAAAAAATTAATAATGAATCATATTTGTACTTTCTTATGATATTTCGGATGCCCTCAGTTGATACCATCTAAAGCACTCTCAAGTTATGAAGCTTTCAAAAATAATTCTAACTTTAAAACAGTATATAACTATTATATATCTACACTCTATTCTATGAAGAAATGGAATTTAAAACAAGTAAATTCTTAAAAATATGGTTGGAAAATGATTTATTTTATGAAATTAGTCTGGTGTGGAGGAGCATGCCTTTAGTCCTAGCACTTGGGAGGCAGAAGTAAGAGAATCGCCATGAGTTCGAGGCCAACCTGAGTCTACATAGCGAATTCCAAATCAGCCTGCGCTACAGTGAGGCCCTACCTTAAAAAAATAAAATAAAAACAGAAAAAAAATATTTTTACAAAATGATAAATATACTTTGCCAAGAAAAGTAGACTAAAAGACATTTTTAAATTAATATCAATACTACATACATTTTAATAAGCTATTAAATAAAATGGTATCTGATAAACTTTAATACTGCAACAAAAGCTACACAATATAAATACTAAATATAAACTCTCGTTTCTTGGAACTCTCATCACACAGGAAAGAATAACCCATAGGACTGCTATGGCTCCTTCTACCTGTTATGACAGATGACAGTTTTGCTTTGGCATTGGGCAGCATCTTTCATACAATTATATTTCTTGCTTTGTATTTTATGGATTTTCACACATAGAATCTTTAAGCAATACATTCCAAAGTAAGTGCCAATTTGCCTAAAGCATAGATAATTTCATTATAAGGAATATAAAGTAAGGAAATGTTAGGTCATACTACAAAAGAATTATAAATCTTTTGAAACAATGTGTTATATCCACCTACCTGCATTACTAAACATTTTATTTTTCACTATAACTTGGTAAGTGTTCAGTGCTTCTGAGTACATTTCATTAGCTGAGTATTGACTGGCCAAGTTGAAGAGAACCTATGGAAGAAATACTGTAGAGTCACATGCTGACTGCTCTAGCCCCTCACTGTGAGTACAGACATTAAAACTATGAGTAAATTTGGTTGTTTTTATTGAAATACCAACCTGAAATAAAAGAACAGAAAAAATCTTGCATTCCAAATAAAGAAAAATACTAAGAGATAAAGAACTGTCTTCTAGATTTCATGGAATTAAAAAATATTAGCTTGGGCTGGAGAGATGGCTTAGCGGTTAAGCGCTTGCCTGTGAAGCCTAAGGACCCCGGTTCGAGGCTCGGTTCCCCAGGTCCCACGTTAGCCAGATGCACAAGGGGACGCACACATCTGGAGTTCGTTTGCAGAGGCTGGAAGCCCTGGCGCGCCCATTCTCTCTCTCTCCCTCTATCTGTCTTTCTCTCTGTGTCTGTCGCTCTCAAATAAATAAATAAAAAATTAAAAAAATATATTAGCTATAAACTACCAACATTGAATATTTTAACATTTCAAATGCCTCTTTTTTTTCATTTGATCAGCATATAAACACACTGCCCACTGACAATACCTGTGGTGGTTTGATTCAGGTGTCCCCCATAAACTTAGGTGTTCTGAATGCTAGGTGTCCAGCTGATGGATATTTGGGAATTAATGCCTCCTAGAGGGAGTGTATTATTGGGGGCAGGCTTATGGATATTATAGCCAGTTTCCCCTTGCCAGTGTTTGGCACACTCTCCTGTTGCTATTTTCCACCTTATGTTGGTCAGGGGGTGATGTTCTCCCTCTGCTCATGCCATCGTTTTCCCCTACCATCGTGGAGCTTCCCCTCCAGCCTGTAAGCCCAAATAAACCTCTTTTTCCCAGAAGCTGCTCTTGGTTGGGTGATTTCTACCAGCAATGTGAACCTGACTGCAACAATACCCTTTATTTTTTAAATGTTTTAAAAAATTTATTTGAGACAGACAGACAGTCAGAGAACACAGACATGCCAGGGCCTCTTGCTGCTGTAAATGAGCTCCAGATACATGTGTCACTTTATGTATCTGGCTTTATGTCAGTATAGGGAATTTAACCCCAGGCCAACAAGGCTTTGCATTTGCAAGCAAATGCCTTTAACTGCTGAGCCATTTTCTCAGCCCCAATACCTTTTATATCTGATAAACATCAAGAATGTTTTCAGCATTAGACTTTTTTTTTTTTTCAAAATTAAAGACTTTTTCACTATCTTCATAGAACATTGTCTTATTTATCTAGTTCAAGTCCTTGAAAATCACTGACTGAAGTCTCCTTTGGAATCTTATTAAGATCAACCTACAGAGAACATAAATATTAACAATCTTTAAGAAACACAGGCATAGGAAGGTAGGTTTGCAATTATTGATTAAGAACCACTATCTGAATAACTAAGTAACTAAACAAAAGAAATCTTTATACAAACCAAAGAAAAGAGTGTCTTATAAACTAAATATGCACTTAATCCTGGGTGCCCAAGTGTGATGACGAATTTCCTATGTCAACTTATATGGATCTAGAATCACCTAGATTAGTCATTGAGGTGCAAAAACCCACCCTAATGGGTGGTACCATTCCATAGGCTGGGGTCCCAGACTGAATAAAACAGAAAGCAAGCTGAGCACCAGCATTCATCACTGTTGGCTTCCAAACTGTTGAAACAAAGTAACCAGCTCCTCACAGTTCTGCTGCTATGACTTCCAGGCCATAATGACCGTGCCTTTGAACTGCGAGCCAAAATAAACTCTTCCTTAAGTTGCTTTTGTCAGGTATTTTTTTGCAACAACAAAAAAAGTAACTTATACACCAAGAAACAACCAAATTAAATTTTTAGGAAAACCAACAAGGAATTAAAAAAAGGCTCTGAGAGGAGTAAAGGAAAGGAAGAGATTGACTAATGAATATAAAGTTTGTAAAGAAAGTGTAGTGTTGTTGAGTATAGTGGCAAGGGACTATAATCTCCACACTTGGAAGGCTGAGGCAGGAGGATTATAAATTCAAGGTCAGTCTAAGATATGTAGAAAATTCAAAGTCATCCTAGGCTATTTAGTAATATGCTGTCACAACAAAACCAAATAAGTAAGTTTTGATGTGCTATTTTGTACCACAAGGTAATTACGCAAAATGATAATACCCTATATATTTTTTAAAGGTAGAAGGAGTTTGAATGATCAATGTTTGAGGAGATAGATATACTTAATCTGACTTAAGCATTATATAATGCATATACTTGTTAAAGTACCACATGATAGCTCATAAATATGATTTGGTTAAAAACATCTAAAGTGATCAAATCAGGGCTGATATAGCTCAGTGTCAGAGTACTGGTCTAGCATGCATGATACCCTGGATTTGAACCCCACTAGTACTGAGGAAACAAACAACAACTGAAAAAAGAAAAAAAAAACAAAAAACAGGCAAAAAGAGAATGACCTAGAATTCAGAGATCCTAGTCAATACATTACATTCTGGAACACATCAATACTTACTGAATAAGTTAAATCCAAATTGATATTTTCTGGAGTTGTAACTTGCTCCCGTTGTCTCACCAGGACTCTTTCTTTTCTTCCAGCATCTTTTGCTTTTTCTAAGGCCTTGAATCAGATTTACACTTTGTAAGATCAGCTCTATGTATTCATGAATTTTTGAAGATTTGGGAACTATTTATGTGACACATGATTGAATTTATTCCCCACCTCAAATTTCCCAAAACCCCTCTTTGTAGTCTCATATAAAATTCCCCAGAGTACTGTTTAAACTAGAGCTCAGCAACATAGAATTGTGTATGTGATTTTTCTGAGAATGAAGGGGAAAACACAAGGATGAAATGTAGGGTATATTTGCTCCACCTTCATGTTCTTACTCCAAGTTAATGTTCCAGCACCTTGCGGGTTTGACTATGCCTATCTAACTTGCTTTATCCCTCAAATTCCTAAGTGTGTGAGTATTTTAATTCAAATTTACAAGGCATATATCTGGATAGATTCTATTTGGCAGAATCCAAACAGTCAGGATACTCAGAATTCCAACATATCATATGCTGTGACTGCAGAATACTGAGAAATTAAGCTGGAGCTGAGCTGGAAAACTCCCTGTCCATGACTAGCTAACAATGTGCTGAAAAGTCAGACTGCTGGGGAGGAGAAGTCATAAATGGGCTTAACCAGAAGTGGACCCTGTGAGCTATACAGCTGGCCAGCAAGACAAAATGTGTCAATTGATGGAATGGTGGCATATCTGTTATGGGTATAACCAACTGCTCTCTAATTGGTTTTGAGGCCTGTTCCATGGGAGGAATTCATGCCTGGCACTGATAACCTAACAAAAGTTTATGGTTGTAGAAGTCATAAGCTCTGGTGTGTGTGGGGAGCTACTATTGATGTTTAGCTAGTAGATATATTATGCCCACCAAATTGCCCTCTAAATATTTATTTTTATGCCCATATATTAATTCTACTGTCACTTTTGGTTAGAGAAGCTTTTCTGCTCAGATGGCAGTGATCACTAGGATGACCCAAAACTCACAAAAGTGCTGAGAAAAAATGACATTGGAGTGTGTTCAGCACTGAATGACAGCTTTATAACACCCTCTAAGGCTCAGGGATGGCCTGTAGAAGAGGTGGCAGAAAGAATGTAAGAGCCAAAGAATGGGGAAGAGTGCTTTGTAATTCTGTCTTCCAGATACAAAGTGGCCTTGGCATTCATGATCTCACAGTGACTAATGCTACCTACACATGGCCTGCATAATATGAGGGCAAGAAAAAAAAGCAGAGATGAAATCAAAATATAAGAAGAATGAGTTGGAAAAAAGGTGTTCAGTGGAAGCCGGATATGGGAAGAAGTAGGAGGCGGGTGGGGAAAGGAGGAATAAATAAAAGAGGGAGAAAATATTTCTTCCCATAAATGTGCAAGTCACAATAAGGAAATTCAAAGAGTAAGGGACAACAAGCCACCACAACTTACTCCAAACTTTCAACTCCCCAAAAAGAATCAGAAAATGCAGTAGTAGAAATGCCAGAGAAAGAATTTAGAGTTCTAAAAGTAACTAATGACTATGAAGACTCTACAAGCAGATAAATGAAAGGCCATTTAAAAAACAAGTTCAAGATCATGACAAAACAATCTCCAAAGTGAATTAAAAAGTAAGTAAACTGGAAGAAAAAGTGACAAATCTGAAGAAATATACCTCAAAATAACAAACGCCATATATGAAAAATCCACAACCAACATTGTATTAAATGAAGAAAAACTGTAACAATTTTCTCTAAAGAAAAAAAAAAAAAAAGGATGCTCACTCTCACTACTTCTATTCAATATTATTCAATATTATGTTTGAAGCCCTTACAAGAGCAATAAGACTTGAAGAAGACATAAAGAAAATAAAAACAGCGAAGGAAAAAGTCAAAGCTATCCCTGTTTACAGATGCTGATTTTTAAATATTTATTTTTATTTATTTGAGAAAGAGAGGCAGATAGAAAGAGAATGGGCATGCCAGGACCTACAACCACTGCAAACAAACTGCAGACACAGGCACCACCAAGTGCATCTGGGTTTACATGGGCACTGGGAATTTGAACTTGGGTCCTTAGGCTTCATAGGCAAGCACTTTAACTGCTATGCCATCTCTCTAGCCCCAGTTTCATACTAAAAGATCCTACAGAATCTATGAAAAAAAATTCCTAGAGTTAATAAATAAATACCTCCAGTAAGGTTGCAGGATACAAGGTCAATACACAAAATCAGTGGCTTTTGCCAGGTGTGGTGGTGTACATCTTTAATCTCAGCACTTGTGAGACAGAGGTAGGAGGATCACTGTGAGTTCAAGGCCACACTGAGACTACATAGTGAATTTCAAGTCAGCCTAGACTACAGTGAAACCCAACCTCCAAAACAAAAAAAGAGTAAAAAATAAACAGTAGCTTTCATATATACCAGTAATGAACTTACAGAGAAAGAAATCAAGAAAAACATCCCACTTGCAGTAAAAAATTAAACATTTAGGAATAAACAACCCAAAAATGTGAAACACCACTACAATGAAAACTTCAAGATACTAAAAAGAAATCAAAGAGGGTACTACAATGTCAAAACCTCCTGTGGTCCTGGGCTGGCAGAATTAGCACTGTAAAAATGGCTATATACCAAAAAATAATCTGATAATTAGCACCAGGGTATAGGAAACAGACCCTGAGAATACTCAAAACCTACCAAAGCAGAGACCCAGAGGTTCCTAAGAGCTCATCACTGAAGTAGACTTAAAAAAACTCACCCTCGATGACTCAGGGAATTTTGCAGAAGAGGGAGTGGAAATATTTTAAGAGCCAGAGGTTGAGACATCATGCCCAAAGGCATTCCCTCACCCCCAGAATAACTGACTGCTGCACCCACAAGGCATAAACCATAACCCCATGGAGAATACCTGCAACCCCACTGAGGAGTGTCCCTAATGGAATGTGGGTAGGGATGAGGGCAAAGAGGGTTCCAATACATAATGTATTCATACGAAAATGTTGTTAATAATAATAATGACTTACAGATTCAATACAGTTTCCATAAAAATTCCGGTGATATTCCTCACAGAGTACAAAAAAAAAAAAATAATCCAGGAATTCATATGGAACCTCAAAAGACCAAAAACAGCAAAAGCAATCCTACGGAAAAAGAAGACAGTAGGAAGTCTAACAATACCCAATCTCAAATTATACTACAGGGCAACAGTGATAAAGACAGCATGGTACTGGCACCAAAACAGACATATAGACCAATGGAACAGAAAAAAGACTCAGAAATAAAGCCACAGTGCTGTGATCACCTTATCTTTGACAAATGAGCAAAAAATTCCCATGGAAAAAAGATGGCTTATTCAACAAATGGTACTGACAGAACTGGATATTCACCTGCAGAAGAATGCAATTAAATACATACATCTGTGTGTGTGTGTGTGTGTGTGTGTGTGTGTGTGTGTGTGTGTACACAAATATCATGTCAAAATGGATCAAGGGCCTAAATCTAAAACCAGAAACACAAAGAACAGCAACAGTTAAATACCCCAAAAATTAATTTGCCAATCAAATGAGCTAATGAATTGAACAGACAGGTCACAAAAGAAGAAACACAAGGGCTGGAGAGATGGCTTAGCAGTTAAGGTATTTGCCTACGAAGCCTACGGACCCAGGTTTGACTGTCCAGGTCCCATATAAGCCAGATGCACATGGTGGCACATGCGTATGAAGCTTATCTGAAGTGACTGAGAGGCCTTGGTGCACCCATCTCTCCCTCTCTTTTCCTCCTCTCCCTCTTTCTGTCTCAAATAAAAATTCAAATAATAAGAAGAAACCCACATGACCAATAAGTGCTTAAGAAACTGCTCAACCTCCCTAGCTATCATGGAAATGCAAATCAAACAGTGAGATACCCAGTGAAGGTATCATCAAGAAAACAAACATGCTGGGAGATGCAGGGAAAGAGGAACTCTCATTCATTGTTGGTGGCAGGGCAAACTAGTACAGCTATTATGAAATCACTGTAGAAGTTTCCTAGAAAAAGTTAAAAATAAACCTCCCATATGACCCAGTCATATCTTTCCTGGGCATATACCCTAAACATTCCACACTCTACCTCCAAATACTTGCACATTAATGTCTATTACAGCTCTACTTACAATAGCTCAGAATTGGAAAGAGCCTAAATGCCCAGCAGCAGATGAATGGATAATGAAGATGTGGTACATATGCACCAATGAAATTTACTCAGCAGTACAGAAAATAGATGGATCTGGAAATAATCATGTTAAGAGAAGTGACTCGAACTCATAAGACCAAAATCACATGTTCTCTTTGACATGGGGGTCTTTTGTAAAACTCACTTAAAAATATGTACATATGGGGGGGAAATATAGGTAGAACCCATAAACATAGAAACATAACTAAAAACAAACAAAGAGATGAGCTGGAATAGGGAGGAAGGATGGGCACAAAAATACTTGTTGACATATAAAAAGAAGGAAAAAAATACAATGGGGAGGAAATTTGGTGAACAGGAACAGGAATCAACAACAAAAAACTGCATTTGAAAATGCTATAAATAACAACTAGGAGGTGGTAAGAATTGGTGGACACATGGTACAAAAGGAGACTGTGGGTCTGGCTTAAGCACTTGCCTGTGAAGCCTAAGGACCTTGGTTTGAGGCTCAATTCCCCAGGACCTACATAAGCCAGATGCACAAGGTGACACATGCATCTGGAGTTTGTTTGTAGTGGCTGGAGGCCCTGGTGCACCCATTCTCTATCTGCCTCTTTGTCTGTCTGTCACTCTCAAAAAAAAAATAAAAATAAACAGAAATGTTTTTAAAAAAAAAAAAAAACAAAAACAGGAGACCGTGGTAGAGGAGGGAACAGAGGGGTTGGAGGAGTGGGTAAAAACCTGGGAAGAGACACAAAAGCAAACTTTGAAAAACATCTTAGCTGGGCATGGTGAAGCACACCTTTAACCCCAGCACTTGGGAGGCAGAGGCAGAGGTAGAAGGATCACTGAGTTTGAGGCCAGCCTGAGACTACATAGTGAATTCCAGGTCAGTCTGGGATAGAGCGAGATCTATTAAAAAAAAAAAAAAAGGAAAACATCGTAATAAAACCTAATTCTTTGTATGCTAATATAAATAAATGAATAGATAAATAAAATTTGAAGAAAAGAAAAGATACAGCTAAGCCTGATGATGCAGGCCTATAACCTCAGCTACATGGGAGGCTGAAGCAAGAGAATTCCGCATTCAAGGTGTATGTATACTGCACAGCAAGTTCAAGGCCTACCTAGGCAGCTTAGTGAGACTGTCTCAAAATAAAATGTAAAAAGAGGGGATGAGGATATCACTCAGTGGTACAGTGTTTACCTAATATGCACAAGGTCCTGGAATCAATCTCCAGGCACCATAAAAAATAAACAAATAGTGCTGGAGAGATGGCTCAGTAGGTATAATGATTGCCATGTAAAAGTGAGGACCCAAGTTCAGCTTACCAGTACCCATGAAAATTCTGGGCAGGCATGGAAATCTGTTTGTAGCCTCAGTGCCCAGGAGGCTGAATAATGAATAGTTCTCTAATATAATTATTATTTATGTTCTGTAACAAAGCTGGCATGCTCGACTAGCCAAACTGGCAAGCTCTGAGTTCAAGATAGACCATGCCTCAGCAAACAAGATGCACAGCAATCAAAGACATCAATATTAGGCTGAAGAGATGACTTAGTGGTTAAGACATTTGTCTGCGAAGCCTAAGGACGGAGGTTCAATTCCCTAGTACCCACATAAGTCAGATGCACAAGGTGGCACATGTGTTTGGAGTTCACTTGCAGACATCAATGTTAGGCTGAAGAGATGGCTTAGTGGTTAAGACATTTGTCTGTGAAGCCTAAGGATGCAGGTTCAATTCCCTAGTACCCACATAAGTCAGATGCACAAGGTGGCACATATGTTTGGAGTTCACTTGCAGTAGCTAGAGGCCCTGGCACATGCATTCTCTCAATCTACCTACCTCTTTCTCAAATAATTAAATATTTTTTAAAAGACACCAATGTCTAAAGCCAGGCGTGGTGGTGTACACCTTTAATCCCAGCACTCGGGAGGCAGAGGCAGGAGGATCGCTATGAGTTCAAGGCCACCCTGAGACTCCATAGTGGAATTCCAGGTCAGCCTGGGCTAGAGTGAGACCCTATCTCAAAAAACCAATAAAAGAAAAAAAGACACCAATGTCAACCTCTGGCATACATTCAAACATACATACATGCATTAACATACATGCATGCACATACCATGCACACACAAAAAAATAAATAAATAATTTAATATGCAAAAGTAGTTGGGGGCTGGAGAGATGGTTCAGCAGTAAAGGCGCTTGCCTGCAAAGTCTAAGGACACAGGTTCAACTCCCCAGTTCCCACATAAAGCCAGATGCATAAAGTGCAGCATGCATCTGGAGTTTGTCTGCAGCAGCTAGAGGCTTTGGCATGCCCATATTCTCATTCATATTCTCTCTCTCTCCTTGGAAATAAATAAATAAATAAAATATTTTCTTTTAAATAAGTAGTTGGATTCCTAAAATAAGCAAGCCACGATTTTGTGGTTTACTTAGGAAAAAAAATTTCAGGCTAGTGAGGCTTCAAAAAAATAGCACTTAAGGAAATCAGGCAGGTGGTGCCTGCCTGTAATTTCAGTAAATCCCCATACTCAAAAGGGTTAGGGGAGCTGGAGAGATGGTTCAGCAGTTAAGGCACTTGCCTACAAAACCTAACAACCTGAGTTTGATTCCCCAATACCCACATAAAACCAGATGCACAAAGTGACTCATATATCTGGAGTTCATCTTCAGTGGCTAGAGGCCCTGGCAATGATCACTCTTGCTCTCTCTCTCTCTCATCTTTATCCTTTGCTTGACAAATAAATAATTAAAAAAAAAAAAAACCCACAAAGGCTCAGGCAAGAATATCAAGAGTTCCAGACCACTTTGGGGTACAGAGTGAAACCCTGTCTCAATTAAAAACAAATAATCAAAGCTGGAGAGATAGCTTACTGGTGAGGCGTATGTATGCCTGTGAAGCCCAAGGACTCATGTTTGACTCTCTAGGTACCATGTGAGCCAGATGTACAGTGACACAAGCATGCAGGGTGGCATGTGTACACAAGGTGGAGCAAGCATCGGGCATTTAACTGCAGTGGCTGGAGGCCCTGGCATGCCAATCCTCTCTTTCACTCTCACAAAAAAATAAAACAAACAATAAATAAAGCCGGGCGTGGTGGTGCACGCCTTTAATCCCAGCACTCGGGAGGCAGAGGTAGGAGGAACACTGAGAGTTCAAGGCCACCCTAAGACTACATAGTGAATTCCAGGTCAGCCTGGGCTAGAGTGAGACCCTACCTCAAAAAACCAAAAAATAGAAACAAATAAATAAATAGTCAAACAAACAAATAAAAAAAAAAAAACCAACAAGGAAAACAGTACTCAGAAATACAAGTGATTCATTGTTCCTGGTAGCTATGATTTTTGACAGCACTCCATACTAAAAAGACTAATGCCAAATATTACAACAGTATTTAATTCTCCTGGTATCAGAACTTATAAAGTTATAGGTCTATCAATCAAATCCTAAGGTCAGTCAAAGGCAAAAGAAAATATTTATGTGTGTATGTGTATACACATATAAAAGCAGATACAGGGCTAGAGAGATGGCTCAGTGGTTAAGGTACTTGTCTGCAAAGCCTAATGACCTGGGTCCAGTTCCTGTGGTGGTTTGAGTCAGTGTCCCCCATAAACTTAGGTGTTCTGAATGCTAGGTTCACAGCTAGTGGAGATTTAGGAATTAATACCTCCTGGATGGAGGCAGTGTATTTATTGTTGGGGCAGGTTTATGAGTGTTATAGCCACTTTCCCCATACCAGTGTTTGGCGCACACTCTCCTTGTCTACCCTATGTTGGCCAGGGGGTGATGTCCACTTCTGCTCAAGCCATCGTTTTCCCTTGCCATCATGGAGCTTCCCCTCAAGCTTGTAAACTAAAATAAGCCCTTTTTTCCCACAAACTGCTCTTGGTCAGGTAATTTCAGCAAGCAATGCAAACCTGACTACAACAGTACCCCAGCACCCAAGTAAGCCAGATGCACAAATTGGTGCATGCATTTGGAATTCATTTTCAATGGCTGAAGGACCTAACATGCCCATATCTGTGTGTGTGTGTGTGTGTGTGTGTGTGTGTGTCTCCCTCTCTGTCTATATTTCCCTCCTTGTGAATATATAATTTTAAAAAGCAGATACAGCTGGGTGTGGTGGCGCATGTCTTTAATCCCAGCACTTGGGAGGCAGAGGTAGGAGGACTGCCGTGAGTTCGAGGCCACCCTGAGCCTACATAGTGAATTCCAGGTCAGCCTGAGCTACAGTGAAGCTCAACCTCAAAAAAAAAAAAAAAAAAAAAAACAAATAAAAAAATAAAAAGCAGATACATACATCCACACATAACTATCTTAAATTCTATTCTACTTTCAGAACTTACCAATTTTAAGTCTCCACAACTGTTGGCAATGCAGCTTTCTTCTACCAACTCATTGACTTTCTTCTCCAACTGTCTAATCTTTTCTTCTGGACTATAAAAGAAAAAGTGAATATAGATTAAATTATTTACTAATAATCTATAGCAAAATTTACTTTTAACATTCAAGAACATGTCCCAAATATGATAAGCATATACATGGCACTACAGAACAAAAGTAATAGTGTGCATAATAATTACATTAGAAAGTTATTCATAATAGTAATAATGCAAATTAACTCTTACTTAGCACAAGTGTAATAAATTATACACCATTAATTGCTTTAATAATTCCATCTAGAGAATGGAATTTCAAAGGGGAAAGTGGGGGAGGGGAGGGAATTACCATGGGATATTTTTTTATAATCATGGAAAATGCTAATAAAAATTAAAAGAAAAAAAATTTTAAAAAAGAAAAAAATAATTCCATCTAATTCTCATAATATTTGATACAAAGTACTATCATTATTTCTATTTTATTGAAAAGGATGTCTAGAAAGTTAAGTCTTTTCCCCAAGATCACAAAGCTACTAAGTGATGGAGCCAGGACTTAGTCGCAGCTAAGTACTCTAAAACTGTTTGATATCATCACCCCAGAAAGAAGTACTTTTTTGTTTCAGATGCTTTAGCAAATGAAAACATAACGTCATGGCTAGAAAAACTTAAGTTCATAAAAAATTACTTATGTGGGCTGGGGAGATGGCTTAGCAGTTAAGCGCTTGCCTGTGAAGCCTAAGGACCCCGGTTCGAGGTTTGACTCCCCAGGACCCACGTTAGCCAGATGCACAAGGGGGCGCACGTGTCTGGAGTTCGTTTGAAGTGGCTGGAAACCCTGGCGAGCCCATTCTCTTTCCCTCTCTCTATCTGCCTCTTTCTCTGTCTGTTGCTCTCAAATAAATAAATAAAAATAACAAAAAAAATTTTTTTTAATTACTTATGTAAAGAAAGATACTACAAAGAAAATTTCCATGCTGGAGAGATGGCTTAGTGGTTAAGGCACTTGCCTGCAAAGACTAAGAACCCATGTTTGACTCTCCAGATCCCACGTAAGCCAGAAGCACAAAGGTGAGGCAAGCACAAGGTTGCACATGCCCACTAGGTGTGCCTGGAGTTCTATTGCAGTGGCTGAAGCCCTGGAGTGCCAATTCTCTCTGTCTGTCTCTCTCATTCCCTCTAAAATATTTTTTTTTAAAAAGAAAGTTTCTGACAAAGTGAAAAAATTAAAAATTTTGATTCTATTAAAGGAAAATCATGGGGCTCAGTGGTTAAAGGTGCTTGTTTGCAAACCCCGACAGCCCTGATTCCACAGCACCCCTGTAGAACCAGATGCATAAAGTAGTGCATGCAATCTGGAGTTTATTTATAGTGGCAAGAGGCACTGGCACACCCATTCTCATTCTCTACATGTCTGCTTCTCTCTCTTTGTCCTGATCTCTCTCTCAAACAATAAACAGATAAAAATATTTTTAAAAATACAAATTATCCTGGGCCTGTAGATACAGCTAAGTGGTAGAGCACTTACCTGGCATGTGTGAGGCCCTGGATTCAATTCCCAACAACACACACACACACACACACACACACACACACACACACGTGCATAAATAAGTAGCTGCCAAAGAGTCGTATTTCAAAATAATTATTATTGATGGTTTGCTAGTACCATGTTCCAGCAATGAATGCACATCCATGCCTAAAGATTTACCCAGATAGATAGCAGTTCTCTTAATTCTTTACAAATGGACTTTTCATAAGAATAAAGGACTAAATGTAAACAATGCAGTTTTATCTATAGAATCATATTCTGTGGGGGAGCCTGCAAAAATGTCTATAGCCATAGACTACTGATTGTAAAGATTTTTTTTAAATTTTTTATTTATTTATTTGAGAGCGACAGACACAGAGAGAAAGACAGATAGAGGGAGAGAGAGAGAATGGGCGCGCCAGGGCTTCCAGCCTCTGCAAACGAACTCCAGACGCGTGCGCCCCCTTGTGTATCTGGCTAACGTGGGACCTGGGGAACCGAGCCTCGAACCGGGGTCCTTAGGCTTCACAGGCAAGCACTTAACCGCTAAGCCATCTCTCCAGCCCTGTAAAGATTTTTAAAACTGAGCAATGAGCATAACAAATGGAAAGTTATGGGCTGGAGAGCTGGCTTAGTGGTTAAGCGCTTGCCTGTGAAGCCTAAGGATACCAGTTCAAGGCTTGATTCCCCAGGACCCACATTAGCCAGATGCGCAAGGGGGCGCATGCATCTGGAGTTCGTTTGCAGTGGCTGGAGGCCCTGGCGCGCCCATTCTCTCTCTCTCTCTCTCTGTTGCTTTCAAATAAATAAATTAAAAAAAAAAAAGAAATGGAAAGTTATAATGGCTACAATGAAGTTCAAATACTCTCAAGTTTTCTAAAACACTCTAATGAATATCTTTAAATGTTGCTTATAAACTGATATTACACTACAAATAATTAGTATAGAACTTCATGTGCATATATATATGTATGTGTATGCATGGGTTGCTATGGGTACATATGGTCAGAAGACAGCCTTGGAGTGGTGGTCCTCTCTTTCCACCTTGTTTGAGACAGGGTCTCTCTTGTTTTTTGTTTGTTTGTTTGTTTGTTTTTGGGTTTTGGTGAAGGCTAGACTAGCTGGTCCACAAGCTTCATGACTTTCTTGCTGTAGGTCAGGTTGGGATTGTTGACGTGCTACGTGTATCTTGCTTTACATGGGTTCTGAGGATCCAATTTCTGGTCAGCAGGCTTGGGCGGCCTACTTAACCATCTCCTATGCCTTAATATGACAGTTCTAAGTTAAACATACTTAAAGGAACTTTTCTGAAGACACTCAAGGTAACTTCGGTCCCTAAAAAATACCATAAAATAACATTAATATGCAGAATTGTTCCATAGTTGCCTAGCAGGAGCCTGCTTGCTGTCATGCAGACTATAGCATTGCATTCCCTTTCCCAGTAGTGAAGTTGGCTCAACTCAAGACATGTGATGCATTTCTGGTCAACAGGTCTATCTGTGTGGGGCAGAAAGATTTTGCAAAGATTTTCTTTGCTTTGTGAAAATGACTCAGACTGGGAAGTTTCAACTGCTAGACTTCAATTACATGGTGATTTTGAATCGTCTCTACTCTCTCAACATCATGATAAGTAGACTCTTGGGAAAAGCCAGGAGAATTAGAGGAACAGTAAAATTATCCACAGTAGAACTATCCTTTCTCCAGAACTCACACTATATGACACAATAAATGTTCTTACTAGGTTTGTGTTTTAAGTTTTCTCTTCTCTTGTTAGCAGCTAAACTGGTCCTAAATTATGTAACAGTTTACTGAAATAATGTGTTTTCATTAGCAAACATGCTGTCATTACCTAGGGTATGAAATAAATTGGTTTTCTATGGCAGTTTCTTGTTAGTCAAAAGGGAACTTTCATAATTTATACAATATCTCAACTACTGGGTTTAAGAATCACTATTTAAAAACAAACAGTAGGGCTAAAGAGGATCCTAGCAGTAAAATGCTTGCCTAGCGTACATAAAGCCCTGGTTAGATAGATCCTCAGCACTGCACATACATATGTGCATAGGTGGCTGCGCTCACACTATAAATACATACATACATAGACACACGTACATGCACAATCACTCACACAGCAACTAAATGCACAAGCTCCAGACTTGACAAACAGGATTTGAATTTCAATACTGCCCTTTATTAGCCTCAGAAAGTCAAGATCTCTGGGCTTCAATTCTTCTTCTTTGACTAGTAAAAGTAACAGCTTCCTTTTTATGTACAAAGATCTTACAATAGTGTCTGAACATAGGAAGCTCAGTAAATGTAGCTGCTATAACTATTTATAAAACATATGCATCCTTAGAAACAAGTAAACAGAGATTTGGCTGTTTAGACAACAGTACAGAACTAAGTTAATTCTCCAAAAACTTCCATTGCTCAGGCTGAAGTGCTGCTCAGTGCTATAGCATATGCTTAGCAAGCACAAGACCCTAGATTGGACCCTCACTACCATACACATAGGCAAAAACTAAATCACTCAATAATATGACTAACTTGCAATGTGCTCTTTTAATTTTTTTTGTTTGAAATATCTCCTTTTAAAATAATGTAACTGTTGGGCTTGGTGGCTCACACCTTTAATCCCAGTACTAGGGAGGCTGAGGTAGGAGGATCACTGAAATCAAGATCAGCCTGGGCTAGAATAAGATCCTGTCTCAAAAAGCCACAAAAAGAGAAAGAAAGATGGCTCAGCAGTTAAGACACTTGCCTGCAAAGCCAAAAAAGCCTAGGTTCAATTCCTCAGTACCCACATAAAGCCATATGCACAAGGTGGTGCATGTATCTGGAGTTTGTTTGCAGTTGCCTAGTGTGCCCATTCTCTATCTGCATCCTCACTCAAATAAATAAATAAATTTTTAAAAACAGAAAGTAAAATGAATAATAGAATGATACAGTGAGTACAGTCTACAAATCAAGATAGACTGTGAGAGGAAAAAAAGAAGTAAGGGGGAGGGGACAAAAGAAAATGTGGGCTGGAGAGATGGTTCAGTGGTTAAGGTGCTTGCCTGCTGTGATTCAGGCATCCCCCATAAACTTAGGTGCTCTGAATGCTAGGTTCCCAACTGATGAAGATTTGGGAACTAATGACTCCTGGAGGCAGTGTATTGTTTGGGGCAAGCTTATGGCTATCATAGCCTGTGTCCCCTTGCCAGTGTTTGGCACACTGTCCTATTGTTATTATCCACCTTATGTGGGCCAGGGGGTGATATCCACCCTCTGCTCATGCCATAGTTTTTCCTACCATCATAGAACTTCTTCCCCGAGGCTGTAAGCCAAAATAAACCTTTTTTCCCCCCACAACCTGCTCTTGGCTGAGTGATTTCTACCAACAATGTGAACCTGACTGCAACAGTAAAGTAGAACTAAGGAGTAGGATTGCTACTAGACACCTGACTGTGTAGCTTTGACTTTCTGGAGCTGATTTTCAAGAGGAATGTGGAAGAATTTGAAACCTTGGCTTAAGAGACATCTTGCAGTGCTGTAAGTACAGCTTGATGGACTATTCTGGTCAGAGTAGAAAGTCCCAAATGCAGTAAGAACTAAGGACTGTAAGGTTTGGCTTATGAGGGTGAGAAAGAGCTTTGCTTGGACTGGGCTAGCAGTCTGTGTGGGAAGCTTGCTGTTTGGCTAGGTCCTGAGAAATTGTGCAGGGTTGTTCTGCATAGAAATGAACTAATGTGAGCAGAGGGATATAGCACAGAAAGAAAAAATCTTTGGGTGAAATGCAGCCTGTTTAGCTGCAATTGGGAGATTACAACCTTTGAGATTGGGCCAGCTGACCCGCACTGGGCAACAGGAAGAATGTAGACTCTTCGGAAAGAGCTTGAGTGCTCAAGGAGTGTCCTGTTTTTCAAAGTCTGCTTTATTCCCCCACTGGATTAACAAACTGGCACCCTACCTGGTATTGTAGAGTATAAGAAATGCAGGAAAGAGAGGGTCACTGAGTTTGCAACACAGTCTTGTGTTTTGGAAATGGCCATGGGCAGTGTGAAGCAGGTTTGCTGGTTGCCTGCATAGAGACTCCATGGGGCCATGAGGATGAACCGTGGATTGCAGTGGGGACACAGTGGAGAAGTCAGAAGCACAAGATGGGTGCTGAGAACAGCTGCCAGCCCTAGATGACGTTGTCCAGGACTGTGAATAGCCTGGCTGAGGGGCAGAATTGGAACTCCAGAGACTTGTTGCTGGCTAGGATTATCGGACTTGGAGATGTCACAGACTAGAGTTGTTGGTCTTGGAACTACAGAGTTTGATGTTTGCCCTGGTTGTTTTAAATCTCGTATTGGTTGAATATTTCTTTGTTAGGCCAAAGGCCATCTTTTGCAGTGTGAATGTTTATTCTGTGCCATTACGTTTTTTTTTTTTTTTTTTTTTTTTTTTTGGTATTATGGCTCAGCTAAGAGACCTTGGATTATGGAGATGTTTGAATGTTATTAGGATTGATAAAAACTATGGGAACTTTCTTAAGTTGGATGACTGCATTGCATTTTAAATCATGTATAGTTATCAGTTTATGGGGACCAGGGGAAGAATGTGGTGGCTTGACTCAGGTGTCCCCCATAAACTTAGGTGCTCTGAATGCTTGGTTCCCAACTGATGGAGATTTGGGAACTAACGCCTCCTGGAGGCAGTGTATTGTTGGGGCCGACATATGGGTGTTATAGTCAGTGACCCTTGCTAGTGTTTGGCACACTCTCCTATCGCTATTGTCCACCTTATGTGGGCCAGAAGGTGATGTCCAACCACTGCTCATGCCATCGTTTTCCCTGCCATCATAGAGCTTCCTGCTCAAGCCTATAAGCCAAAATAAACCCCTTTTCCCACAAGCTGCTCTTGGTTGGATGATTTCTACCAGCAATGTGAACCTGGCTACAACACCTGCAAAGCCTAATGATCTAGATTCGATTCCCCAGTACCCATGTAAAGCCAGATGCATAAAGTGGCACATGCATCTGGAGGTCCTGGCCCGCCTATTCTCTCCCCCCCTCCCTTCTATCCCTTTCACTGCTTGCAAATAAATCAATAAATCTTTATTTTTTCAAAAAGGAAACATGTAGTCTGAAAGTGGAAAAAAAGGGCTGAGAGTATAGCTCAGTGGTAGAGTGTGTGTTTAGCACGCTTGTAATCCTGTGTTAAATTCCCAGCACCAAGTAAAAACAATGTGCATTAAGAAAAAAAAAATGAACCGAGCGTGGTAGCACCCACCTTTAATCCCAGCACTTGGGAGGCAGATGTAGGAGGATTGCTGTGATTTCAAGGCCAGCCCAAAACTACATAGTGAATTCAGGTCAGTCTGGGCTATAGCAAGACCCTGCCTCAACACCACCCCCATCAAAAAAAAAAAAGGAAAAAAATATGATGTGTAAAGAAATGAAGGGACCTAGGCATGCTGATACTCATCTGCAATCCCAGCACTCAATAGATGGAGGCATGAGGTTTAGGAGTTCAAAACCAGCTTGGGCTATGCAAAAATCCTATCTTATAAAAAAAAGTGTGTCAAGGGGAGGAGAAAATGGAAAGGAAGCTATGGAGGAGAGGACACAAGGAGGAGAGAGGAAAGGACAAGAAAAAAAAGCAGAAAATAATTTTTTAAATACAACATAATAGCACTTAATTTTTTGTATGCTAATAAAAAATAAGACATATATAATCCTGTTTGGCTTTCAAAAGAATCAATGCAGGTATACATAAAAATCAGACAATTTCAGCCAAACACACGCCAATAAAATAGAATGGAACTGGTGACTAATTATTCTTTTTGGGGGGAGGGGTTGAGGTAGGGTCTCACTCTAGCCCACGCTGGCCTGGAATTCACTCTGTATTCTCAGGGTGGCCTCAAACTCACGGCAATCCTCCCACCTCTGCCTCCTGAGTGCTAGGATTAAAAGTGTGCACTACCACACCCGGCAATGACTAACTATTCTTATTCTTGCTAGCTCCAAGTACTAGGGATGACATTTCATTAGTGAAACCTTTTCGAATTATGCATTTGGAAAATAGAAACTATGCAGCAGCAGAACATCAGCATGGGGGCTTGCATACCTATCTTCATTTTTGGCTTCCAAAGGAGGAGCAGGGCCCCTGGACTGACCAAGAGGATCAAATGCAGAGCCTGAGACACAATTCAAGAGTTTACATTTAATTTGAAATGCAGAGAAATTGAAGAACAAAATTTTACATAACATATTTGCCTATTTATTAAATCATTTAGGTTATCTATTAAATGGATATAACATTTATTATGTCTATATAAGTATTTCTTATATAAAGAAATTGTTAAAAATTTTAACATACATCAAACTACGTAAATAAAACTTGTAAATTAACAAAAGTAAAATAAGTAAACACAAAGACACTCCTGTGTTTCTATTTTCTCTCTCAGTGATATATTTATATTCTTTGTGTAAATTCTAAATAATCAATCATGTAAAATATAACCTGGTATTAGCTTTCTAATTTTCCTTATTAGTATAATAAATGTTAATTATGTCATAATTTTATTTTAATTATTATTTAGCTATGCATTTAAAATACTTTTACCTCTCATTTTCAGCACAAGCTCTAACATATAAACCATATTTTATTTTTATTTTTATTTTTATTTTTTATTAGCATTTTCCATGATTATAAAAAAAAAATCCCATGGCAATTCCTTCCCTCCCCCTCCAACACTTTCCCCTTTGAAATTCTAAACCATATTTTAAATGCACAGTTTGGGCTAGAGAGATGGCTCAGCAGGTAAGGCACTTTTGTCTGCAGACTCTAAAGACCTGGGTTTGATTCCCCAGTGCCCATGTAGAGCCAGATGCCCAAAGTGGTGCATGAATCTGGTGTTCATTTGCTGTGGCTAGTAGCCCTGACATGTGCTCTCTTCAAATAAATAAATAAATATTAAAAATAAATAAACACATAGTTAAAATTTTTGAAAAATTACACACTACCATACCTATTTAACACCAACTGAATATACAATTTCTTCTCCCTATCTCCTTTCTTTTCCTCTCCCTTCTCTTCCCCTTCTTCCCTTTCCTGCATCCCTCCCCTACCTTTCTCTCTTGGTATATAACCCAGGCCTAGAACTCGTGACCCTTCTGCTTCAGCCTCCCAAATACTAGTATTACATATATGCATCATTATAGCTGACTTACCCTTTTCCTTTCTTAATGATTCCTAAGATTATGGTGCATCTTATAATCAATAACATATTGGATTTTATTTAAAATAGTAATGATATGCACATATAATGACAATAAAAGTAAAAAGGATCTGGAAAAAAAAACAATTAGTAAAAGAGGCATAACCAACCTCTCAAAGCTGCCTTGGTAAAACCAGCTGCTCTCACTGCTGTCATAGGTCTAGTAACTCCATCCTGCAAAGAATAGGAATCATTAAAAGTACTCTTTTAAAAAAATCTTTTATTATTTTTTATTTATTTAACAGAGAAAGAGGAAGGGAGGGATGGACAGAGAGAGAGAGAATGGGCATGCCAGGGCCTCCAGCCACTGCAAAGGATCTCCAGACAAGTTTGCCCCCTTGTGCATCTGGCTAACATGGGTCCTGGGGAATCGAACCTGGGTCCTTTTGCTTTGCAGGCAAATGCCTTAACCCTGAAAGTATTTTTTTTTTTTTTAAATTTTTTTAATCAATTTATTTATTTATTTGAGAGCGACAGACACAGAGAGGAAGACAGATAGAGGGAGAGAGAGAGAATGGGCGCGCCAGGGCTTCCGGCCTCTGCAAACGAAATCCAGACGCGTGCGCCCCCTTGTGCATCTGGCTAACGTGGGACCTGGGGAACCGAGCCTCGAACCGGGGTCCTTAGGCTTCACAGGCAAGCGCTTAACCGCTAAGCCATCTCTCCAGCCCCCCTGAAAGTATTTTTAAACAAGATCTATTACATCTTTGTAATCCTGCACATGACACATTGTAGTACAGCTACAATTTTCAGTGCTGATTATTAATTACCATCTGTGTATGTTTCTGTATGTATCAATCCTGTTTCTTTCTCTTTCCTTTCTAAAATTCCAATGCCTTAAGACAGCTGACCTTTTCTCTTGGTTTGAAAAAGGAGTGAGGACTTAGCTTATTAGTTAGCTACAACCCTGCTTCTAGCTGGTCTCCTAAGTGCCCATAGAAAAGCAATTTTCAAATGCATCATGAAAGCAAACCACCAGTTCTATGTCTGCTCCTCAACAGGACTTCACTTGAGACCATGGAATGTAACTCCAAAGACGTCTTGTCCCTGAAGTTTCAGAACAATACAAGTGTCAACTCACAACTTAAAGGATCAGGGTCACTACATAAGCAACATCTTTTTCAACATTGCTAAATATATGATAACGAGGAGAAACCTTTGGTAATGAATTCCAAGCCACAAAAAAGGCATAAAGTAAAAATCCATCTTACCTGAATAGTCCCTGTCATTGGTCTTCCCAAGGATGATGCCAGGGATGTCTTGGACTATAAATAGAAGTTTAGTAAATTTAAAAGATTCCTAAAAACAGATTATCTTTAATTTTATGAAAAGCAAGAGGTTTTCTTTAAAACAGTTTTCTTCGTTCAATCTACCAGTGTACGTAAACATAACTTTTCCGTTTATCACCTCAGAGGATGGGATCAAATCACAAAAATCTAATGTAGGGGACCACAAACTAGCACACACCACTTTTTATTTTGTTTTGTTTTTCAAGGTAGGGTCTCTCTCTAGCTGAGGCTGACCTAGAATTCATTTTGTAGCCTCAGGGTGGCCTTGAACTCATGGCGATCCTCCTACTCTACCTGCAAGTGCTGGGACTAAAGGTGTGTGCCACCACTCCCGGCTTCTTCTTCTTTTTGTGTATGTGTATGCACACATGTATGGTGCCCCAAGGTCTCTTGCTGCTGAAAATGAATGCCCATCCAGCTTTATGTGGTTGGGAATTTGAACCTGGACCAGCAGGTTTTGCAAGCAAGTACCTTAACCACTTCCCAGTCCCTACTTGACACTTTTATATATAAATGTTTTTTTTTTGGGGGGGAGGTAGGGTCACCCTCTAGCCTAGGCTGATCTGGAATTCACTCAGGGTGGCCTCAAACTCACAGTGATCCTCCTACATCTGCTTTTTGAGTGAGTGCGTCACCACACCCAGCATAAATAAAGTTTTACTGGACCATAGCCAAGTCCCATCCATTTATGCTACTACTGTGGCTGCCTTTGTATTACAAATACAATTGGATGGATATTTTCAAGAAAAACCATATGGCCTGCAAAGCCTAAAATATCTGGTTCTTCATAGCCTCTTATTATGAAACAAGACCAAAAGTCAAATATATAAATAATGCATACTCAGGCTGATTAATAAAACTGTTTCCTGCAGAAGGCTACTTTCTTTCCTTCTACAAAGGACCACTACGCAGACAACTGTCCTGAACCTATGGGTTCTAAAGCCATTTTTCTGATCAGGATTAAGCTATGCTACTCCACTTCATTCTTCTTTTTTTCTACCACTCCTCTCCTACTTTAGGTAAGCCAGAAAATCCAAATGTAGGAAAGTTAGGCAAGATTAAAAGGATTCTTGCTTTTATGAAGTTTCAAAGACTTTTTTTCAGAGACTTTCTCTCCAGAGACCAAATACATGCCTCAGAAATACTTTCCTTAAATTTTATCTTTTCATTTATTAATCATCAGGTTTTTAAAAACATTATTAACATATAACATTTAACTTCACATAAAATCCATGAATGGAACACACATGTATAATGTACAAAATGAAGAAAAAGTCAATAAAAACATAAGGGTAACAAATGGAATAAAACAATATTTTCTGATATAAATTAAGATGACTAAAATGTTTAAAGCTGGTTTTATAAAACCAGACTTTTTAATGTTTATAACTTTCCAAATGAAACTATATCTAAGTTTGAACTAAATGATCCAAAATTATTTACAACTGCCTTATGTGAACTTATATGTAAGAAAAAGCATCTTAAGATTTTCAGCTTACAAAAACCTACCCCATATCCAGTAGCTATAGGTCTAGTAACTGCCGTGCTTGGTACTTTAGCAGTTATCTTGGAAAGGAAAAAGAACATGGTTAACAGTATTCAGAGTAGGGTATGTTCCAGAAAATTGGAGAGAAATGGAAAATATTAGGCTCATCGATAAATGATTATATAAGACTTAGAATAATTTCTCCTAAACTATCTTAAATGCTAGGGAGCCCAATTACTGTAGGGAGAACAGGGACTTTGGAATGACCTGAGGTGGCGACAAGACCAGTTTTCATACTTGCTTGCATACATCACTCATTCTCCACCTGCAGCAGTCTCAGTACTAATCACCACTGGCCCCACCAACAGACAAAGAATTTGGAGCATAAGAATATGAGCTTAAATCTGTTCTTCTCCCTCAACTGTGTGTGTGTGTGTGTGTGACATCTTTGAGTCTAAATTTACTCATCTTTCAAATAAGGACACTGAAAACACAACTGTAGCAGGAATCAAATAGGACTTTGTGACAATACAAACACCCTAAACATGTTAGTTGTTAAGATATTTGTTTGAGATATTTGGTGAAATATCACTCCAGAAGTTTTACCCTGGGTTATAACGAGCTATTGTTTTACAAAGCCTTCCCACTGAAAACAACTAAAAGAGCTATGGACAACAATGTTTTAAAATTTGTTTGAATGCATTAGAGAACCACTAAGTAAAGAATTATAATATCTTACAAGAAGGAAGACAAGGGAACCTGTACTATGTTGTTTTTGTCCTTGAGGCACCATGTGTTCGTTTTACAGGCAATGGCTGCATAGCTGTACATAGTTCAGACAACTCACTACCTGAGGGGATAAGTGCTGGAGGTGAGGGTAGGTCAAGGAGACAACCCTGGTATCCTTCAGGCTAAAACCTGCCATTTCAAACAATTATGCCAAGACAAAAGGTAAACAGAACTCCACAGCCCTCAAAAGGACTGAAGTCCAAGAAACATCTCAAAATCCAACTTAATTAAAGTGCTGAGATTTCTATTGCTTAAGATCCTGTGATGTCCAGTAGCACTTCCTGCAGGGATAGAAGAACTCTGTTTGCCCTTTCTGGTAAGAGAGGTACTGGCCACAAATCATTGAGCATTTGAAATGTGACTAGTATTACAAAGATCTGAATTTTCAAGTTAAATAATTTGAATGCAAGTAGCCACGTGTGGCTATTAGCCATCATGTTAAGACAATGAAGACATAGAGCGAAAACAAATTATCTCTGCAAGTTTTCACTTACAGATTTAAGGCCTGGCATTCAGTAAAAACAACTAAAATGGGAGGCTTAACCCAAACTCAAGTAAAACAAATGCAAAGAAACTCAGAAAATATATAGTGGAAAAATCAGTCAAAATAACCATGTTTAAAATATTCAATGAGTTAGAAGACTAACAACCCAGGCTTGATTCCCGAGGACCCACATAAGCCAGATGCACAAGGTGACACATCCATCTGGAGGTCGTTTGCAGTGGCTGAAGGCCCTTATGTGCCCATTCTCTCTCAAATAAATAAAATAAATAAATTTTTTTAAAAGAAGAATCAATCTTTTTTTTTTAAAGACTAACAACTTTAGAAGACTGGAACTTTTTTTTTCTCTTTTTTAAAATATATTTTATGTATTTAAGAAAGACAGAGATAGAGAGAGAATGGGAGCACCAGGGCCTCCAGCCACTGCAAATGAACCCCAGATGTGTGCACTACCTTGTGCATCTGGCTTACGTGCGTCCTAGAGAATCAAACTGGAATCCTTTTGCTCTGCAGGCAAATGCCTTGACTGCTAAGCCATCTCTCCAGCCACCCCCCCCATTTTTTCCTATTTTTTTAAAATGTATTTTATGTTGAATTTTTTTTAAGACTGGAAACTTAAAAAAGAATAGCAGAAGGACTCAGGTTGGATTCTCCAGTACTCACGTAAGCCAGATGCACATGGTGGTATATGTGTCTGCAGTTTGTTTGCTGTAGCTAGAGGCCTTGGAGTACCCATTCTCTCTCTGCCTCGTTCTCTTAAATAAAGTATTTTTTAAAAAGAGAAGGAAAGAGAAGAACGTGCAGAGAGCTCCTGCCATGTGGAGGGCAGGAGGGGGTAGAGAGCCCATGTAGGACTAAGGTGTGTGTAAGGGGGTCACTTCTCATCTCTGATCAGTTTACCAGAACCTTGAAGTTCAGGAGCCAGCCAAGAAAGAGACTTGTCCCCTGTCATGCATCTATTTATAACTTTATTACAGTGGGTCTTACCTTCAGGCTCAGGTGAGCCACAGTGAGATCTGGTTGGTCTGGGCTACAGGCTGGCTCAGGAAGATGCCAAATTCTGGGGGATGAATTTGACCAACCACAATGCCAGGAGTAAGCCAGGTGTGGTGGTGCACACCTTTAAGCCCAGCATTTGTGAGGCAGAGGTAAGAGGACCGCTGTGAGTTCAAGGCCACCCTGAGACAACATAGTGAATTACAGGTTAGCCTGGGCTACAGTGAGACCCTACCTTGAAAAACAAAACAAAAAAACAAAACAAAAAAACCCTCCCCCCACAATTTTCAGGATTAGATTGAAATTCTAAATCAGGTGTGATGGTGACTATCTTCAATCCCAACACTCTGGAGACAGAGGACTGGGCCAGCCTGAAGTTACATAGTAAATTCCAGGTCAGCCTGGGCTAGAGCAAGACCCTAACTTGGAAAACAAAACAAGATAAAACAAACAAAAAATAAGTAAATTTTAAAAAATAGCCAGGTGTGGTGGCATACACCTTTAATTGAGAGGTAGAGGTAGGAGGAGGATCACTGAGTTTGAGACCAGCCTGAGACTACTTGGTGAATTCCAAGTTTGCCTGGGCTACAGTGAGACCTTACCTCAAAAAACAAACAACACAGCTATGAATATTTTGCTAGGGTACAGTGGAGATAGAAAGATTACTGAAAAGTTTTGCACTTGGATTTTTTAAAGACCTTTTTATATTTATTTTATTTATTTATTTGAAAGAGAAGGGGGTGGGGAGAGAGAGAGAGAACTGGTGGGCCAAGGCCTCTAGCCACTGTAACAAATTCCAGATGCATGCGCCACCTAGTGCATCTGGCTTTATGTGGGTACTGGAGAATCAAACCTGGGTCCTCTGGTTTTGCAGGCAAATGCCTTAACTGCTGAGCCATCTCTCCAGCCCAAGACCTGTTTCTTTAGTGAATATTATAGTAGAATCAGATTGTCCATTCTAAAATGTCTTTTCTCTGATCAGAAAGAACAAATGTCAGTTTCTCTTATGATGGTGGAAAAAGGAGTTAGTTAATGAAAAAAAAAAACTTAAAAAAATGTATAAAAAAATAATAAGAGCTAAGCCAAGTGTGGTGATGTGCACCTGCAATCCCAGCACTAGGCAAGCTGAGGCAAGAGGATCACCAAGTTCAAGGCCACCTGGGATACATAGTGAGACCTTGTCAGGGGTTAAAAGTGCTTGCTTGCAGAGTCTGATGGCCCAGGTCCAATCCCCCTGCACTACATAAAGCCAGGCTCTTGCCCATGAAAAGGCACAAGGGGATAAAGCCCCTCCTTTCTGGTATATGTGCCTATATGATATTGTGTGTGTGTGTGTGTGTGTGTGTGTGTGTGTGTGTGTGTGTGTGTGTATACTACAGTTTGCATGAGGAAAAGAACTTTTGATTCTGTTCCCACCTTCCACCTTGTTCTGAAACAAGGTCTCTCACTGTTCTCCACTCTGTCAAGCTGGCTTCTGGGAAATGTGCCTGTCTCCCACCTCCCATCTCTCCCTACTCATGCAGACATTATAGAAGCCCACTACAGCTTCCAGCTTTTATATAGAATCTGAGGCAAGCACTTGGTTCACTGAGCCATCACCCCAGCCCCAAACAATTCTTTTCTTTTCTTTTTTTTTTTTTTTTTGAGGTTAGCTTACAAAGTAATGGGTTTTTCATGGAGTCTTCAAACATTTATGCCATAAAGGTTTGTTGTCATGCACTCCCCTCTTGGACTGCCCTTATCCATGCCTCCTCTCCCACTCCAGCTGGTTCCCTTCTTTCCCTCCCAATTATCCCCCCTTTCTGTTTTTTTGTTTTTTTTGTTTTGTTTTGTTTTTTTACCACATACATCCTATTACCTGCTCTATTTCCCACCTCCCTTAAGATCACTTCATCCCTTCTCATGAGCTCTTTTCTAGTTTTGTTGCCTACACTTACACATTTATAAGTACACACATACAATTTTAAATCTAGGTTCTGCATATGACTAAAGCATGGTATTTATATTTTTGAGACTGGCTTATTTTGCTTAACATAATGCTTTCCAGTTACATCCATTTTCCTCCACATGTCATTGTTTCATATTTCTTTATGGAGGCATAAAATTCCACCATCTATATGAACCACAGTTTCCTTAGCCATTCATATATTCATGGACATCCAGACTAGTTTTACTTCCTGACTATTGTGAACAGTGCAGCTAAATAGGAATGTACAAGTGTCTTTGTGGAATGTTCACTTAAACCTTCCAACTATTTACCCAAGAGTGGTATAGCTAGTACAATTGTTTTTCTTTAAATGGGCTGGAGAGGTGGCTTAGTGGTCAAGGCACAGGCCTGTGAAGCCTAAGGACCCATGTTCAATATCTCTCCAGATCCCACTTAAGCCAAACACACAAAGATGATACAAGTGCAAGGTGACACATGTACACTAGGTGGTACAAGCATCTGAAGTTTGATTTAAGTAGCTGAGGCCCTAGTATGCCAATTTTTTCTCTCTCTCACTCGCTCTTGCTAAAAAGAAAAACAAAAATACCTCTGAGGCCATAGAGATGGCTCAGTGGTTAACAATCTTAACAATCTGAGTTTGAATCCCCAGTACCCACGTAAGCAAGATGTACAAAGTAGCACATACATCTGGAGTTTGATTGCAGTGGCTAGATGCCCTGGCATGCCCATTCTCTCTCTTTCTCTTTCTGCTTGTTAATAAATAAATAAACAAAAAGCCCTCCATATTGATATATTGATTTCCATAGTAGTTATAATACTTTACCTTCCCACCAGCAGTGCATAAAAGTTCCTCTCTCTTGTCCTACATCCTTGCCAGAATTTGTTATTACTTGTTTTCTTGACAATAGTCATTCTGACTGGGATAAGACAGAATCTCAAAGCAGTTTCAATTTGTAGTTCCCTGATGGCTAAGGATGTTAAACAATTTTCAAGGATTTATTGGCTATTTGTATTTTTTAACTTTATTTTATTTATTTGAGAGTGAGAGAGAAAAAAAGAAAGAGGCAGAGAGAGGAAGAGAGGATGAGTGTGCCAGGGCCTCCAGCCACTACAAATGAACTCCAGACACATGCGTCCCCTTGTGCATCTGGCTTACCTGGGTTCTGGGGAGGTGAACTGAGGTCTTTTGGGTTTGCAGGCGAACGCCATAATTGCTAAGCCATCTCTCCAGCCCCTGGCTATTTGCATTTTTTCTTTAGAGAACTATTATAGGTCATGTACCCATTTATTGATTGGATGACTTGTTTTGGTGTTTAATTTTTGCAGTTGAGTATCTGGATATTAATCCTGTCTGGAGTATGCCTGGCAAAGCTTTTCTTCCCATTCTGCAGGTTGTCTGTCTCCTCACTGCTGTCTTTTTTTTTTTTTTTTAAGATTTATTTATCTATAGAGACAGAGAGGGTGAGAGAAAAGGAAAAAGAGAGAGAGAGTGACTCACTGCTGTCTTTTTTGCTGTGCAGATTCTTTAATGTCACATAATCCCATTTATCACTTCTTGGAATTATTTCCTATGTTACTGGAGTCCTGCTCAGAACCTGCCCATGCCTATACCTCTGAAGTGTTTCCCTATGTTTTCCTCTAACACAGAATAGTTGATTGCCCCCAGAACAGTCATGCCACTGTTCCACCTGCAGACACATCTTCCTGGCTGGTCAGTTGTAGAGGTCAAAGGGTCAACTGCTGGTTTAGACTACTGAACACTCTCCGCCCACCCCCACCCCCCAGCATCCTGCATAGCACTTTCCAGCACTATGACAGCTAGCCAGCAGGGAGGAGGCTTCCAGCTCTGTTCCCACTTGACTTCTCAGTATCCTGCAAGTGGTGTCTTCAGCAATAAGATCTTACCATATAGTTCTTGCGAGCAACCAAGAGCCTTGGCAATGGCCTGCAATGTTTGATGGGGAAGGACTCAGGGGCCTCCCTGACAGCCACTCATTGGGAGGTAACTATCCCTGGCACTAGAATTTTCTTGCAACAACCTATGGCTTCTGGGAGCAGCATTACTCACCCCTCAAACAAGTTACTTTTAGAGGGCTGGATAATTCTTTACTGTGGGAAGCTGATACATTAAGGAATGGTCAGCAACATCCATGGCTACTACCCACTAGATGCCAGCAGTACCTACTAAAGATTTTATAACCAGAAATATCTCCAAACATTGCTACATGAACTCTGGAGGTGTGGGGGTACACAAAATGTGCCCACCTCAAAACTGCTACTGTATAGCATCTGGGATTAAAGGCATGAGCCATCACACTTGGCTCCATATAAGAAGTTGGGAGGCCAGCGTGAGCTACATGAAATCCTACTTCACAAAAAGTAAAACTCAAACAAAGCAAAAAACTATTTGTATCTGGGCATGGTGGCTCATGCCTTTAATCCCAGCATTAGGAAGAAAAAGGTAAGAGGATCACCATGAGTTTGTGGCCAGCCTGAAACAAGAGTGAATTCCAGGTCAGACTGCACTAGAGCGAGACCCTACTTTCAAAAAACTAAAAAAGAACTATTTATAAGAAGAAAGAAGTCAGGCATGGTGGCACACACCTTTAGTCCCAGCATTTGGGAGGCACAGGTAAGAGGATCACTGTGAGTTTGAGGCCACCCTGAGACTACATAGTGAATTCTAGGTCAGGCTAGGCTACAACAAGACCCAACCTTGAAAAAAAAAAAGAAAGGGAGGAAAGAAATAATTTCTGCATTTTACTATTGTACCTAGTCCTAATCTTGCCTATTTTCAACTATAGAAGGTTTTCAGATTTCATTTAGGACAGAAAGCAGATATATATGTTTGGAATGACATATAAAACCTTCAAAATAATAACAAAAGGGCTGGAGAGATGGCTAGGTGGTTAAGGCACATGCCTCTGAAGCTAGAATGCTGACCTGTAAGCCCCGTTGAGCCTCTTGCCTCCACCCCACATACAGCTGAGGTTAGAGGCATGTGCAGCTATGCCAGCTTTTCACATGGGTTAAACTCATATCCATACATATGCCCACTGAGCCATCTCCCCAACTCTAGTTTCTAGTCTGTCCCCCAAGTTTTGCCTGCTGGACACTTGGTCCCCACAGTGGTAGTACTGGGTATAATGAAACTTAAAAAAGTGAGGCCCAGTAAAAACAAGGGTGCTATTTTCAGAAGGAAATGTTAGTCTGCTGGAGTGAATTCTGGAGTAAAAATGCTTAAGATGGTTGGAGAGATGGCTCAATGGTTAAGGCGCTTGCCTGCAAAGCCTAATGACCTGGGTTTGATTCCCAGTACCCACTTAAACCATATGCACAAAGTGACTCATGCAGCTAGAGTTCATTTGCAGTGGCTGAAGGCCCTGGGGTGCCCAGACACACACAGACAGACAGATAGAAACACACAAACACACACACACATTCCTTCTCTCTCTCCATCTTCCCTGTATCTCTCTGCTTGAAAATAAATTTTAAAAAATTTAAATGCTTGAGCCTAACCCCTGAATCTCTTTCTGTTTTACTATATGTCTTCCCACTCATACTCTGCCACATGCCCCATGTTCTTCCATCTGTCTCCTCATGTATACTGTCATCTGCCCATATGCTGCCTCCATACTCTGCCATGTGTCCCCCAACTACAGGTTCTGCCACATATCTCCTTGCCATATGATCTCCCTGCTACAGGCTGTGCCACATGCCTCCCACACACTGATGAGTCTTCCCACACATGTTCTGACATGTCCCATACACTGTCTGTCACATGCCCTCTGCCATGTGCTACCACCCACCACATATTGCTGCATGCTTACTTCTCCACTTGCCATGATTTTTTCTTCACATGTTCTACCATATTCCATAGGGCTATCTGAACTTCAATCTCTAAAACTGAGCAAAATACACCTCTTTCCTTTATAAAATTATTCCATTATAGAATTCCACCATGGTAACAGGAGCTAACTAATATAACATAAACTAAAATAAATTTGTAATTAATTTAATGGGTTTCATTGAAAATTACAAAACACCACAAGAAGAAATTTAAAGATGACATTCATAAATGAAAAGGTACTGTGTTCATGAGTTGCAAGAGACTTAATGCTGTTAAGACGTCCATACAACCCAAAATGACCTACAAATTCAACCTAATCTTAACCTAATCTCTATCAAAGTCCCAGCATCATTTGTTACAGAAATAGAATAATTCATTCTAAAATTCACATGAAATATCAAGAAACCCTGAAAAACTAAAGCTATTTTGGAAAAGAAGAACAAAGTTGGAGAACTTGGGCCTCCAGAGTTGAAAACATAAGCTACAATAATCAAAACAGTTGCTTCTAGTATATTGACATTTAGAACAACAGAATAGAAAAGATATTCCATCAAAAGCTCTAGTATATATGGTCAAATGCTCTTTGGCATAAGAGTGTAGAGGCCATTCAATGGGAAAGGACCATCCTTTCAACAAATAGTATTGTGAAAACCAGACAGTCACATACAAAAGAAAGAAGCTGAACTTTTATCTTACATCATACACATAAAAATTAACTTAAAGGGCTATAGAGATGGCTTAGCAGTTAGGGCGATTGTCTACAAAGCCTAAGGACTCTTGTTCAACTCTCCAGGTCCCACGTAAGCGTGATACATAGCGACGCAAGTGCACAAGGACCCACACGTGCACAACACGGTGCATGCTTCTGAAGTTCAACTGAAGTGGCTGGAGGCCCTGGTGCACCAATTCTCTCTCTCCCTCTCTTTCTCACTCTCGCATATAAAAGACAGTCTATTGGGCTTGTCTCAAAAACAAAAATTAACTTCAAAAGGATAAAAAAATCTAAAACTACAAACCTTTCAGAAGAAAATACAGATGCAAAGTTCTGCAGTATTAGCCTTGGCAATGACTTCTAGGCTATGTCACCACAGCATAAAGCAACAAAATAAAATGAGTACAGCAAACCTTTATGTGTCAAAAAATATAAATAACTTCTTCAACTGAACAACAAAAATAGACAACTGGGGCTGGAGATATGGCTTGGTGGTTAAGGGGCTTGTCTACAAAGCCTAACAACACAGGTCCAATTCCCTAGTACCCAAGTAAAGCCAGATGCACAAAGTGGTACATGCATATGGAGATCATTTGCAACAGCTAGAGTTTCTGGCATGCTCAGTCAATACTAACCCTTTCTTTTATTTTTTGTAATTTCTCTTTTGAAGAAAATGCTTTGACAGAGTTTCTTTTAAATTATTAAGTAACTGATTTATTATTTATTTGGATATGGGGGTGTGCCAGGCCCTCTTCTCACTGCAAAGGAACACTAGATTCTTGCACCATTTTCTTGCATCCGGCTTACATGGGTGGCTTGGGAATTGAACCCAGGCCCTCAGACTTTACAAGCAAGCACATTTAGCCACTATGATATCTTCCCAACCCCAAGAACTTCTCATTAGTTAATTGGATTGATGTCACCTTCTTGTACTTTTTCTGATTTCCCCAAATGAGTGTAGTTAGTCTATACTTTGTAGGAACTCTGCTCTCACTACTGTGGAGTTACTATCTTTTCCATCCTGTTACAACGAATCAAATCAAATCAAGAATATGGGAAATAAGCAAGAATGCTGCTTTCTTGGTGAATCTGGTACCAGCACAAGGATGAAGGAGATAGACACAGATAGAACACTCAACTCCTACCAAACCAGATATCCAGAGACACAGAGGCTCCCAAGACCTCATCCCTGAAGTAGACCTGAAATGAACCCAACATGGCTCAAGGAAATTCATGAAAGAGTGGGCAGAAAGATTGTTAGAGTCACAAGTTGGGACATTACACACAGAGACATTGCCTCTTCCCCATATCTGATGACTACCCCCGCAATGCATGACCTACAATCCTCAATGAGGAGGGTCCCTTCAGAGGTGGGAGGACAGGGAGGAGGCTAATGATGGTACCAACATGGCTGTTTACACACTGAGTATGTCCATAACTAATAATAAAAAAATAATATTCAAAAAATATAGTCAACAACATGAAGTATCCCTTACATGAAGGGAGAAAAATCTTTGAAAATCATGGAGCTGATAAGAGGTGTATTAAATCTAGAATATATAATTAACTTCTTCAACTGAACAACAAAAATAGACAACTGGGGCTGGAGATATGGCTTGGTGGTTAAGGGGCTTGTCTACAAAGCCTGACAACACAGGTCCAATTCCCTAGTACCCAAGTAAAGCCAGATGCACAAAGTGGTACATGCATCTGGAGATCATTTGCAACAGCTAGAGTTTCTGGCATGCTCATTTTCTGTCTGTCTCTCTTCTATCTCTCTGCTTGCAAATAACAATATTTTTTTTAAAAGACAACTGTTCATTTACAGATGAATAGATAAACAAAATGTGGTATAAACATAGAATGGAATATTATTAAGCATCAAACCAAAGGAAATTCTGTTATATGCCACAGCACAGATGAACCTTGAAGACATTTACTAAGTGAAACAAGACAATCACAAAAAGACAAATATTCTATGTGAGGTAGCCAGGGTAGTCAAATTCACAGAAGCAGAAGAGGAGTGGTAGCTAATGGTATGGGGGGTAGTTAGGGAAGGAGAAGAGGAGTTAATGGTCAAGAATTTCAGATTTGCAGACAACAAAGTTCTGATTATCATTTTGAGCAATGTACTTAATACTATTAACTATATACTTAATTGTGATTAAGATGGTAAATTTTGTGATATTATTTCTACCATTTTTTTTTAAATTTCACTTACTGGAGGTCTTCTACCATGACTGGTTCTCACTGCTTGCTGAAAACCTGTATCATTCTCCAATTCCTAAAATGAAAAGGCAAATTTAACACTCAAAATAAAATGAAAAAATTTTTAAACTCTTTTGTATTAAAGATTCTCTATAATTCATTTTACCCCAAATAGGAGGGGCCAAGGGTTCCTGTCTCCAAGTCCCTGCCACCCCCCCCCCCAAATGTCAAGGTTCCTTCTGCACCTATGAAGAGTACTAAGGGTAGTCACTTTTAAGGGCATTTTATTGCCTACTGTTCAGATGGGTGGGTATAATGCCTGATTAAATGTCAAGGGTTCGATAACACAGCCTTTCCTCTTTCTCACCAGAAGCTGGAGCAATAAAAGAGATTCAAATCTTTCTCTTTCCCTCTCTGCTGTATAATTTTCTTGAGGGCCTGACATTCTAAATACTTGCTTCAAATTAA